>NC_133459.1:8877500-9227500 GCF_048565385.1 Saimiri boliviensis
TCTTGGATCTCTTGCTTTAAGTGGAATTAGAGTGGCTGGGTGCGGTGGCTCACGCCTGTAATCCCAGCACTTTGGGAGGCTGAGATGGGTAGATCACTTGAGGTCAGGAGTTTAAGACTAGCCTGGCCAACATAGCAAAACCCCATATCTACTAAAAATAGAAAAATTAGCCAGGTGTGGTCACACACGCCTGTAATTCTAGTTACTCAGGAGGCTGAGGCAGAAGAATTGCTTTAATCCAGAAGGAGGAGGTTGCAGTGAACCAAGATCATGCCACTGTACTCCAGCCTGGGCAACAGAGTGAGACTTCATTTCAAAACAAAAAAAAAGGAACTGGAGCTTAATATTCCCTTTGCAACATCACAGTGCTGATTGAGTAGTTACTTGCCTTGAAGGACTGGTAAGCCTTTGACAAGGACAGGTTACTTGGGAAGTTTTCTTGCTTACCTATAGAAGCTAAGCTGCTCACTGAAAGCAGCACAGACAAGTAATAAAGTTCGGGGGTTGTTTTTTCCTATAGTTGAGAGAGAGAAGACACTGTAAGGAATACTTTGTCTTTTAATGGGAACGTGTTAAAAATATTTTGCCACAAGGATTTAAATGGAGGTGCCAATTTAGTATGAGAGAGAAGTCTTGTTGTTTACTGTGTCAAACCCAATCCAACCGCTTCACTGTTTGTTTGTTTGTTTCTTCTGATACAGGATCTTGCTTTGTCACCCAGGCTGGAGTGCAATGGTGTGAGCATGGCTCACTGCAGCCTTGACTTCCCCAATTCATCTAATCCTCCTGCCTCAGCCTCCCAAGTAGCTGGGACTACAGGCACATGCCACCAGACCCAGCTAATTTTTTTTTTCTTTCTTTCTTTCTTTTTTTTTTTTTTTTTTTTTTGAGACGGGGTTTCGCTCTTGTTACCCAGGCTGGAGTGCAATGGCACGATCTTGGCTCACCGCAACCTCCGCCCCCTGGGTTCAAGCAATTCTCCTGCCTCAGCCTCCCTAGTAGCTGGGACTACAGGCGTGCGCCACCACGCCCAGCTAATTTTTTTGTATTTTTAGTAGAGACGGGGTTTCACCATGTTGACCAGGATGGTCTCGATCTCTTGACCTCGTGATCCACCCGCCTCGGCCTCCCAAAGTGCTGGGATTACAGGCTTGAGCCACCGCGCCCGGCTCTTTCTTTCTTTCTTTCTTTTTAGAGATGGGGTTTCTCCATGTTGATCAGACTGGTCTCAAACTCCTGACCTCAGGTGATCCACCTGCCTCGGCCTCCCAAAGTGCTGGGATTACAGGTGCCAACCACTGTGCCCAGCTGTTCCCCACTCCCCCCCAGCTAATTTTTGTAGAGATAGGATTTTGCCACATTGTCTGTGCTGGTCTTCATCTCCTGGGCTCAAGCAACCCACCCGCCTCGGCCTTCCAAAGTCCTGGGATTATAGGCATGAGCCATTGTGCCCAGCCTCAGTTTCACTGTTGATTAATAACTACTTTTCAAAACTCTAGTAAAGTAGAATTCACCTACTTTAAAAGAAAAATCTTGTGGAATTTTTAAACTTTCCCCAGTGAAATGTTTTACCGATAGCATGTGCCTAATTAGGAATTTCATCTCTACATATTTCTATTTTTGGTGTCAATAGAAAATAAATATTGAAGACATATTATTTATAGCTAAACTTTCAGATTGATATGAGCCTCTAGAAATTCAGTATTTAAAAACGTACAGTCTGTTGCCAAAACTGTTAACACCACGGTGCAGACTCCTTCACTGAAGGATCCTACAGCAAATGCAGAAAACATCCCCTTCAGGGCCTGTGGCACTGGCTCCATCTGAACAAACAGCATAGTAAAACCTGAAAGGACAGAGGAACGGCATCAGTTTTTAGGTTTAATCATCTCAGAAACATATTCTTTTTTTTTTTTTTTTTTAGACAGGGTCTCACTCTGTCACTCAGGCTGGAGTATAGTGGCTCAATCTTAGCTCATTGTGACCTCTGCCTCCCGGGATCAAGCAATTCTCCTGCCTCAGCCTCCCTAGTAGCTGATATTATAGGTGTGCACCACCATGCCCGGCTAATCTTTTGTATTTTTAGTAGAGACGGGGTTTTACTGTGTTGGCTAGGCTGGTCTCAAACTCTAGACCTCAGATAATCTGCCCACTTTGGCCTCCTGAAGTGCTGGGTTTATAGGGTTGAGCCTCCGTGCCTAGCTAGAAACATATTATTGAATGCAAACTTAAATACAATTTGTTTCCTTGCTTTCCTACTGTGGAACAGAAATGCCCAGTCTAGGCAGACTGATTTTTCCTTTGACATAGGTTGTATGCCTTTTTTTTTTTTTTTTTTTTTTTTTTTTTTTTTTTGAGAAGGAGTCTTGCTCTGTCACGCAGGCTGGAGTACAGTGGCATGATCTTGGCTCACTGCAGTGTCTGCCTCCCAGGATCAAGCAGTTCTCCTGCCTCAGCTGAGTAGCTGAGTCCCAGATAGCTGGGACTACAGGCACATGCCACCACGCCCAGCTAAATTTTTGTACTTTTAGTAGAGACCAGGTTTTGCCATGTCAGCCAGGATGATCTTGATCTCCTTGGCCTCCCAAAGTGCTGGGATTACAGATGCGAGCCACCACGCCCACCTTTTTTTTTTTTTTTTTTCTTTTTGAGATGGAGTCTTGCTCCATTGCCCAGGCTGGAGTGCAGTGGTGTGATCTCAGCTCACTGCAACCTCTGCCTCTCAGGTTCAAGCAATTCTCCTGCATCAGCCTCCCTAGTAGCTGGGATTACAGGCGCAAGCCACCATGCCTGGCAGAGTTTTGTATTTTTTTAGTAGAGACAGGGTTTCACCATATTGGCCAGGCTGGTCTCAAACTCCTGACCTTGTGATCCACTTGACTCAGCCTCTCAAAGTGCTGGGATTACAGGTGTGAGCCACTGCATCCGACCTTTTTTTTCTTTGAGACAGGGTTTCTCTCTGTTGCCCAGGCTGGAGTGCAGTGGCGCGATCTCGGCTCACTGCAACCTCCATCTCCCAGACTCAAGTGATTCTCCTGCATCAGCCTCCTGAGTAGCTGGATTTCAGGCAGGTGCCACCATGCCTGGCTAATTTTGTATTTTTAGGAGAGACAAGGTTTCACCATGTTGGCCAGGCTGGTCTCAAACTCCTGATCTCAGGAGTGAGGTCAGGAGCACTCATTTACAGTCATGGTAAAGGAACCAAGGTTCTCAAGAGAAGTGAGTTGCCCAGAGCCAAGATGAACCCAGTGCCAGAATAAGAATTAGCTCCACCTGCCTTGGCCTCCCACAGTGCTGGGATTACAGGCGTAAGCCACCATACCCGGCCCTATTTTTTAATTTTTAAAAATCCTGACATAATTTTTGCTGAAATTATACATCACTCCTAAAAGCACATTCAAAGGAAAATATAACTAAGATCTGTTAGCTAAAATATTTCTCAAACTTCTCCACATTTCAGAATGTTGAGAATGGAGACCAACTCTTCTGTGTCATTGTTTTGTTTTTGTTTTTGTTTTTGTTTTCTTGAGATAGGGCCTCCCTCTGTCACCCAGGCTGGAGTGCAATGACATGACTCACTGCAACTTCTACCTCCCAGGCTTAAGTGACCGTCTTACCTTAGCCTCCCAAGTACCTGGGACTACAGGTGCATGACACCATGCTCAGCTAACTTTTTCTGTTTTTTGTAGAGCTGTCTAACCATGTTGCCCAGCCTGGTCTTGAACTCCTGACTTCACATGATCCTCCCACCTCAGCCTCTCAAAGTGCTGGGGTTATAGGCATGAGCCATTGGGCCCAGCCCTATATCAGTTTTTGACTTCAAGTTGTCATTGTCCTTGTTTTTCTACCCAGAATCATCTCTTGATCACTAAACCTCATTCTTTAATATTATAACTGTAAAGAATTTTACGACAGAAGGAATTTGTATTTAACTTAATTTGGTTTCGTACTCAAATTATAGAACAACTAAAAGAGAGGCTGGGCACAGTGGCTCATGCCCCTAATCCCAGCACTTTGGAAGGCCGAGGTGGGTGGATCACCTGAGATCAGGAGTTTGAGACCAGCCTAACCAAGGTGGTGAAACCCGGGCTCTACTAAAAATACAAAATTAGCTGGGCATGCTGCATATGTCTCTAATCCCAGCTACTCGGGAGGCTGAGGCAGAAGAATCACTTGAACTCAGGAGGCAAAGGTTGCAGTGAGCTGAGATTGCACCATTTCACTCCAGCCTGGGCAACAAGAGTGAAATTCTATCTCAAAACAAATAAAACAAACAAACTAAAAGAGATACTTAAAAAAGTTTTTAAAGATTCCCTTCACCTGAATTTTGGATGTGAGGTTTTTTTTTTTGTTTTGTTTTATTCTGTGAGTTCCTGAAGAGCAGAGAGCCCTGTCCTAGCAATCTTTGTTCTAGCAGCGTCTGGCTACTATTTGTAGTAGATACACTTACCAATTGTGAAGAAGGTAAAGATGATATTACCAACCAGGTTGTACAGGAGAGGTTGGCTGCAGTATCGGAAAGATCTGGGCCTAAAAATCAATACACTGAGTGATACATTAATTTATTACTTACTACAAGAAATCTTTGGCATAAGCCTAGCACCAGAAGGCACTAATCCTTGAACTCTCATTCTTATTTTGGCACTGGGTTCTTCTTGGCTCTGGGCAACTCACTTCTCTTGAGAACCTTAGTTCTTTTACCATGACTAAATGAGTGCTACAAAAACAGTTCAGAAGTAATAGTAAGAGTTATTAATGCCATCATTGGTAGATAAATAATGTTTACCATTTTTCTTTTTCTTTTTTTTTCTTTTTTTTTGGGACGGAGTTTCCCTCTTTTTCCCAGGCTGGAGTGCAATGGCTGATCTCGGCTCACTGCAACTTCTGCCTTCCAGGTTCAGGGGATTCTCCTGCCTCAGCCTCCTGAGTAGCTGGGATTACAGGCGTGTGCCACCACGCCTGGGTAATTTTGTATTTTTGGTAGGGATGGGGTTTCTCCATGTTGGTCAGGGTGGTCCTGAACTCCCAACCTCAGGTAATCCGCCCACCTTGGCCTCCCAAAGTGCTTAGATTACAGGCGTGAGCCACAGCTCCTGGCCTTGTTGACTATTTTTAAAATTCATGTTAATTTGCAATTTTGGTGAAAAAATATTTCATGGGAATCTAACCTGTAGTAAGGAAAAATGACTTACTATGCACAGACTTTCTGTAGTAGAAGCTGGTGAATTTGAGTTCGGCTAATTACACGGCATGTTGCAGCTTCCTGTCCTTCACCATCACTTAAGTAGATTCTCAGTTTTCAGGTTTTTTAAGAATTAAAGTTATTAACTGACTGTTTCTGCTAAGAATTTCTAGGACAGAATCTGAAATAACATATTAAGTAATAATCAGGTTGGGCATGCCTGTCACCCTCAGCCCTGCAGTTATTATCTAGTGCTAGACTGTTGGGACTGGTCTCCAGGGAGTCTGTAATTTGAGACACTGGTCCTTTCATTGTCTCCCATTTAATGGCTACCTATGCCAGAAGAAGTAAGTGTGGATTAAAAGTTAAACTCAGTTTATCCACAGCTATCTTCACTGTATTGAGACTTTTGGCTTTGCAAAGAAGTAAAGCAGGTGATTGCCCTTGATAATAGGGGCAGAAAAAATGGGGCAGGCTGCAATTAAACATATAACAGGAATCCCAGAGAGCACCCAAGCCATCTCCACAGGTAAGAAATGCATGTTGAGCTGCCAGGTATAAGAACCTACCTTAGCAGAACACAGAACTGGAGAGCCAGGCTGGTAATCCTAACCAAGAACACTGTCACCCGGCTGCATGGAAAACAGTGAATTACATTTTACATTATTCGTTTAGTGATGAAATAGCTTCCAGAAACCAAATTCAGGTTCTGTTTGGTGACAATGTTACATTCAACTACAGAGATTTAAACAGAATGAAGATGAATTGAGATTCATTGCATTCTAACAAAACTACATCTAATAATACTTCAGTAAGAATATTAATAATAGCTACCACTTGTTGATCTCCTGTTACGTAGCAAGCTTTGTTGGTACTGATCTTTTTTTGGGATGGAGTTTCGCTCTTGTTGCCCAGGCTGGAGTGCAATGATGCGATCTTGGCTCACTGCAGCCTCCATTTCCCGGGTTCAAGCAATTCTCCTGCCTCAGCCTCCCGAGTAGCTGGAGTTACAGGCATGTGCCACCATGCCCAGCTAATTTTTGTATTTTTAGTAGAGATGAGCTTTTACCGTGTTGGCCAGGATGGTCTCGGTACCTTTTTTTTTTTTTTCTGAGACAGAGTTTCCCTCTTGTCACCCAGGCTGGAGTCCAATGGCGTGATCTAGGCTCACTACAACCTCTGCCTACCAGGTTCAAGTGATTCTCCTGGCTCAACCCAAGTAGCTGAGATTACAGGTGTGTGCCACCATGTCCAGCGAATTTTTTTTTTTTTTTTTTTTAGAGATGAGGTTTCACTCTGTTGGCCAGGCTGGTCTCGAACTCCTGACCTCAGCTGATCTACCCGCCTCAGCCTCCCAAAGTGCTGGGATTATAGGTGTGAGCCACCACGCCTGACCAAATCTTCCATTTTGACTAATCATTCTAACTCCCTTCTTCACTATAAACTATTAAATTCACCTTGATTATTTTATTTTTATTTTTATTTTTATTTTTATTTTTTTTTGAGACGGAGTTTCGCCCTTGTTACCCAGGCTGGAGTGCAATGGCGCGGTCTCGGCTCACCGCAACCTCCGCCTCCTGGGCTCAGGCAATTCTCCTGCCTCAGCCTCCTGAGTAGCTGGGATTACAGGCACGCGCCACCATGCCCAGCTAATTTTTTGCACTTTTAGTAGAGACGGGGTTTCACCATGTTGACCAGGATGGTCTCGATCTCTTGACCTTGTGATCCACCCGCCTCGGCCTCCCAAAGTGCTGGGATTACAGGCTTGAGCCACCGCGCCCGGCGCGATTATTTTATTAATTGGGTTTAGCCCTGAATAACTTTAGGGCATTCACAGAAATCAAATATACCCTCCAAAGGCAGATTTATCCCCAATGAAGGTACTCAAAAGAAAAGGCAGTTTCAAAATATACCCCTAGGAGTATTTAATGACAGCATTGTTGGAACAAGAACATAGTTACATGGTTAAAGTTACTGTTTTGAAAGAAATAGCATCCTTTTAGAGATATAAATCCTGAGAGCTGGTGAGGTCAGCCACATTATTTAACAGTTAGCCAACATAGGTTTAATACTGAGCATCCTGAAATATGTGACAGGGAAAGCCAAACAGAATTATTTACTGTTTTGAGAAGTTAACTTTTAAAAAACAGACTTTTTAGCCAGGAGTGATGGCAAGCGCTTGTAGTACTAGCTACTTGGGAGGCTGAGGTGGAAGGATCTCTTGAGCCTGGGATTTCAGGGCTGCAGTGAGCAATGATGGTGCCACTGTACTACAGTGCTCTGTACTAGCAACAGAGCGAGACCCTATCTCAAAAACAAATGAAAAACCTGGCTTAATGTTTATAAAATATTACGTTAATATTTACACCTCTGTTTTTAAAGCTTAAAGATCAGTTATTTTGGCCAGGTGTGGTGGCTCATGCCTCTAATCCTAGAACCATGGGAGGCCAAGGCGGGAGGATCGCTTGAGGCCAGGATTTTAACACCAGCCTGGGCAACACAGTGAGACCCCATCTCTACCAGATGTGTATATATATATGAATGATCAGTAATTAACCAGGCCAAAGTGCAGTGGCTCTATCTCAGCCTCCTGAGTAGCTGGGACTCCAGCCACATACCACTGTTCCCAGCCCAAGATTAGTAAATTTAAATTTAAAAGTAAAATTTAAGCCTCAAGACTGCCACAGAAATAAATGGACTCCTTATTGTCACAGTGAGCTGGAGGGTGGGGGGTGGGGCGGACACTTACAGCCTGAGCTGGTGAGTTCTCAGCAGCCAGCAGTGCAAGCGATAGGCGGTGTGGGCCAAACAAAAGTGAATCATGGTGACACTGGGCCCAGAGCACCTGGAGCAAGACAAGAAGGACCCAGGGCAGTCCCATTAGAGTTTCCAAACTGCTACATCCATTCATCACAGCTCCCTCCCCATCATGTGCCCTGTAAGGATATGGAGGAAGTACTCTTCAGGAAAGGGACAGTTCCTAGTTCTTTAAAACTCACCTTTGGCAGCAATAGGAGCTCACCGTAACCTTAACTCTTCTGTGGCTCTGAAGGTTTCTAATCTGGTCTGAGCTCAAGTTGGCTGTGTTAACTGAGCTGGATATTTGAGAAAGGTTATAGATGTGACAAGAGAGAAAGACAGCTTCCTTCATGCTGAGACATCAGCTTCCCCCAGCCCCTCCCCATCCCTTGGGCATCACCTGGAAACCTGAGCTCATCCCCAAGGATAGGGCTAAAAGCTCTTTGTTCCATCCTTCCCTTAAGTCTGTTTCAGAACTGCAGCAGCTCCCTTGAGGACCCATGGCTCTTACACTAAACCTTACTCTCCTTCCATCTTTCTCTTGGGAATAGTACGTGAAACCTGAGATGGGTGGGCATGTCTGATGCCAGCTGTCTGACTGGCACCAGCTGAACCCAGCCCCTCCCCTGGTCTTTAAGAGCATGCTCAGTGGCTGGCGGATACCCTCATTGCTCTGCAGGCCTCAGGGTACTATGGGCATGTTATATTCATTACCACATCCCATAATACCACAGGTAGTTTTTATGGGAATTGGGGGCCTGGGGTCGGGATGAAAGGGATGGGTACAGGCCCCAAGTGAATCCTGGTATCATACTTGGGATGATAACTGAAAGGTAAGACATTTAAACCATTCTTAGTGATGAACTCATTTTTTCTAGTGTCATGCTGACCGCTGCTGAACCTTCCCCTTTATTTCCTGTTAGCAGTGTCCCTATGATCCCACCACTGTGCCTTATTTTAAGAAGGCCCCAAGTATATTTCTTTTTTTTTTTCTTTTTTTTTTTTTTTGAGATGGAGTTTCCCTCTTGTTGCCCAGGCTGGAGTGCAATGGTGCAGTCTCAGCTCACCGCAACCTCCACCTCCTGGATTCAAGCGATTCTCATGCCTAAGCCTCCTGGGTAGCTGGGATTATAGGCATGCACCACCATGCCTGACTAATTTTTGTATTATTAGTAGAGATGGGGTTTCTCCATGTTGGTCAGACTGGTCTCAAACTCCCGGCCTCAGGTAATCTGCCTGCCTCGGCCTCCCAAAGTGCTGTGATTATGGGCGTGAGCCACTGCGCCCGGCGTATTTATTTCCTTTTTTTTTTTTGAGACGGAGTCTCACTCTGTTGCCAGGCTGTAGTACAGTGGCATGATCTCAGCTCACTGCAACCTCTGCCTCCCAGGTTCAAGCGATTCCCCAACCTCAGCCTCCCGAGTAGCTGGGACTACTGTTGCATGCCACCTGCGGTTACCTGAGGTCCTGTGTTCGAGACCAGCCTGACCAACATGGAGAAACCCCATCTCTACTAATAATACAAAAATTAGGCGTGGTGGCGCATGCCTGTAATCCCAGCTACCCAGGAGGCTTAGGCACGAGAATCGCTTGAATCCAGGAGGTGGAGGTTGCGGTGAGCTGAGATTGCACCATTGCACTCCAGCCTGGGCAACAAGAGGGAAACTCCATCTGAAAAAAAAAAAAAAAAAAAAAAAAAAGAAATATACTTGGGGCCTTCTCAAAATAAGGCACAGTGGTGGGATCACAGCGACACTGCTAAAAGGATATAAAGGAGAGGGTTCAGTAGTGGTCAGCATGACACTAAAAAAAATGAGTTTATCACTAAGAATGGTTTAAATGTCTTATCTTTCAGTTATCATCCCAAGTATGATACCAGGATTCAGCTAATTTTTTGTATTTTAGTAGAGGCAGGGTTTCATCATGTTGGCCAGGCTGGTCTTGATCTCCTGACCTCGTGATCCACCCCCTTCGGCCTCCCAAAGTCTGGGATTAAGGGGAGAACCACCACGCCTGGCCCCCAAGTATGTTTCTTATTTCTGTTTCCACTGACTCTATTTGTGGCTGCCTTTCCAATCTTGTTTCACCCCATCCAACGAATTCCATATTATCACCGCCATCGGTAACATCACTTTCCTCAAAAATAACAGCTGCCATTCACACACTGCGCCAGACAATATGCTAACCCCTTGCCATGTATTATCCTGAGAATTAATCCTCAGAATCACTGAGATTGGTCTTCCCATTATCCCCGTTTTACAGATGAACCTAAAGACAGAGTTAAGAGATCAAGATCACACAATCAAATAAGGCTTTTTTTTTTTTTTTTAATTAATAAAAAAAGACGGGGTTTCACCATGTTGGCCAGGCTGGTCTTGAACTCCTAACCTCAGGTGATCTGCCCACCTCGGCCTCCCAAAGTGCTGAGATTACAGGTGTGAGCCACTGCACCCAGCCCAAATAAGGCTTTTTAATGCCCATATCATATTATTTTTAGAATCCTGATGTCACTCCATTGCTCAGAAACCTTCAAAGGTTCCCACTGTCCAAGGGGTTAAAGTTTACATTTCTCAACTCCTTAGCTATGGGAGGGCTCAATTCCAGTCTACACTGTTCCAGTTTATTTCCCATTTTTCTAAGAGTCAGGAACCCTAAATTTTAGCCCTGATGCACCATTCACTAGCTTTGTCCACTGAGCATAAAGTTGCACAAAAGCAAGTTGGTCAGCCTAACAGTTATGACTGACTGCTGTTGGGCTACAGATGAACAGTCATGACACAGGTGTTTTGAGTACTGCCAAGTCTTAGAAGTACACAGTGAGGCATTGCATAGCCTTAATTTCCAGATTTGTTTTTAACCTATTATTTCTTTTTTGGGATGTTCATAATAGTGAAAAGTTAGAAAAACTTGAATGTCCAAAGGTCAAAGATTAACTGGAAAAACTAAATAACTATAGATGATCATTTGGAACATTCTACGTGCTTTTGGCCAAATTATTATTATTATTATTATTTGTGGTGAGGATCAAATGACAATGTGTATAAAAGTTTTTTGTTGGCCGGGCGCGGTGGCTCAAGCCTGTAATCCCAGCACTTTGGGAGGCCGAGGCGGGTGGATCACGAGGTCGAGAGATCGAGACCATCCTGGTCAACATGGTGAAACCCCGTCTCTACTAAAAATACAAAAAATTAGCTGGACATGGTGGCGCGTGCCTGTAATCCCAGCTACTCAGGAGGCTGAGGCAGGAGAATTGCCTGAACCCAGGAGGCGGAGGTTGCGGTGAGCCGAGATCGCGCCATTGCACTCCAGCCTGGGTAACAAGAGCGAAACTCCATCTCAAAAAAAAAAAGAAAAAAAAAAAAAAATTTTTTTTGTTTTGTTTTGTTTTTTGAGGCAGTTACCCTATCACCCAGCCTAGAGTGCTGAGGCATAATGTCGACTCACTGTGACCTCCGCCTCCTGGGTTTAAGCAATTCTCATGCCTCAGCCTCTCAAGTAGCTGGGATTATAGGTGCCAGGCACCACACCTGGTTACTTTTTTATATTTTTGGTAGAGACAGGATTTCACCATGTTGGCCAGGCTAGTCTTGAACTCCTGGCCTCAGTTGATCCACCTACCTCAGCCTCGCAAAGTGCTGGGATTACAGGCATGAGCTGCTGCACTGGCCGAAAGTATTTTTATAAAGCCAGGCATGGTGGTTCACACCTGTCATCCCAGCATTTTGAGAAGCTGAGGTGGAAGGATCACTTGAGCCCTGGGTCTTGAACTCCTGGGATCAAGTGATCCTCCCACCTTGGCTTCCCAAAGTGGGAAGCAAAGCCCGGGCAACAAAATGAGACTCCATCTCTATAAAAAATAGAAAAATTAAATGGGCGTGGTGGTGTGTGCCTGCAGTCCCAGCCACATGAGAAGATGAGGCAAGAGGATCCTTGAGCCCAGGAAATCACAGTTGCAGTGAGCCACGTTCAAGTTGAACCTCCCAGCTTTCCCAGCTTGGGTGATAGAACAAGATTCTCAAAAGAGAGGAATGTCAAGGCTGGGTGTGGTGGCTCATGCCTGTAATCTTAGCACATTGAGAGTCTGAGGCAGGAAGATCAGTTAAAGCCAGGAGTTTTAGACCAGCCTGGCCAAAATAGTGAGACCTTGTCTCTACAAAAAAATTTTATTTTTGAGACAGAGTCTCACTCTGTCATCCAGGCTGAAGTGCAGTGGCGCAATCTTGGCTCACTATAATCTCTGCTGCCTGGGTTCAAGCGATTCTCCTGCCTCAACCTCCCGAGTAGCTGAGATTACAGGCGCTGGCCACCACACCTGGCTAATTTTTATATTTTTAGTAGAGATGCGATTTCACCATCTTGGCCAGGCAGGTCTTGAACTCCTGACCTCATGATCCACCAGCCTCGACCTCCCAAAGTGCTGGGATTATAGGCGTGAGCTACTATACCTGGCCATTTTATTGATTTAAAAAAAATTGCTTGTAGGCCACAGTGATTCACACCTGTAAGCCCAGCACTTTGGAAGGCCAAAGTGGGCAGGTCGCTTCGAGTTTCTGGGCCCAGGAGTTTGATACTAACGTAGGCAATATGGCAAAACCCCATGTCTACAAAAAAACAATTAGACAGGGCCAGGCATGATGGCTCATGACTGTAATCCCAGTGCTTTGGGAGGCAGGTGGATCACAAGGTCAGGAGACTAAGATCATCCTGGCCAACATGGTGAAACCCTGTCTCTGCCAAAAATACAAAAAAAATTAGCTGGGCGTGGTGGTGCACACCTGTAGTCCCAGCTACTCAGGAGGCTAAGGCAGGAGAACTGCTTGAACCCAGGAAGCAGAGATTGGCAGTGAGCTGAGATTGCGCCACTACACTACAGCCTGGGTGACAGTGCGAGACTCCATCTCAAAAAACAAACAAACAAACAAACAAAAAACCAGCTAATACATGCCTGTAGTCCCAGCTACTTGGGAGGCTGAGGTCGGAGGATCACTTGAGCCTGGGAGATGGCAGTAGCAGTGAGTCGAGATTTCACCACTGTACTCCAGCCTGGGCAACAGTGAGATCCTGTCTCAAAAATCAAAAAACGAGAAATTAAAAAACAAAAGACAGGCCAGGCGCGGTGGCTCAAGCCTGTAATCCCAGCACTCTGGGAGGCCGAGGCGGGTGGATCACGAGGTCAAGAGATCGAGACCATCCTGGTCAACATGGTGAAACCCCGTCTCTACTAAAAATACAAAAAATTAGCTGGGCATGGTGGTGCATGCCTGTAATCCCAGCTACTCAGGAGGCTGAGGCAGGAGAATTGCCTGAACCCAGGAGGTGGAGGTTGCGGTGAGCCGAGATCGCGCCATTGCACTCCAGCCTGGGTAACGAGCGAAACTCCATCTCAAAAAAAAAAAAAAAAAAAAAAAAAAAAAGACAACTGTAATAACAATGTGCAACATTAGTAATAGCTGTATTCATAGCATGTTTGCTAATTGCCAAATGTAGTTTTATGTCCTGGATCTGTGTTGTTTTATTTAATCCTCACAACAATCAGGAGGTAGGTAGTATTATTTGTTCCGTTTTAAGATTGATAAAAACTGGGACAAGGTGGGCATTGGGGCTCATGCCTGTAACACCAGCACTCTGAGAAGCCGAGGTGGGTACATCATTTAAGGTCAGAAGTTTGAGATCAGCCTGGCCAACATGGTGAAACCCCGACTCTACTAAAAATACAAAATTAGCCAGGTGTGGTGGCAGGGACCTGTAATCCCAGGTATTTGGAAGGCTGAGGCAGGGAAAATTGCTTGAAGCCAGGAGGCAGAGGTTGCAGTTAGCTGAGATCGCACCACTGCACTCCAGCCTGGGTGACAGAGCAAGAATCTGTCTCAAAAAAAAAAAAAAAAAAAAAACCTGGGACAAAAGGAAGGTTAAATTAGGGTTAGGTTATCCAAGGTCATGCTGTTGGAGCTGCAGTTTGAAGCCAGGTAGCCTAATTTCAGGGCATAGGCTCTCTGTATACTTTCTTGTGGAATCTGACTAATCCAAGCATAAAGACCTGTAGTACTGACAGGCTACTGAACAGTGATGGCCCCTGTGCACAAGCCCTACCTACCCGCTCAGCCTGTTCTACCAGCTCTTTTTGAAGACACTTTAAAATATAGTATGAATATTGGTAGAGAAATAAAGATAATCTGATGGAGAAACAAGAGTAGGATACCATCAACAGGAATATTCAGAGGATAGGGCTCTTGGAAATTAAGAGTGTAACGATAGAAATGAAAACTAGGCAGATTGGAGGATGAAATTGAGGCTATCTGGAAATAGAGCATGAAGGCAGGTGGTGGAAAATACAGAAAAAATGATTAAATGCTTCAGCTCTAAATAATAGAGATTTTTAGCCCGGGCACGGTGGCTCACACCTGTAATCCCAGCACTTCGGGAGGCCAAGGCGAATGGATCACTTAAGACCAGGAGTTTGAGACCAGCCTGGCCAACATGGTGAAACCCCATCTCTACTAAAAGTCCAAAAGTTAACTGGGTATGGTTCTGCATGAACCATACTGAATTCAATATGGTTGAACCTGGGAGGCGGACGTTGCAGTGAGCCAAGATCACACCATTGCACTCCAGCCTGGGCAATAAGAGCGAAACTTCGTCTCAAAAAAAGAAAAAAAAGAAATGGCATTATAAGCACATAATATAGAGTTATGGCAGTAACTCCCAGAAGAAATAGCTCAAAAAGTTAAAAGTGGTTGCCTCTGGGAGCTGGATGGAAGGGATGGTGAATGGGATATGATTGATGGCTGTTGGTTTTCACTAAGGGCCTTTTTCGCTCTGTGATTTTCTAGATCTGTATATATGAATTAGTTGAATAAAAAAGTTTAGGCTGGGTGAGGTAGCTCACACCTGTAATCCCAGCACTTTGGGAGGCTGAGGCAGGCAGATCACGAGGTCAGGAGATCAAGACCATCCTGGCCAACATGGTGAAACCTCGTCTCTATTAAAAATACAAAAAATTAGCTGGGTATAGTGGCACCTGCCTGTAGTCCCAGCTACTCGGGAGGCTGAGGCAGGAGTATTGCCCAGGAGGCAGAGGTTTCGGTGAGCCAAGATCACGCCACCGCACTCCAACGTGGTGACAGAGGGAGATTCTGTCTTAAAAAAAAAAAAAATTAGGCTGGGCGCGGTGGCTCAAGCCTGTAATCCCAGCACTTTGGGAGGCCGAGGCGGGCAGATCACGAGGTCAAGAGATCGAGACCATCCTGGTCAACATGGTGAAACCCCGTCTCTACTAAAAATACAAAAAAATTAGCTGGGCATGGTGGCGCGTGCCTGTAATCCCAGCTACTCAGGAAAGCTGAGGCAGGAGAATTGCCTGAACCCAGGAGGCGGAGGTTGCAGTGAGCCG
This sequence comes from Saimiri boliviensis, assembly GCF_048565385.1. NCBI lineage: Eukaryota > Metazoa > Chordata > Mammalia > Primates > Cebidae > Saimiri > Saimiri boliviensis. Next base: position 8,892,872 of record NC_133459.1, read on the forward strand.
AGACCACACCATTGCACTCCAGCCTGGGTTAACAAGAGCAAAACTCCGTCTCAGAAAAAAAAAAAAAAAAAAAAAAAAAAAAATTAATAAAAATTTAAAATTGGATACCTTGCATTTAATTACTTCATTAGGTTATGGAAGGATCAGTGGAATAATTGATATGGAAAAGAGGTTTGTAAATTATATACTGTTATTCAATGGAAAGTTATGGTGTTACTGTCATGTTGACTAAAAGGCAAAAATGCTGTATTTGGTAGATGATAATGTATTAATTAACTGAGGCTGTAATAGCGCAGGTCACAAAACTTGAGTAACACATGATAATAAACGCTCATTTTTGCCTTTGAGAGTAGGGTCAGCTTGTTGGCTTGACAGTCTGAGCCAGGTTTGGTTGCCCTCACTTGGGTTTGCTCATGTGTCCGAGCAGATGGACTGTAGTTGTTGGCTGGTGGGGGATGGCCGTGTTCCCCACATGTGGAACAGTTGGATGGCTATCAGTGAGAGCATCAGCTTTCTCCCACGTGTTCTGGCATCCTCCACACTATTACTTGTGCCACATTCTTTCGGCAAAAGCAAGTCAAAAAATGTGGGGAAGTCACTTCCATCTCTTCGTGGTATGAGCTGCAAATTCACATTGAAAAGGAGGGATGGGCCAGGTATGGTGGCTGATGCCTGCAATCCCAGCACTTTGGAAGGCCAAGGCAGGCAGATCACGAAGTCAGGAATTCGAGACCAGCCTGACCAGCATGGTGAAACCCCATCTCCACTAAAAATACAAAAATTAGCTGAGCATGGTGGTGTGTGCCTGTCATCCCAGCTAATCAGGAGGCTGAAGCAGGAGAATTGCTTGAATCCAGGAGGCGGAGGTTGCAGTGAGCTGAGATCAGGCCATTGCACTTCAGCCAGGGCAACAGAATGAGATTCCGTCTTGAAGGAAAAAAAAAAATAAAACAAAAAGGAGGGATGGGACATGGAAGCATTTTGACAGTTCACTTAGCATAATGATTGAAGCCAAAAAAAAATTTTTTTTTTTTTAGATGGAATCTGGCTCTGTCGCCAGGCTCTGGTGCAGTGGCGCGATCTCAGCTCACTCAACCTCCGCCTCCCAGGTTCAAGCGATTCTCCTGCCTCAGCCTCCCAAGTAGCTGACATTACAGGTATGCACCACCATGCTCAGCTAATTTTTATATTTTTAGTAGAGACAGGATTTCACCATGTTGGCCAGGATGGTCTTGATCTCTTGGCTTTGTGATCCACCTGCCTCAGCCTCCCAAAGTGCTGGGATTATAGGCATGAGCCACTGCACCTGGCCAAAGTCAAATATTTTTCATTCATTTATTGGGAATGAGAACATGGAAGGACATCAGAAGATCTGTAACTGGGCTGAGCGCGGTGAGTCATGCTTGTAATCCCAGCACTTTGAGAGACAGGCAGAAGGATTGCTTGAGCCCCGGAGTCTGAGACCAGCCTGGGCAACATAGCAAGACCCCATCTCTACAAAAAATAATTTTTAAAATAACTAGCCAGCCTATTGGTATGTGCCTGTGTTCCTAGCTACTTCAGAGGCTGAGGTGGGAGCAATCACTTGAGCCCAGGAGTTTGAGGGTGCAGTGAGCTATAGTTGCACTACTACACTCTAGCCAGGGTGACAGAGCAAGACCTCATCTTAAAAAAAAAATGTATAGCTAGGCGCGGTGGCTCAAGCCTGTAATCCCAGCACTTTGGGAGGCCGAGGCGGGTGGATCACGAGGTCGAGAGATCGAGACCATCCTGGTCAACATGGTGAAACCCCGTCTCTACTAAAAATACAAAACATTAGCTGGGCATGGTGGCGCGTGCCTGTAATCCCAGCTACTCAGGAGGCTGAGGCAGGAGAATTGCCTGAACCCGGGAGGCGGAGGTTGCGGTGAGCCGAGATCGCGCCATTGCACTCCAGCCTGGGTAACAAGAGCGAAACTCCGTCTCAAAAAAAAAAAAAAAAAAAAAAAAATGTATAACTGATTGCATTTTTTTTTCCTTTGTAGACAACAAGGGAGGTGTCACAGTTTTCCATTTAGATCAACAACTTCGAGTTCTTACCATGGAAAATTCCGAGAAGACTGAAGTGGTTCTCCTTGCTTGTGGTTCCTTCAATCCCATCACCAACATGCACCTCAGATTGTTTGAGCTGGCCAAGGACTACTTGAATGGAACAGGTAGGAGCAGTAACCAAAAGTGGCTTAAGACGAGGGAAGCAGTATGCCTGGGCCTGTTTCAGAATACACATTTGATCGACTGGGCACAAATATGCTGTCCTGCTCTCTTGTAAAGTGACTTCTTAGCCAAGAAAGAGGGTGAAGTATGAGGGTAGAATTGAGCATCTGGCTATGGCCTGTAGAATAGAAAGTACAGTTGAGTACAGTGGCTCACACCTGTAATCTCAGTGCTTCAGGAGGCTGAGGTGGAGGATCACTTGAGGACAGGAATTTGAGACCGGTGGAACATGGGAAACAGAGTCCCCATCTCTAGAAAAAATTGGTCGGGTATGGTGGCATGTGCCAGTGGTCCCAGCTACTCAGGAGACTAAAAGTAGGAGGATTACTTGAGCCTGGGAGGTGAAGGCTGCAGCGAGCCATGATCACACATTTGCTCACCAGCCTGGGCATCAGAGCAAGACCCTGACCACCCTCCCCACCAAGAAAAGGAATTTGTTTCTGTCATCCATGTGCTTAAGCTACTTCAGAGTTTCCCATTACTTAAGGCAAAAAATGAAAGCTTGTACTTAGCATACATAAAACCTCCAGGATCAGGCACAGCCTTTTAAAATTTTTCATAAACAATGCATGAATAGGCTGGGGTGGGGGGGCATGGTGGCTCACACCTGTAATCCCAGTACTTCGGGAGGCAGAGGGGGGCAGATTACCTGAGGTGAGGAGTTTGAGATCAGCCTGGCCAATGTGGTAAAACCCCACCTCTACAGAGTCTTGCTCTCTTGCCCAGGCTGGAATGCAGTGGCAATGTCTGGGCTCACTACAACCTCCACCTTCCAAGTTCAAGTGATTCTCTTGCCTCAGCCTCTCAAATAACTGGGATTACATGTGTGCACCACACACCCGGCCTAGTTTTGTACGTTTAGTAGAAATGGGGTTTCACCTTGTTGGCCAGGCTGGTCTCGAACTCCTGTTCTCAAGCACTCTTCCCCCTTTGGCTTCCCAAAGTGCTGGGATTACAGGTATGAACCACCATGGCATGACATAATATAATATGTTTAATGTGTATCCTTCCAGTCTTCTTTATATGAATTTATATGCAAACATTTGAGTGTATAGACAGATTTTTTTTGTTGTTCGTTTGTTTGAAATGGTTCTCACTCTGTCACCCTGGCTGGACAGGCTGGAGTGCAGTAGCATGTTCACAGCCCACTGCAGCCTTGACCTCCTGGGCTTAAGTGAGCCTCCTGCCTAAGCCTCCTGAGTAGCTGTGACTACAGGCATGCCACCACATCTGGCTAATTTTTTTCTTTTTGTAGAAACTGGGTCTCACTGTTTTGCCCATGGTGGTGTTGAGCTCCTGGGTTCAAGTGATTCTCCTGCCTCAGTCTCCCAAAGTCCTGGGATTACAGGTGTGAGCCACTACACCTGTCCTCGATTTTTTTGTTACATAAATGATCATATAATATGCTGATAGGTAGATGGATGGATGGATGCTAAATCTCACTAATAATTCTAATAACCAGAGAACTAACTTAAAAATTGATATATATTTTACCTATCACATTGAGAAATGGGCTTTTGTATACACTTTAGGTGGACAATACAAATTAAGGCTTTTGGCCGGGCATGGTGGCTCACGCCTGTAATCCAAGCACTTTGGAGGCCAAGGCAAATGGATCACCTGAGGTAGGGAGTTCAAGACCATCAAGACCAGCCTGAACAACATAGTTAAACCCTATCTTTAAAAACAAAAAACAAAAAATACAAAAAAAATAAATTAAGGCCTTTTACAAAGTGATTTGGCAATATCAATAGAAATTTAACTGTATAGGGGAATGAGGTGAGGTACAGAGTTTCAGTTGGGGAAGATGAAAACATTCTAGGGATGAGAGCGATGGTTGCACAACAGTGTGCTTGCACTTACTATCATAGAACTGTATACTCAAGTGGTTAAAATGGGAAATTTTTGTGTAATTTATATTTTACCGTAATTTCAGTCAGTTAATTGATCAATCTGCTAATAAGCTGGAATCCCCAAAGCAAGAGAATCAGTAATTACAAAACAATATTGGCCAAGCATGGTGACCCACGCCTGTAGTCCCAGCACTTTGGGAGGCCGAGGCAGGCAGATCACTTGAGGTCAGGAGTTCGAGACCAGCTTGGCTAACAGTGAAACCCCATCTCTACTAAAAATAACAAAAATTAGCCAGGCATCGTGGCACACATCTGTAACCCAGCTACTTGGGAGGCTGAGTCAGGAGAATTGGTTGAACCTGGGAGGCGGAGGTTGCAGTGAGCTATCATGCCACTACACTCTAGCCTGGGCAACAAGAGCAAGTCTCTGTCTCAAAACAAAACAAAACAAAACATAATATTGATCATAATATTTCCTGTGCATAAAATCTAATTTGTTATACCTAATGTGAAACCTAACTCTTTATCTAGGAAGATACCGAGTTGTCAAAGGCATCATCTCTCCCGTTGGTGATGCCTATAAGAAGAAAGGACTCATTCCTGCCCATCACCGGATCATCATGGCAGAACTTGCCACCAAGAATTCCAAATGGGTGGAAGTTGATACATGGGAAAGTCTTCAGAAGGAGTGGAAAGAGACTCTTAAGGTGCTAAGGTACTCACAGTGGAATCGGCTTTGTCAGTTCTGTGTAAATGGCTAGGCAGCTTGTTTTTACCATGTTTCCATGTTGCTTATATCTGTGAACATACAAAAATGTGACAGATTTGCAAAACTGTCACATATGTTATAAGCCATTCCTGTGGAAGGTTACTATTAAGACTGTAGAGCACAGTACCAGAGGATGGGTATTCCTTAGCCCCTCTGTGTCTTTCATTATGTTTTAAGATGTTTGTGGCCGGGTGTGGTAGCTTACGCCTGTATTCCCAGCACTTTGGGAGACAGAGGCGGTTGGATCACTTGAGGTCAGGAGTTCGAGACTAGTCTGGCCAATGTGATGAAAACCCATCTCTACTAAAAATACAGAAATTAGCTGGGTGTGGTGGTGTGTGCCTGTAATCTCAGCTACCTGGGAGGCTGAGGTAGGAGAATCACTTGAACCCCGGGGGGCAGAGGTTACATTGCATGCTTGCTGCTATGTGTTATCACTATTAGAAAATAGAGGAAGCTGGCCTGGTCTATCTGAGCCCCAAATGAGGGAGGCAAAATTGCAGGAAGATGTTATGATTATCAGTCTTCCTAAGTATAAAAGTGATAGGCAGATAATTTAAGGAAGAGAAGCATCAAGTGCTGCTTGACCATGGACAGGCCTGATTTGTATGCTGCTTCCATGACAGCATCTGGAGAGAGTCACGAATCTCTGTGCTCATACCTTTGAAGCAATTCTAGTTAAGGGTTCAGAGACCAGAGCAAGTGACATCTAATTATTTTTCTTTTTTTTTCTTTTTTTAACGGTGTCTCACTTTGTTGCCCAGGCTGGAGTGCAGTGGCGTGATTTGGGCTCACTGCATCCTCTGCCTCCTGGGTTGGAGCAATTCTCCTACCTCAGCCTCCCAAGTAGCTGGGGTTATAGGTGTGTGCCACCATGCCTGGCTAATTTTTGTGTTTTTTTGTAGAGATGGGTTCTTGCCATGTTGGCCAGGCTAGTCTTGAATTCCTGACCTCAGGTGATTCACCCACCTTGGCATCCCAGAGTGCTGGGATGACAGGCGTGATCCACTGCACCCGGCCCTCCCTTTTTTTTTTTTTTTTTTTTTTTTTGAGACAGAGTCTTGCTCTGTCGCCCAGGCTGGAGTGCAGTGGCATGAACTCACCTCACTGCAACCTCTCCCTCCTGGGTTCAAGCAATTCTCCTGCCTTAGCCTCCTGAGTAGCTGGGACTACAGGTGCCCGCCACCACCCCTGGCTAATTTTTATATTGCTAGTAGAGATGGGGTTTCATCATGTCATCATGTTGGCCAGGCTGGTCTTGAACTTCTTTTTTTTTTTTTTTTTTTTTTTTTGAGACGGAGTTTCGCTCTTGTTACCCAGGCTGGAGTGCAATGGCGCGATCTCGGCTCACCGCAACCTCCGCCTGGTCTTGAACTTCTAACCTCAGGTGATCTACCTGCCTCGGCCTACTAACACCTAATTATTCCTTTTTTTTTTTTTTTTTTTGAGACAGAGTTTCACTCTTGTCGCCTAGGCTGGAGTGCGATGGTGCGATCTTGGCTCACAGCAACTTCTGCCTCCCGGGTTCAAGCAATTTCCCTGCCTTAGCCTTCTGGTTGCTGGGATTACAGGCACCATCACAACGCCCAGCTAATTTTTTGTATTTTCAGTAGAGATGAGGTTTCATCATGTTGGGCAGGCTGGTCTTGAACTCCCGACCTCAGGTGATCTGCCTGTCTCAGCCTCCCAAAGTGCTGGGATTACAGGCTTGCCACCGGGCCCAGCCGACACCCAATTATTTCTTAATGTTGTTTTGATTTTTCAAAATTTTCTTTTCTTAGGCCGGGCGCGGTGGCTCAAGCCTGTAATCCCAGCACTTTGGGAGGCCGATGCGGGTGGATCACAAGGTCGAGAGATCGAGACCATCCTGGTCAACATGGTGAAACCCCGTCTCTACTAAAAATACAAAAAATTAGCTGGGCATGGTGGCACGTGCCTGTAATCCCAGCTACTCAGGAGGCTGAGGAAGGAGAATTGCCTGAACCCAGGAGGCGGAGGTTGCGGTGAGCCGAGATTGCGCCATTGCACTCCAGCCTGGGTAACGAGAGCCAAACTCCATCTCAAAAAAAAAAAAAAAAAAAAATTTCTTTATTTTGTTGGATATGGGGTCTCGATATGTTGCGTAGGCTGATCTCAAACTCCTGGCCTCAAGCAGTCCTCCCACCTAGGCCTCCCAAAGTGCTGGGATTACAAGTGTAAGCTACCATGCCTGGCCTATTGTTATCTTGAGTTTAAAATAAAAGGGCTTTCTGAAAAGACTTTCTGTTTAGTATCTGTTCTTAGAGTTCTGAACCTTCCAGTTACCAACTACATCAGTTAGGATTCAGATGAGGAAGTAGAAACCACTCTGGGTATTTTAAGTGGAAAGAGATTTAAATTCTTCATCAAAAAGTACTTAGAAGTAAAAGAACTAAGGCTGAATGTGGTGGCTCATGCCTGTAATCCCAACACTTTTGGGAGGCTGAGTCAGGCGGATTACCTGAGGCCAGGAATTCAAGACCAGCCTGGCCAACATGGCAAAACCCCATCTCTACTAAAAATAAAAAGATTAGTTGGGCGTGGTGGTGCATGCCTGTAATTCCAGCTACTCTGGAGGCTGAGGCAGGAGAATTACCTGAGCCTGGGAGGTAGAGGTTACATTGAACTGAGATTGTACAACTGCACTCCAGCCTGGGCAACACAAGACTGTCTCAAAAAAAAAAAGTAGCTGGAGGCCGGGCGCTGTGGCTCATGCCTGTAATCCTAGCACTTTGGGAGGCTGAGGTGGGTGGATCACCTGAGGTCAGGAGTTCAAGACCAGCCTGGCCATAATGGTGAAACCCCATCTTTTTTTTTTTTTTTTTTTTTTTTTTAAGACCGAGTCTCCATCTGTCACTCAGAGTGCAGTGGCGCGATCTTGGCTAACTGCAGCCTCCGCCTCCTGGGTTCAAGTGATTCTCCTGCGTCAGTCTCCTTAGTAGCTGGGATTACAGGTGTGTACCACCACAACTGGCTAATTTTTTGTATTTTTAGTAGAGACGGGGTTTCAGCATGTTGGTCAGCTGGTCTCGAACTCCTGACCTTGTGATATGCCTGCCTCAGCCTCCTAAACTGCTGGGATTACAGGCATAAGCCACCATGCCCTTTCGATTTTTTAATATCTTTTTAGTCCTCCACAACAGTTGTCTTATGTTGAGAGGATTTTACCAGATAATTCATGTAAAGGATTCAGTGTAGGGTGTGGCACAAAATAAATAAATAATGTTGGCCAGGCGTGATGGCTTATGCCAGTAATCCCAGCACTTTGGGAGATGGAGAGGGGCGGATCACTTGAGGTCAGAAGTTCAAGACCAGCCTGGCCAACATGAGGAAATCCCATCTCTACTAAAAATACAGAAAAAAAATAGCCCAGCGTGGTGGTGTGGACCTGTGGAGCTGCTCAGGAGGCAGAGGTTGCAGTGAGCTGAAATTTTGCCACTGCACTCACTCCAACTTGGGTGACACAGCAAGACTCCATCTCAAAATAATAAATAAATAATGTTAATGATACTCTTAACGGGGCATTGTGAGAAAGCAGAACATTCTATTGTACTGTTGTTTTATAGACACCATCAAGAGAAACTGGAGGCTAGTAACTGTGATCACCAGCAGAATTCACCTATGCTAGAAAGGCCTGGACGGAAGAGGAAGTGGACTGAGCCAAAACAAGATTCTAATCAAAAGAAATCCCTAGATCCGAAAACAAAAGGTTTGTATGTTTCATCAGGACTCATGGACTAGAGCTGATAAGATTCTATAGCTGAGCAAACCTCTGTGTATTTTTTTGTTTTTTAGAGATGGGATCTCATTATGTTGGCCAGGTTGGTCTTGAACTTCTGGCCTCAAGCAATCCTCCCGCTTTGATCTCCCATAGTATTAGGTTTACAGGTGTGAGCCACTACACCTGGCTTGTATTTTCTTTCATTCATTCTTTTTTTTTTTTTTTTGGTTTTGAGATGGAGTGTTGCTCTGTTGTCCAGGCTGGAGTGCAGTGGCACAATTTCAGCTCACTGCAACCTCTGCCTCCTGGGTTCAAACAATTCTCCTGCCTCAGCCTCCTCAGCAGCTGGGACTACAGGCGTGTGCTACCGCGGCCTGCTAATTTTTTGTATTTTTAGTAGAGACGGGGTTTCACCATATTAGCCAGGATGATCTCGATCTTCTTTTTTTTTTTTTTTTTTTTTTGAGACGGAGTTTCGCTCTTGTTACCCACGCTGGAGTGCAATGACGTGATCTCAGCTCACCGCAACCTCCGCCTCCTGAGTTCAGGCAATTCTCCTGCCTCAGCCTCCTGAGTAGCTGGGATTATAGGCACACACCACCATGCCCAGCTAAATTTTTGTATCTTTAGTAGAGAAGGGGTTTCACCATGTTGACCAGGATGGTCTCCATCTCTTGACCTCGTGATCCACCCGCCTCGGCCTCCCAAAGTGCTGGGATTACAGGCTTGAGCCACCGCGCCTGGCCGATCTTGATCTTCTGACCTCATGATTTGCCCACCTCGGCCTCCCAAAGTGCTGGGATTATAGGCATGAGCCACCATGCCCAGCCTAGCCTATATTTTCATTTTATATTGCATATTTGGCGTCTAGAAAATGCCCCTTGTTAGTTTCATGAAGCGAAGAAGAGTAAAAGGCACCCGAGCTTATTTCTCCTGCAGTGGTCTCTAATTTTTGAGGTGTTCTGGATCTCTTTTGGGAATCTGATTCTTATAAAAACTGTGAACTCTTCTTCTTTTTTTTTTTTGAGACAGAGTTTTGCTCTTGTTGCCCAGGCTGGAGTGCAATGGCGTGATCTCGGCTCACTGTAACCTCTGCCTCCTGGGTTCAAGCAATTCTCCCGCCTCAGCCTCCCAAGTATATACCACTACCCCTGGCAAATTTTGTATTTTTAGTAGAGACGGGTTTTCTCCATGTTGGCCAGGCTGATCTCAAACACCTGACCTCAAGTGATCCCACCCGCCTTGGCCTCCCAGAGTGCTGGGATTACAGGTATGAGCCACCGTGCCCAGCCCCAACCCTCATTCTTGAAAAGCACATGTATACCTTCATTTTGATACAATGAGTTATTAGAAAAGTAAACCCCTTTCCACTTGGAGAAGGTAGGGGGAAGAAAAAGCAGACCCTGAAGCTCTGTTTTATTCTTCCCAGCTGCACCTAAGGTCAAGCTGCTGTGTGGGGCAGATTTACTGGAGTCCTTTGCTGTTCCCAATTTGTGGAAGAGTGAAGACATCACCCAAATCGTGGCTGACTATGGGCTCATATGTGTTACTCGGGCTGGAAATGATGCTCAGAAATTTATCTATGAATCGGATGTGCTGTGGAAACACCGGAGCAACATTCATGTGGTGAATGAATGGATCACCAATGACATCTCATCCACAAAAATCCGGAGAGCCCTCAGAAGGGGCCAGAGCATTCGCTACTTGGTACCAGATCTTGTCCAAGAGTACATTGAAAATCATAATTTGTACAGCTCTGAGAGTGAAGACAGGAATGCTGGGGTCATCCTGGCCCCTTTGCAGAGAAACACTGCAGAAGCTAAGACATGAGAATTCTACAGCATGATATTTTGGACTTCCCGTTTGGGGATCTGAAACAATCTGGGCGTTAGTAACTGGGGAAGGAAGTTGTGATCTGTTGCCTAAACTAAAGCTTAAGTTGAGTAAAAACTGGCCTGGTGTGGTGGCTCACGTCTATATTCCCAGCCTGGCAATAGAGCAAGACTGTCTCAAAAAAAAAAAGTAAATAAGTTTAGTAAAAATCAATGCTAAGTTAAAATAAGGGTTTTTTTTCTTCTTGTTTTTTTTTTTTTTTTTTTAAAAAAAAGATGGGGTTTCACCATGATGGCCAGGCTGGTCTTGAACTCTTGACCTCAGGTGATCCACCCACCTCAGCCTCCCAAAGTGCTAGGATTACAGGCGTGAGCCACCGTGCCTGGCTTTTTTCTTCTTTTTATCAGATGTTGCTAAGATGAATGTTTTCCTTATGGTCTTATTTTAATCTCTATCTTTAAAACATTAAGACAAGAAATTAGTAGCACACAAAAACCAGAAGTATTTTCAGTGAAACTAGCTGCAAATAAGTTAAAAAGTCCATCCTAACTCTACCATATAAAAGAAGCAAAATGTGAAAAGCAAACGTTCATTTAAAATTCTAACTTCGAAAAATATATATATATATATATATGTATGTATATATATGAAAGCAGGTGGTGATAAAAAAATAAAATTCTAACTTTGGTTATGAAGGGAATTGACATTTTATGTATGCCTGTTGCTGGGTAATCAGCAGCCAGGATAGACAAAAAGGAATTCTCTTTTTTTTTTTTTTTTGAGATGGAGTTTGGCTCTTGCCCAGGCTGGAGTGCAGTGGCTTGATCTTGGCTCACCGCAACCTCCACCTCCTGGGTTCAAGCGATTCTCCTGCCTCAGCCTCCCAAGTAGCTGGGATTACAGGCGTGCACCACCATGCCTGGCTAATTTTTTCATATTTTTAGTAGAGATAGTGTTTTACCATGTTGGCCAGGCTGGTCTCAAACTCCTGACCTTAGGTGATCCACCTGCCTTGGCCACCCAAAGTGCTGGGATTAAAGGCATGAGCCGTCAAGCCTAGTCGAGAAAGGAATTCTTACAGTAGTGATCTTGTAAAATGTACCATTGATAAATTATCTCCAGTTACACAAAATAAAGGTTGTGTATATGTCTGCCAGAAACATTGTACCAATAGTTCTCTGTGACACATACCAGAATTGCCAGCTAAACTTTGGCAAGACCTATCTGCCTGGAGCTCCACCTTTGGAGATGTAGGGAGTTGAGATCTAAGCCCTCATGTGTTTAGAAAGGTACACAGGTATTTCTGATGCCCACCAAAGGGAGAGAGCTGCTGCCTTACGCTTTATATACATTCACTTAGCCTTGTTGTGGGTCATGCTCTAGCCCTGGCCATTCATCCTCTCTTTATCTGTCTTCAGGAACAACTTCAGAGATAATATCATGCTACCTTGAATTGAGAGAACCACAGGGAATGAGGGATCTCATTCAAAGATTTTCTTTTTTTTTTTTTTTTTTTTTTTTGAGACGGAGTTTCACCCTTGTTACCCAGGCTGGAGTGCAATGGCGCGATCTCGGCTCACCGCAACCTCCGCCTCCTGGGCTCAGGCAATTCTCCTGCCTCAGCCTCCTGAGTAGCTGGGATTACAGGCACGTGCCACCACACCCAGCTAGTTTTTTGCACTTTTAGTAGAGATGGGGTTTCACCATGTTGACCAGGATGGGCTCGATCTCTTGACCTCGTGATCCACCCGCCTCGGCCTCCCAAAGTGCTGGGATTACAGGCTTGAGCCACCGCACCCGGCTCAAAGATTTTCTAAGGCTGAATGCTCTTAGCCCTTATTGATAGATTAATCAGAAGACGTGAGTGGGATATAATGGGGCATGCTCTGTAATCCCATCTACGTGGGAGGCTGGGGCAGGAGGATAGCTTGAACCTAGAAGTTTGAGACCTGCCCAGGCAAAATAGCTAGAACTTGACTTAAAAAATTCTGATGTTTCTTGCCGGGCGCGGTGGCTCAAGCCTGTAATCCCAGCACTTTGGGAGTCCGAGGCGGGTGGATCACGGGGTCGAGAGATCGAGACCATCCTGGTCAACATGTTGAAACCCCGTCTCTACTAAAAATACAAAAATTAGCTGGGCATGGTGGCGCACGCCTGTAGTCCCAGCTACTCAGGAGGCTGAGGCAGGAGAATTGCCTGAGCCCAGGAGGCGGAGGTTGCAGTGAGCTGAGATCGTGCCATTGCACTCCAGCCTGGGTAACAAGAGCGAAACTCCGTCTCAAAAAATAAATAAATAAATAAAATAAAATAAATTAATTAATTAATTTAAAAATTCTGGTGTTTCTGAAGAGTCCTGCTGTTTCTGTTCCAGCCTGCTGTGAATCTGCCATTTCTGAATTTATGCAGAAAAAGGTTCTATTTCCTCATACTATTCTAATACATTTAAATAGTATTAATTCTTTTTTTTTTTTTTTAATAGTATTAGTTCTTTTTTGAACTGTGGTTCGGAAGGATAAATAATATTAATTCTAATACTATTCTAATACATACAAAATAGAATAATTTGCCTTTTTGCAGCTTCTTGTTTGTTCGTTTGTTTATTTGTTTGAGACGGAGTTTTGCTCTTGTTACCCAGGCTGGAGTGCAATGGCGCGATCTCTGCTCACTGCAACCTCCGCCTCCTGGGTTCAAGCAATTCTCCTTCCTCAGCGTCCTGAGTAGCTGGGATTACAGGCATGTGCCACCATGCCCAGCTAATTTTTTGTATTTTTAGTAGAGACGGGGTTTCACCATGTTGACCAGGATGGTCTCGAGCTCTTGACCTCGTGATCCACCTGCCTCGGCCTCCCAAAGTGCTGGGATTACAGGAATGAGCCACCGTGCCCGGCCCGCCTTTCTGCAATTTCTATGTCATACCGACACCACTCCAGATGAAGGGTTTCTAACTGTGGAATTAAAAAATGCTTAGAAATTTGCAATTGTTTAGTCAGATCTCAGTCTGCAGTTTAAAAAAGAAAAATGTTAAATACACTTAAACAAATGTATGTGCTACAGCTCCCAACTTACTAAAGCCACCCGGCCAACTCTGAGATACAGGGAGGGTACAAAGCCTGACACCTGGCTGGGCATAGTGGCTCATGCTTGTAATCCCAGCACTTTGGGAGGCCGAGGCAGGTGGATCACCTGAGGTCCGGAGTTTGAGGCCAGCCTGGGCAGCATGGTGAAACCCTGTCTCTACTAAAAATACAAAAAATCCAGGTGTGGTCGCATGTGCCTATAGTCTCAGCTACTCAGGATGCTGAGGCAGGAGAACTGTTTGAACCCAGGAGGTGGAGGTTGCAATGAGCCGAGATGGCGCCACTGCACTCTAGCCTGGGTGACAGAGTGAGACTCTGTCTAAAAAAAAAGAAAAGAAAAAATCTGGCAGCTAACAGGTTTCAGGATCCATCTGCTATGTCAATGAAAGGCTAGAGCCTCAAATCCTACAGATGAGAGTCATTTTTCTCCTCCTTAGCTTCTTAAGAGTTTAAGAGAGTTGAAGCAGCCATGAAAAGTAATGATTGAGCAAGATGAAGCTATCAGAATTGAACTTTGATTTTTTTCAGGGAAACTATACCTAGTTCATCTGAAGTGTTGTGTGAACTGCAGGAAGCTTCCAATGCTGGAAACTTCTCTCTTACTGTCGTGCCTTCCTACTTAGAAGTGCCCGTGCTCTGCTCAGCTGTGACTGTACTGACCTCAGGACCTCACAGGACAAGGCATGTGGAGACCCTTGCAGGAGTCTGGTAAGGATGCAATCATCCTTTTGTTGTTTTTATTTTTTGAGATAGAGTTTCGCTCTTGTTGCCAAGATCGTGTGTCATTGCAACCTCCGCCTCCGGGTTCAAACGATTCTCCTGCCTTAGCCTTCCAAGTAGCTGGGGTTACAGGCACCCACCGCCATGCCAGGCTAATTTTGTATTTTTAGTAAGACGGCTGGTCTTGAACTCCTGACCTCAGGTGATCCACCTGTCTTGGCCTCCCAAAGTGCTGGGATTACAGGCACGAGCCACGCCTGGCCTGATCCTATTGTTGCACTATTTATGGAGCAACAACTTTGTACAGAGAACGAGCTTTGTACAGAGAACAAGCTTGGCTTTTTCTCCCAATGCCGAGGATGCTGCTGATGCCCCCACATAATAGCATAATTTTGGGTGTTCTCAAGGACAGAACTTCCCTTTGAATAGTGGAACAATGAATTTCACCGGGGAATACATACTGACTGATGTGAAGAAAATATGCTGTTGTTTATTCCCTCCCGCGTCATTTCCATGATTTGCTTTTGTACTGTGAGTTTAGAGGAAATGTGTGATGCTGGTGTTTTTTTTTGGCTTCTTTGATGCTGGGGTTTTTATGTAGGGTTGTACATTTTACCCCTTACATTGTGTAATTCGAATGCAGCAAAGAAACCTGCAGTAAAAGTCCTTTATTGGCGTCTTGGTTCGGATGGATGGAGGGCCTTTGTGAACAGCAGACCTTTCAGATGAGAGAAGTGGGTTTTCCTTGGTGATGGAGGTGTAGAGATTGAGCCATGGGGATGATTTAGGTTAAAGAATGCTTTTTTTGGCCAGCTTGAGGATCTAACGACAGAGTAGAAGGAAGCATCCCCTAGGTCAGTATGCAGAGCAGTGGGAGGGCTTTTATCTTCCTTACCCAAGCCTCTCTTTTCACTTTTCTTGAAGTCCAGAAGTTGCTCTGTGATGAAATAGCCTCCTTTAACGTTTATTTCTTGGTACCACAGGAGCTCCATTCCTCTCATAATTCTTCCCAAAGGCCTATGATCTAAAAATGTCACCAGGGTGTCACTTAGCTGGAGGCTTCTGAAATCTGAACTTAGTTTATCAGTGGTGCTGTCTGAACTTAGTAATGCCAACATTTACTGAACACTTACTGTGTGCTTGGCTCGTGCTCCTGAGTGCCTTATATCATAAGCAAACATCAAAATTAGGGGACTGGTGTAAATGGTGAAGCTAGGCCTGAATCTAAGCTTTGTCTTCAGAGCCAGCACCCCTAATCTCACTTTCTGTCAAATAGTACTTTTCAAAGAATGAAGTTGTAGCCAAATCTTGAAATTTTCATTTACCCTAAGTGAGGACAAATGAAGCTATCAAGGAATTGAGACCGATGTGTTCAGTCCTCACAGAAGGACTAGGCTGATCTTGCCCAGTGTTAGCAATTCCTTAGAACTAGGATAGTGGAATCACAGGGAGAAGGTGATATGGACTATAATTAACTTTTTTTTTTTTTTCTGAGTCACCAGGCTGGAGTGCAGTGGTGCAGTCTTGGCTCACTGCAACTTCTGCCTCCTGGGTTCAAGTGATTCTCCCTCCTCAGCCTCCCAAGTAGCTGGGATTACAAGCTCGAGCCACCATGCCTAGCTAATTTTTGTATTCTTAGTAGAGACAGGTTTTCACTGTCATGGCCAAACTGGTCTCAAACTCTAGGCCTCAACTGATCCGCCCCCTTCAGCCTCCCAAAGTGCTGGAATTACAGGTGTGAGTCACCGTGCCCCGCCCAGATGGGGTTTTTGACTTGTGGTGGTGGTGCCTGGTCCCATTATTCTCCGTTTTGACTCTGCAGGGATAATCGCTGTCCCCTTGCCATCCTTTAATGAAACTGTCATCTCAGTTTTAGAACTGGAATTGAGATCCATTTCTGCCTCACGGGTCTTACCAAGTCTAAATGACTTGCCGTGGACAGTGTTTTCCAAATCAAGTTAAGCTGCCCAGTAAACTTTTCTTTTTTTGAGATAGAGTTTTGCTCTTGTTGCCCAGGTAGAGTGCAATGGCATGATCTCGGGCTCACTGCAACCTCCGCCTCCCGGATTCAAGTGATTCTCCTAACCTGACAATTAATTGTAAAACATTAGGGAAAACAGCAAACATATGAAATTAGTGATAATAGTATAATTAGCCCCTACGTACCCATCACCAACTTTAAGCATTACATTTTGCCAATCTTCCTTCATCTATTCTTGTTTTATTTTGCTGGAGTCTTTTGTTTGTATTTGTTTGTTTATTTTTGAGATGGAGTGTCATTCTTGTTGCCCAGGATGGAGTGCAATGGCGTGATCTCGGCTCACTGCAACCTCTGCCTCCCGGGATCAAGTGATTACCCTGCCTCAGCTTGCTGAGTAGCTGGGATTACAGGCACCCACCACCACGCCCAGCCAATTTTTGTATTTTTAGTAGAGACAGGGTTTCACCATGTTAGCCAGGCTGGTCTCGAACTCCTGACCTCAGGTGATCCACCTGCCTCGGCCTCACAAAGTGGTAGGATTACAGGTATGAGCCACTGAGCCCAGATGCTGGAGTCTTCTAAAGTAAATCCCAGATGTATAATTTTACCCATAAATGCTTCATTGTGAGGAATGCTAGAGTCCAGTTTGTACATTAAAACAAGGATATATTGGCTAGTACCAGGTATGGTGGCTCAGCCAGGCTTGGTGACTCATATCTGTAATCCTAGCATTTTGGGAGGCCAAGGTGGAAGGATTGCTTGAGCCCAGGAGTTCGAGAACAGCCTGAATAACATAGCAAGACCCCATCTTTAGAAAAAAAAATAATAACGTGTACTGGCTGGGTACAGTGGCTCATGCCTATAATCCCGGAACTTTGGGAGGCAGAGGCAGCAGATTGCTTGAGCCCAGGAGTTCAAGACTAGCCTGGGCAACATGGTAAAACCCCATCTCTACCAAAAATACAAAAATTAGCTGGGTGTGGTGGTGTGTGCCTATAGTCCCAGCTACTCAGCAGGCTGAGGTGGGAGGATGGTTTGAGCCCAGGAGGTGGAGGTTACAGTGAGGTGAAATTGCACCATTGTACTCCAGCCTGGGTGACAGAGCCAGATCCTGTCTCAAAAAACAAAACAAGACCAGGTACGGTGGCTCATGCCTGTAATCCTGGCACTTTGGGAGGCTGAGGTAAGTGGATCACCTGAGGTCAGGAGTTCTAGATCAGCCTGGCCAACATGGTGAAACTCCATCTCTAATAAAAATACAAAAAAAATAGCTGAATGTGGTGGCAGGCACCTGTAATCCCAGCTGTTTGGGAGGCTGAAGCAGAAGAATTGCTTGAACCCAGGTGGTAGAGGTTGCAGTGAGCCGAGATATGACACTGCACTTCAGCCTGGGCAACAAGAGCAAAAACTCCATCTCAAAAAACAAACAAAACCAAAACAAGAGTACTAAGTCATGTGCGGTGGTTCACACCTGTAATCCCAGCTTTTGGGAGGTCAAGACAGGAGGATCACTTGAGCCCAGGAGTTCACCAGGTGTGGTGGCTCATGCCTATAATCCTACCACTTTGAGAAGCTGAGGTGGGTGGACCATGAGACCAGGAGTTCGAGACCAGCCTGGCCAAGATGGTGAAACCCCATCTCTACTAAAAATACAAAAATTAGCTGGGCGCAGTGGCATGCACCTGTAGTCCCAGCTACTCGGGAGGCTGAGGCAGGAGAATCACTTGAACCTGGGAGGTGGAGGTTGCAGTGAGCCGAGATTGTGCCATTGCACTCCAGCCTGGGTGACAGAGTGAGACTCCATCTCAAAAAAAAAAAAAAAAAAACCTCTGGTCTAGAGTTTTAAAAAGAAAGAAAAAAGACCAGCATGAGCAACATAGTGAGATCCTGTGTCTAACAAAAATGTTTTAAAATTTAGCCAGGCATGGGTTGGGCACGGTGGCTCAAGCCTGTAATCCCAGCACTTTGGGAGGCCGAGGCGGGTGGATCATGAGGTCAAGAGATCAAGACCATCCTGGTCAACATTGTGAAACCCCGTCTCTACTAAAAAAAAATACAAAAAAATTAGCTGGGCATGGTGGCGCGTGCCTGTAATCCCAGCTACTCAGGAGGCTGAGAGGCAGGAGAATTGCCTGAACCCAGGAGGCAGAGGTTGTGGTGAGCCGAGATCGTGCCATTGCACTCCAGCCTGGGTAACGAGCGAAACTCCATCTCAAAAAAAAAATTAGCCAGGCATGGTAGCTTGTGCATATAGTCCCAGGTACTTGAGAGGCTGAGGTGAGAAGATTGCTTGAGCCTGGGATACGGAGGCTGTAGTGAGCTGTGCCCCACTGCACTCCAGCCTGGACAACTGAGACCCTGTTTTAAAAAAATAAAATAGTGCAGCTAAAAGTATTGATGTCACCAAAGCAGAAGACCCAAGTCTGCAGCCACACTCTTCTTGTTGAGACAATAATATTCATCAAGTGATTTTCAAAATTTTTATTTACTTATTTCCCACTTCATAAGCTGGTCTAGCATGAAGTAGTACTTTGTTTAACATGTGTGTCTTCAGCAACTGAAACATGTTCAAAACTGAACCATAATTTTGCTCTCAAATAGATAAGTAATGGTAATAAAGTTGAGTAAGAGGAAAGGGAACGTTGGCCGGGTATGGCTCATGCCTATAATCCCAGCACTTTGGGAAGCCAAAGCACTTGTGGATCACCTAAGGTCAGGAGTTCAAGACCAGCCTGGCCAACACGGTGAAGCCCATCTCTACTAAATGTACAAAAAAATTAGCTGGGGAGCCAGGCGCAATGGCTCACGCCTGTAATCCCAGCACTTTGGGAAGTCAAGGTGTGCGGATCACAAGGTCAAGAGATAAGAGACCATCCTGGCCAACATGGTGAAACCCCGTATCTATTAAAAATACAAAAGAAAAATTAGCCAGGCATGGTGGTACGTGCCTGTCGTCCTAGTTACTTGGGAGGCTGAGGCAGGAGAATTGCTTGAAACTGGAAAATGGAATTTGCAGTGAGCCGGGATTTTGCCACTGCACTCCAGCCTGGCCATACAGAGAGATACCCTCTCAAAAAAAAAAAAAGAAAAAAAAAAATTAGCCAGGATGTTGGCAGGCACCTGTAGTCTCAGCTACTCAGGAAGCTGAGGCAGGAGAATTGCTTGAACCTGGGGAGGTGGAAGTTGCAGTGAGCCAAGATTGCACCACTGTACTCTAGCCTGGGTGATGGAGCAAGACTCCATCTCAAAAAAAAAAAAAAAAGGTACCCTTTCTTTTTTTCTTTTTTGACAGTCTTGGGTTCAAGTGATTTTCATGCCTCGGCCTCCTGAGTAGCTGGGATCACACATATGCCACCCAGCTAATTTTTGTGTTTTTAGTAGAGAGAGGGTTTTTTCAAGTTGGTCATGTTGGTCTCAAACTCCTGGACTCAAGTGATCCTCCTCCCACCTCTGCCTCCCAAAATGTTGGGATTACAGGCATAAGCCACCATGCCCAGACAGGAGTATCTTATGATATTGATAGGGAAAGAGGGCAGAGAAATTTAGGGCAGTAATTTGCCCAAAGAGGGCAAGTGCCCGGTGAGGGCTTCCCACTCCAAGCCGAAAAACCTGATACTATGGCCCAAAATAAGAAATTACATCCCTGTTTTCCCTCTTGAATATTGCCTTTTCCGTAACTACCCATGGTCCATCTCTCTGTCCTGTGCCCATAAAAAACCCAAGCTCAGCCAGGCATGGCGGCTCACACCTATAATCCCAGCACTTTGGTAGGCTGAGGTGAGTGGATCACAGGGTCAGGAATTCAAGACCAGCCTGGCCAACATGGTGAAACCCCTGTCTCCACTAAAAATATAAAAATTAACCAGGTATGGTGGTGGGCATCTGTAATCCCAGCTACTTGGGACTCTGAGGTGGGAGAATCGCTTGAACCCGGGAGGTGGAAGTTGTAGTGAGCCAAGACTGCACCATTGCGCTCCAGCCTGGGTGACAGAGTGAGACCCTATCTCAAAAAAACAAAACAAAACAAAAAACCCAGGCTCAGCCAGGTGCAGTGGCTCATGCCTGTAATCCCAGCACTTTGGGAGGCCAAGGCAGGCAAATCACCTGAGGTCAGGAGTTTGAGACCATACTGGCCAACATGGCAAAACCCCACCTCTACTAAAACACAAAAATTAGCTAGATGTGGTGGCAGGCACCTGTAATTCCAGCTACTTGGGAGGCTGAAACACCAGAATCACTTGAACCCAGGAGGCAGAGGTTGCA
Organism: Saimiri boliviensis; assembly: GCF_048565385.1. Classification (NCBI taxonomy): domain Eukaryota; kingdom Metazoa; phylum Chordata; class Mammalia; order Primates; family Cebidae; genus Saimiri; species Saimiri boliviensis. The sequence continues at coordinate 8,913,360 of NC_133459.1, forward strand.
CTTGAACCCAGGAGGCGGAGGTTGCACTGAGCCGAGATCACACCATTGTACTCCAGCCTAGGTGATATAGCAAGACTCAGTCTCAATGAACAAACAAACAAACAAACAGCAGAGAGAAGAGAAGCAACTGGATGTTGGAGACTACAGTTGGACAGTGGAAAGAAGTGGCTTGACTTTAGAGGGACAGCTTAATGTTGTGGCTTTGAAGAGGAGTCTGGCTGGGGACTTCAGAGGAATATTAGCTTCCTGCTCCATGCCCTTTTCAGCTCCTCTTCCCACTGAGAGCCACTTTCATTGGCAATAAATTTCTGCACATTTACCATCTTCAATTCATTTGTGCTACCTCATTCCTCCTGGACACTGGACAAGAACTTGGGTGTAAAAGGCTGTCACACTGACGCTCCACTGAGCTGTTAACACTTAGGCTCTCCATGGACAGCAAAGCTAAAAGGGCATTGTAACACTCCTTCTGGGGCTTCAGGGGTTATGGGCACCCTCACCAGACCCTGCTTCGGGGCCCACAACAAGTTTTGCTCCTGCAGGTGCCCAAAAGCGCTCAGCCCGGCTCCTGCACCTGCTCACCTGCATGCTCCCCGTCCCATGAGGGGTGGAGCACAGCAGGTCCAAGTGAGTGGAATTGCCCCTCCCAGTGCCAAAGCATCTGGCTGGTCCCAGCGCAGCTACATTCCAGTTCCTGCCAATGAAGGGGTCAGGGAAATATCCTGCCTCAAAATGTATCAGAATTTTTTTCATTGCCAGTAGTAGGAAGCTCAACTCAAAGTGTTTTGAACAATAAGGATATGTGTACTCAGAAGCACAGACAGAGGGCAGGATTGAAGGTTTGTAGGTTTGTAGGTACAGTGAATCAACCTTGTCATTGAGGACTCGGGTTCTGTCCATCCTTATACTCTTCTAGTCACCGTGTCTTAAATCTAGTGCCCTGGAGTTATGGGAGGGTCGCCAGTAGCCAGGCTTCCTTGTTCGTGTTCAGGAGTGACTCCCCATGGCTACCCATGGCTCTCTTAAAATCAAAGAAACGTCTTTCCCAGCAGCCCTATCAAAGTCCTCATTGCATCTCACTGGCTGATTCAGTTCAGTCATTGAAACCTGCTTCTCCCTAAAGCCAATCACTGGGAAAGCTAATAGGGTTTCTGGGATTGGTTTAGCCAGAAACTAATCCAGGTCTACCTTCAGGAGCTGAACCAAGGTCCCTAATGGCACTGCTGTCTTGCAGGAGGGAGAGGAGGTGTGGATGGTGTGGAGTCCATTACAAGGTCCATGCCAGTCTTTGCTGAACCAGCATCAGACTCCATCAGGTAACACAAGAGTGATCCCATGATAAAATGCCCCTCAGCAATACCCATCCATTGCTGTCTAGGGGGAGCAATGCCTGTATACAGGTTCAGAACCTCAGTCTTGGGTGTAATCTGCTGGTTTACTTTGCCAGTACCAAACGAAAGGAAAGAAAGGGCTCAGAGTTGGCCAAATAAGTTTTTCCTCTCCTTCCAGAAGTAAACCTTGAGTCCTGTCTAGGAAGATATTAGAATTGTAGAGGAAAATATGACTCCTTGTCCTATGGCAAGTGGAATCTATGTCCACTTCACCTGAAATTCAGTCTTGTCCATAATAGATGACCCTTGCTCAAGCTGGCCAGAAGCCATGCTAACCAGCATGAAGGTTAAAACTATTATAAGTTTTTTTTCTGTGATTTTCATTTTCAGGCCAAGTTTTAGAACAATAAGATTTTAAGGGTAGGAAGGAAATAAGATTTCTGCATATCCTGTTCTCTTAGTCATCTGGAATTTTTTTTTTTTTTTTTTTTTTTGAGACAGTCTTGCTTCTTTGCCCAGGGAGGAGTGCAATGGGGTGATATTGGCTCACTGCAACCTCTGCCTCCCAGGTTCAAGCAATTCTCCTGCCCTACCCTCCCCAGTAGCTGGGATTACAGGCATGTGCCATCACGTCTGGGTAATTTTTGTGTTTTTAGTAGAGACAGGGTTTCAGCCTGTTGGCCAGGCTTGTCTCGAACTCTTGACCTCAAGTGATCTGCCTAACTCGGCCTCCCAAAGTGCTGGGATTACAGGCAGGAGCCACCGCACCAAGCCCGGAATCAATGTCTTATAGTTACGAGAATCAACAGCTTGCTCATTATGGGCAAGGTGATGCCACTCTGGCTTCTTAATGAAAATGGCATTTCTCCTTTGGAAAAGGTCATAGTCAGTCAGTCAACAAACATTTATTGAGTACTTTCCTGGCACCATGCTAGACCCTGGAGATACTGAAGTGGTGAATGAGAAGGTGAACATGGGTCCTGCCCTGGAAAGTTTCATGGAAAAGGCAGTCAATAAACAAGAAAAAAAATAATTATGGATTATAATAATGAAGTATGTAAGCAGAGATGTGATGTGGAATAAGTATTAGGAACATAGCAGAAGGCTATTCTGAGAAGGTGACTCAGGTTCTTGAAGACATTTAAATACTTTTCTGTCCAGATTTTAAAGCAACTGAAAAATAAGACCAAAAAAAAGAAAAAAACAAGCAACAGGAGGGCTGAGTACAGTGGCTCATGCCTGTAATCCCAGCTATGTCCTTCATTGTTATTATAATCCATATTCCATATTCACCACTCCAGTATCTCCGGGGTCTAGCACAGTGCCTGGCAAGCCTCCAGAGGCTGAGGCAGGAGAATTGCTTGAACCCAGGAGGTGGAGGTTGAACCTGGGAGGCGGAGGTTGCAGTGAGTGGAGATGTCAAGTAGTGATAAAAAAAATTGTCACTTCAGCCTGGGTGACAAAGCGAGACTCTGTCTCTAAATAAATAAGTAAATACTTAAGGTTTAGATTTTTTTTTCAAGACATGATCTTACTCTGTTATTCAGGCTGGAATGCAATGGTTCTATCATGGCTCACTGCAGCCTGGACCTCCCTGGTTCAAGCGATCATCCCACCTCAGTCTCTTGAGTAGCTGGGATTACAGGTGCATACCACCACATGTGGCTAGTTTTTTATTTTTTTGTAGAGACGGAATGTTTGGCTGGGTGTGGTGGCTCATGCCTGTGATCCCAGCACTTTGGGAGGTCGAGGTGGGTGTATCACGAGGTCAGGAGATTGAGACCATCCTGGCTAACACGGTGAAACCCCATCTCTACTAAAAATGCAAAAAATTAGCCAAGTGTTGTGGCATGTGCCTGTAGTTCCAGCTACTCGGGAGGCTGAGGCAGGAGAATTGCTTGAACCTGGGAGGTGGAGGTTACAGGGAGCCGAGATTGTGCCACTGCACTCCAGCCTGGACGACAGAGTGAGACTCCATCTCAAACAAACAAACAAAGGAGATGGGTGCTGCCATCTTGTCCAGGCAGGTCTCAAAATTCTGGGCTCAAATGATTCTCCCACCTCAGCCTCCCAAAATGCTGGGATTACAGGCATGTGCCACCACACCCAGCCTAGGTTTAGAATTTTTTATACATTACCTCTACCTAGTTGACAAAAATGGTTCAGTGCCTGTTGCCCCAAGAGCAAGCATTGATTCCAGTTTATCAGGGACTTTCCCAATTTTAGCAGTGAGTTCCATGTCCCAGGCACTCCTTCAGTCCTGGTTACTCCAAACCTAAGAGAATGAGCAGAGGCCAGGTGTGTTTCGGGAAAATTCCTCTCCGTGGAGACCATGACTAGAAAAGACTATTCTCTTAATAGTGACTTTTGAGCTGGAAGCCAAAGGAGCCAACCAGACAAAAACCCAGAAAAAGGAAATACCAAATACCAAGACTCTGAAGGAAAGGGGTTGATCTCTGCCCAAAAGCACCACCACAAAACCGATGGGATTGGAGTGACTCAGCTGGGGAAGACAGGATGTAATGCTGGTGGAGGAGTAGCCGGGAGCCAAATCAGGAAGGACTTTGTCAACCTAACCATGGGAGAGAGTGTACATTTCCTCTAAAGAAAAATAGGGGCTGGGCATGGTGGCTCATGCTGTAATCCCAGCACTTTGGGAGGCCGAGGTGGGTGGATCACGAGGTCTGGAGATGGAGACCAGCCTGAACAACATGGTGAAACCCAATCTCTACTAAAAATATAAAAATTAGCCAGGTATAGTGGTGGGCATCTGTAATCCCAGCTACTTGGGAGGCTGAGGCAGGAGAATCACTTGAACCCGGGAGGTGGAGGTTACAGTGAGCCGAGACTGCACCATTGCACTCCAGCCTGGGCAACAGAGTGAGTCTCCGTCTCAAAGAAAAAAGAAAAGAAAAGAAAAATAGGACGATACCAAAGGGCTATAAGTAAGGAGTGAGAAGATCTGAATTATATTCCTTAAAAGCTTGCCATGGCTGTGTATGAAGAATGAATTGAGGGGTTCAGAGGAGAAGCAGTGGGTCCAGATAAAAGACTTTTGTAAGTCGTCCTGGCAACAGATGATGGGGACTTGGGTTAAGATGGTAGAACCAGCAGGACTTGCTGAGGGATTGGATTTCAGCCAGCAGAGATGGAAATTCACAAATCTACTGGATTCTTAGCTTGAGCAACCAGGTGCCTATGGTGGAATATATGGAGACAAGGAGAGCTGGAAAAAAATTCATGCTTACGCTTTTTAGCTTAGATGTGTCAAATTTCAGATGCCTTTAAGATAGCCAAGTGGAGACGTCAAGTCGGAGGCGAGCAGTGGCACTGAACGTGGAGGCAAATTACCTGGGTGTGAATCCAGGCTCTTCCAACTATATGACCTTGGGCAAGTTAGTTAACCTCTCTATGCCTCAGTTTTTAGCTCTGTCAAAGGGAGATGATAAAAGAACTATTGGAGAGGTAGGATTTGCAACAAACAATACACATAGCATTCAACAAATGTTAGGTTTTGTTTTGTTTTTTGAGACAGAGTCTCACTCTGCCACCCGGACTGGAATGCAATGGCATGATCTCTGCTCACTGCAACCTCCACCTCCCAAGTTCAAGGGATTCTCCTGCCGCAGCCTCTCCGGGAGCTGGGACTACAGACAAGCACCACTACACCCGGCTAATTTTTATATTTTTTAAAATTTTGTATTTTATATATATATATATATATATATATATATATATATATATATATATTTTTTTTTTTTTTTTTTTTTTTTTTTTTTAAGATGCGGTCTCACCATGATGGCCAGGCTGGTCTTGAACTCCTGACCTCAGGTGATCCACCCACCTCGGCCTCCCAAAGTGCTAGGATTACAGGCATGAGCCACTGTGCCTGGCCAATTTTTGTATTTTTTGAAGTAGAGATGAGAGTTTCACCATGTTGGCCAGGCCTGTCTCAAACTCTTGACCTCAGGAGATCCATCTGCCTTAGCCTCCCAAAGTGCTGGGATTATAGGTGTGAGCCACTGTGCCCATTGTTACCAAATGTTAGCTTCTGTTTTTGTTTTGTTTTGTTTTGTTTTTTTGAGACAGAATTTTGCTTTTGTTGCCCACGCTGGAGTGGGCATGGTCTTGGCTTACTACAACCTCCACCTCCTGGGTTCAAGCAATTCTCCTGCCTCAGTCTCCGGACTAGTTGGGATTACAGGTGCCCACCACCACAACCAGCTAATTTTTTGTATTTTTAGTAGAGATGGGGTTTCACCATGTTAACCAGGCTGGTCTTGAACTCCTGACCTCAGGTGATCAGATCCATCACCTCGGCCTCCCAAAGTGCTGGGATTACAGGTGTGAGCCACCATGCCTGGCCTGTTAGCTTTCATTATATTTAAATCTGGAACTCATGGGAGAGGTCAGAAATTGACATATGAATCTTGAGCTAAACACAGTGCCTTATACCTGTAATCTCAGCACTTTGGAAGACCAAGGTTGGAGGATCGCTTGAGCCTAGGAATTTGAGACAACCCAGGCAACACAGGGATACCTCATCTCTATAAAAAATTTAAAAAATTAGCCAGGCACAGTGGCACATGCCTGTAATTGTAGCTACTTGGAAGGCTGAGGGAGAAACATCACTTGAGCTCAGGAGGTTGAGGCTGCAGTGAACCATAATCACATCACTACACTCTACCTGGGCAACAGAGCAAGACTTTGTCTCAAAATAAATAATCAGGCTGGGCGTGGTGGCTCACGCCTGTAATTAGAGCACTTTGGGAAGCTTAGGTGGGCAGATCGTTTAAGGTCAGGAGTTCAAGACCAGCCTGGCCAACATGGTGAAACCCCACCTCTATTAAAAAATTACAAAAAATTAGCCAGATGTGGTCGCGGGTGCTTGTAATCCCAGCTACTCAAGAGGCTGAGGCAGGAGAATTGCTTGAACCCAGGAGGTGGAGGTTGCAGTGAGCCAAGTTAGCGTCATTGCACTCCAGCCTGGGTGACAGAGTGAGACTCCGTCTCAAAAAATAAATAAAATAAAATAAGAATAAATAATCAGGGTGGACACAGTGGCTCATGCCTGTAATCCCAGCACTTTGTGAGGCTGAGGTGGGCAGATCACCTGAGGTCAAGGACCAGCTTAGCCAACATGGTGAAACCCCGTCTCTACTAAAAATACGAAACATTAGCTGAATGTGGTGGTGCATGCCTGTAATCCCAGCTACTCAGGAGGCTGAGGCAGGAGAATCGCTTCAACCCAGGAGGCCGAGGGTGCAGTGAGCCAAGATCGCGCCACTACACTCCAGCCTGGCGACAGAGCGAGACTCCCATCTAGAAAGAAAGAGATCTGCTCTTCAGCAATAAGAAGAAAAACATAAATAAATAAAATAAGAAAGAGAGAGAGGAAGGAAGGACAGAAAGAGAAAGGGAGAGAGAGAGGAAGGAAGGAGTTAAGAGAGAGAGGAAGGAAGGACAGAAAGAGAAAGGGAGAGAGAGAGGAAGGAAGGAGTTAAGAAAGACTCCTGGCCGGGCGCGGTGGCTCAAGCCTGTAATCCCAGCACTTTGGGAGGCCGAGGCGGGTGGATCACGAGGTCAAGAGATCGAGACCATCCTGGTCAACATGGTGAAACCCCGTCTCTACTAAAAATACAAAAAATTAGCTGGGCATGGTGGCGCGTGCCTGTAATCCCAGCTACTCAGGAGGCTGAGGCAGGAGAATTGCCTGAACCCAGGAGGCGGAGGTTGCGGTGAGCCGAGATCGTGCCATTGCACTCCAGCCTGGGTAACAAGAGCGAAACTCCGTCTCAAAAAAAAAAAAAAAAAAAAAAAAAAAAAAAAAAAAAAAAAGAAAGACTCCTATTGAGACCGTGAGAGTTACGTTGAGGGGAATATTGTTATTTGAAGCTGACAGTATTCAATGCCATGAGTTTGAAGGTCCTCCCTTGGTCATTAACATGTAAGTAGGAAAGAAAGTGTGGCCCGGAACAGTCGGGCGTGCCCATGAGAAAGCAGGAGGAGAGGAAGCCCCAAGGAAAACGGGGTGGGGGCTGCCGCGCACGGTGGGCAGAGCCGGGAGCAAGGGGCGGAGGCGGCCGGGAGCGCGGCGGCTTCCAGCGGCGAGAGGGACCCACGCAGCCTCACCTGCGCCCCGCGCGCGCGACCCCCACCGCGGCCCCGCCCCTTTCCGCCTGGTTTATAGGGTCCGGCCCAAGCCTCCCGCCAGAGTTTGTCCTGCGACCCCCGACCATGCCTGCTGACCTCAGCGGTACCTGGACCCTGCTCAGCAGCGACAACTTCGAGGGCTACATGCTGGCCCTAGGTAGGGCGGAGGGGAGGCGGCGGGGCCGCGGGGCTCGCGGGGGTCTTGAGGTCGGGCCAAAGGCTGCTGGGCTTGTCTGTCCGTCCGCTATCCGTGCGTCCGTCCCGCTGCGCCCACAGCCGCCCAGGCGCCCCCGAGTCCGCAGGTCCTGGGCGCCTCCGTCCATCGACCCCGGACCCCGTCCTTCCGTGTCCCCGTCCGTCCTTCCCCACGTCCACCCGTCCCCCTGTCCTCACGCCCGTCTCTCTGCGCCCCCGGTCTCCCCGGAACCGCCCCCTTGCCCACCGTCCCCGCGTTCCCGCGTCCAACCCCTCGTCGGTGTTTACCCGCCTGCTGCCGCCAAACGGAGACTGTGAACTGGGGGTCCGGCCGGGGAGGAGGCGCCCGAGCCCGAAGCCCCTGCCCGGCGACCCTCCCCGCAGCCGCCGTCCGCGCGGGCCCCGGGATCCCGGAGGCGCCTTGGCTCTGGCGGCGAAGTCCCCGCAGCCTCGGCGCACCCGGAGCGTGTCGGGGACTCAGAATCCCGGCGCCAGCGGGTGACCCTGCAGGTTCCGGCCCCCGCGGGAGCGCAGAGCCTGGTTTGGCCCCGGGTGTGCCCCGACCGCCGCCTCCTGCGAGGCCTGGGGACCCGGGGCATACTTGCTCCCTGGGGCCCGCGTTGCTTCCGGCCCTTACCAGGGTGCCAACAGTGCGCGGATTCTCGGCTCATTGCAACCTCCGCCTTCTCCCCTCTCCCCACTGCTGCTTCCCGGTTCAAGTGATTCTCCTGCCTCAGCCTCCCAAATAGCTGGGATTACAGGCTTGCGCCACCGGGTCCGGCTAATTTTGTACATTGGTCAGGCGGGTCTCAAACTCCTGACCTCAGGTGATCCACCTACCTCGGGCTCCCAAAGTGCTGGGATTACGGCGTGAGCAGGTGTAGTTTTTCTTGTAGCTTTAGGAATCTGGGAAGTTACCATGCCAACTGATCTCTGAACCCTTGACCTGCAGGCAGTTTTTGTTTTCTTAACCTTAGGGTCCATCTTAGTTGATAAAGGGGCATTTATTTTGGTCTTTCATATCCCAGGAGATAAGAAGAGTGTTCCTCTGGGTATGGGAAAGGCAATTCTCACTTGAGAGTCTTATCTTCAGAGGAAGAGCAGAGAATTCTTTCATGGCTTGCTTCAGGTAAGAGAGGCAGAAGAAGGTCTGAGGGTGACCTTCCCGCCTCTGCTATTTCCTCAAATGCCAAGTGATACGTTTTGGTTGTGTCCCCACCCAAATCTCATCTTGAGTTGTAGCTCCCGTAATTCTCATGTGTTGTGGGAGGACCTGGTGGGAGATCACTGAATCATGGAAGCAGCTTTCCCCATTCTGTTGTGGTAGTGAATGTCTCATGAGATCTGATGGTTTTATAAGGGTTTTTCCCTTTCACTTAGCTCTTATTCTCTCTTGCCTGCCATGTAAGACATACCTTTCACCTTCTGCCATGAGTTCGAGGCTTCCCCAGCCACGTGGAACTGTGAGTCCATTAAACCCTGAAGTGCAATGGCACAGTCTTGGCTCACTGCAACCTCCACTTCCCAGGTTCAACTAATCCTCCTGCCTCAGCCTCCTGAGTAGCTGAGATTACGGGCGTGTGCCACCACGTTTAGCTAATTAGCTTAGCTAATTTTTTGTATTTTTAGTAGAGACAGGGTTTCTCCATGTTGGTCAGGCTGGTCTTGAACTCCTGACCTCAGGTCATCCACCGGCCTCAGCCTCCCAAAGTGCTGGGATTACAGGCGTGAGCTACCATGCCCATCAAACCTCTTTTTCTGTATAAATTACCTACTCTCAGGTATGTCTTTATTAGCGATGTGAAAACAGACTAATACATTAAAGTGCCATGTTTTGAGGTAGCCTATCCTGAGCTCCATAAATCCAATGCAGTTTTCTGAAAACCCGCAACTTTGTTTCAACTTTAGATCTAATTTGTTTTTTTTGTTTTTTTGTTTTTTTTTTTGAGACGGAGTTTCGCTCTTGTTACCCAGGCTGGAGTGCAATGGCGCGATCTCGGCTCACCGCAACCTCCGCCTCCTGGGTTCAGGCAATTCTCCTGCCTCAGCCTCCTGAGTAGCTGGGATTACAGGCACGCACCACCATGCCCAGCTAATTTTTTTTTTTTGTATTTTTAGTAGAGACGGGGTTTCACCATGTTGACCAGGATGGTCTCGATCTCTCAACCTCGTGATCCACCCACCTCGGCCTCCCAAAGTGCTGGGATTACAAGCTTGAGCCACCGCGCCCAGCCAGATCTAATTTGTTAAAGTACCCAGTACTTAACATCAATTTGTTAAAGTGCTAAGTACCTAGGTCACACTTAAAGCACTAGAGTGGTTGTTTATATAATAATGTAATACATTTTATCTTAAGAATTAAGTGGGGGGCCGGGCACAGTGGCTCATGCCTATAATCCCAGCACTTTGAGACACCAAGGCAGGTGGATCAACTGAAGTCAGGAGTTCGAGACCAGCCTGGCCAACATGGTGAAACCCTGCCTCTACTAAAAATACAAAAAATTAGCCAGACGTGGTGGCACACACCTGTAATCCCAGCTTGGGAGGCTGAGGCAGGAGAATCGCTTGACCCAGGAGGTGGAGGTTGCAATGAGCCAAGATTGTGCCGTTGCACTCCAGCCTGGGTGATAAAGCAAGACTTCATCTTGGGGGGAAAACAAAGAATTAAGCTAGCAGATTAGGCGCGGTGGCTCACGCCTATAATCCCAGCACTTTGGGAGGCCAAGGTGGTGAATTACCTGAGGTCAGGAGTTCAAGATGAGCATGGCCAACATAGTGAAACATCATCTTACTAAAAATACAAAAATTACCTGGGCATGGTGACTCATGCCTCTAGTCCCAGCTACTGGGGAGGCGAGGCATGAGAATCGCTTGAACCTGGGAGGCAGAGGTTGCAGTGAGCTGAGATCACGCCGCTGCACTCTAGCCTGAGCAACAGAGTGAGACTTGGTCTAAAAAAAAATAAAGAAAAGAGCTAGCAATTCTGAATTTTGCTGATTTACTTGAATATACAATTTATATAATTTTTCTTTTTCTTTTTTTTTTTTGAGACGGAGTTTCGCTCTTGTTACCCAGGCTGGAGTGCAATGGCGCGATCTCGGCTCACCGCAACCTCCGCCTCCTGGGTTCAGGCAATTCTCCTGCCTCAGCCTCCTGAGTAGCTGGGATTACAGGCACGCGCCACCATGCCCAGCTAATTTTTTGTATTTTTAGTAGAGACAGGGTTTCACCATGTTGACCAGGTTGGTCTCGATCTCTCGACCTCGTGATCCACCCGCCTCGGCCTCCCAAAGTGCTGGGATTACAGGCTTGAGTCACCGCGCCCGGCTATAATTTTTCATGTACATGTAAGGAAAATACATTCTGTAAAAAATCACAAATATAGTACTTAGATCCTTAAATTGTAAGGTCTAGGAAAATAAGAAGTAATCACCTCTTTTTTATAAGTAGAAGTGAGGTGAATACCTGTTGGCAGTGATGCTGAGATTCAAATAAGTCACCAGCAAACACGCGGCACACATCTCATGATGTGCTCCAGTTGGCATCTCATTTGAGAGCCGAAAATCACTCCCTTTGGCCGGGCACGGTGGCTCACGCCTGTAATCCCAGCACTTTGGGAGGCTGAGGCGGGTGGATCACGAGGTCAAGAGATCGAGACCATCTTGGTCAACATGGTGAAACCCCGTCTCTACTAAAAATACAAAAAGTTAGCTGGGCATGGTGGCACGTGCCTGTAATCCCAGCTACTCAGGAGGCTGAGGCAGGAGAATTGCCTGGACCCAGGAGGCGGAGGTTGCGGTGAGCCGAGATTGCGCCATTGCACTCCAGCCTGGGTAACAAGAGCGAAACTCCGTCTCAAAAAAAAAAAAAAAAAAATCACTCCCTTTTATCTAAAAACTAGAACTGATCTTGCAGCTCCCACCGGGGCTCTGGTATCCCTCTCTCCCAGCGTCTGCCAAACTGCAGGGAGAAGAAAGGCAACTTGTCCTTGCACAAAGAAGAAAGTTTACTTGGGCTTTTTGGGATTTTTTTTGAGATAGGGTCTTGGTCTGTCACTCAGGCTGGAGTGTAGTGGTGTTGATCATGGCTCACTGCAGCCTTGACTTCCTGGACTCAGATGATCCTCCCACCTCAGCCTTCCAAGTAGCCAGGACGACAGGTGCATACCATCACACTTGGCTGATTTTTAAATTATTTTTGCAGAGACTGTGTCTTGCTATGTTACCCAGGCTGTTCCCAAACTCCTGGCCGCATGCGATCCTCCTGCCTCAGCCTTGCTTGGGTTTTAATAGCTGGAGGAGCTGACCTGGGATTTGGGAGTTCCTGGTGTACCCCCACAGTAGCCAAGGACACCCAGGGTGCAGTGCCTCAGGCATGGAGAAGCCGCATGTTAATGCCCACAGATACTGACCAACTTGTGCAGGTCCTCGCCTTTAGTCCTGTTACGAGCCCAAGAAGGTGGTGGTGTTACCAACTTGCCCCAGGTCACTGTGTAGGCTGGGATCTATTTATTTATTTGATTAATTGAGTGATTTATTTATTTATTTGTTTTTGAGACAGAATCTTGCTTTGTCGCCCAGGCTGGAGTGCAATGGCACAGATCTTGGCTCCCTGCAACTCCATCTCCTGGGTTTGAGCGATTCTCCTGGGTTTGAGCGATTCTCCTGCCTCAGCCACCCAAGTAGCTGGGATTACAGGTGCACACCACCCCACCTGGCTGATTTTGTATTTTCAGTAGAGACAGAGTCTCACTCTGTCGGCCAGGCTGGTCTCGAACTCCTGGGCTTAGGTGACCTGCCTGCCTTGGCCCCCTAAAGTGCTGGTGGATTACCAGCCACCACGCCTGGCTCAACACTGGGATTTAAAGGGATCCCCTCTTGGCTTCAACCCCATGTTGCCTCAAAATTAGAAGTGGCTTTGAGATGAAAGGTTAGTATGAACACCTGAAGCTTAGATAAGTGTACAAATGTACATTTGGTACATTTGTGTGGGCTCCTTTGAGACCCTACCCTCAAGTGTGTATGGGTACACATTTATAGTAGCATGTGCATCAGACTGCTCCCTCTCACTCACCCTACGCTCCTCACAACCTTCCTCAGAGTCCCTGGGCTCCCTGGATTTCTGCATTAAACTGTTTTCCCAGAAATCGGCGTGGCTTGATTCTTCGCTTCTTTCAGCTTCCTGCTGAGACGTCACCTGACCATTATTTAAAATAGTGGTGTTTATTTCTAGCGAAGTAATATGCTCAAAGGCACTGAGTACAACTGGGAATCCACACCCTGATCTTCATCCTCCTAGAATTCCATGCTTCCCTGTGGAACTCTTTTTTAAAGCTTATTCAAGATTTCTAGCTGAGCAGGGTGGCTCATTCCTGTAATCCCAGCACTTTGAGAGGCTGAGGTAGGGGGATTGCTTGAGCGTAAGAGTTCGAGACCAACCTGGGCAACATATTGAGACCCTATCTCTACAAAAAAATGTTTAAAATGTTTCTAGTTTGGCCAGGCACAGTGGCTCACACCTGTAATCTCAGCTCTTTGGGAGCCAAGGCAGGCGGATCACCTAAAGTCAGGAATTTGAGACCAAACTGGCCAACATGGTGAAACCCCATCTCTACTGAAAATGCAAAAATTAGCTGGGTGTGGTGGCAGGCATCTGTAATTCCAGCTACTCGGGAGGCTGAGGAAGGAGAAGCACTTGAACCTGGGTGGCAGGTTGCGGTGAGCCAAGATGGCGCCATTGCAATCTAGCCTGGAGGACAAGAGCGAGACTTTGTCTCCAAAACAAACAAACAAACAAACAATTTCCAGGCATGGTGGCATGTGCCTGTCGTCCCAGCTATTCGAGAGGCTGAGATAGGAGAATCACTTGAGCCTGAAAGGTCGAAGCTGCAGTGAGCCATGATTGCACCACTGCACTCCAGTCTGGGTGACAGAATGAGATCCTGTCTCAAAAAAAAAATACATGGTAGTATATAGCTGGCTGTGGTGGTGCAAGCCTGTAATTCCAGTTACTCAGGAGGCTGAGGCAGGGGAATTGCTTAAACCCAGGAGTGGAGGTTGCAATGAGCTGAAATCATGCCACTGCACGCCCCCGCCAAAATATATCTATCTATCTATCTATCTATATCTATCTATCTATAAAATATATCTATCTATCTATAGATAGATAGATAGATAGATAGATGGAGAGAGAGACAGTAGTATATACATGAATTCAGTGGTTTCTGAATTTTGTTTTCATTGTTGTTGAGAAACGGTTCAAATGCTCTCTTAATTCGAAGTGTAAATACATGAGGCAGAAAAAGGCAGTGTTGAGACTGAGGCTGGGTTGAGAGGCTTAAGCCCTGTCCCTTTGGTTTTTTTTCTTTTGGTGGCCTCTGGGGTGATTTTCAGAACTATTTCTGCCATGCCCAGCTAAAAATCCATTACCCAAAGCACAGCTAGACTAATTAGTCTTTCCTGAAAGCTGTGCAAGCTTTTAAAAAATTATTATTTATTTCACCCGCCAGCACCATGACAGTTTATATATTTTTTTATAGAGACAGGGTCTTGCTATGTTGCCCAGGCTGGTCTCAAACTCCAGAGCTCAAACAATCCTCTTGTCTCTGTGTCCCAGAGTCCTGGGATTATGGCACCTAGCGTGTGCAAGCTTTTTCTTTTCTTTTCTTTTTCTTTTTCTTTTTTTTTTTGAGACGGAGGTTTGCTCTTGTTACCCAGGCTGGAGTGCAATGGTGCGATCTCGGCTCACTGCAGCCTCCACCTCCTGGGTTCGGGCGATTCTCCTGCCTCAGCCTCCTGAGTAGCTGGGATTACAGGCATGCGCCACCATGCCCAGCTAAAGCTTTTTTTTCCCTAATGAATAGTGACAGTATGGGTCACAGTTTACTGACTGACCCACAGTTAGTGTTCATCATTCTAGGAGCTGCTAGCATTCCCTCCTTTGTCTCTCTTTTTTTTTTAGACAGAGTTGCCCAGGCTGGAGTGCAATGGCACAATCTTGGCTCACTGCAACCTCCGCCTCCCGAGTTCAAGTAATTCTCCTTCCTCAGCCTCCCAAGTAGCTGGGATTACAGGCATGCACCACCACACACAGCTAATTTTGTATTTTTAGTAGAGATGGGGTTTCTCCATGTTGGTCAGGCTGGTCTGGAACTCCTGATCTTGGGTGATCCACCCACCCTGGCCTCCCAAAGTGCTGGGATTACAGTGTGAGCCACCGCACCCAGCTATGTGTGCAACTTTTTAATCAAGCTGTGATTGGATGGTTCCCCCAGATGTGTTTTCAGCAGCAAACAACATTGAAGTCGTACAGGAAACACTATCAATTACCTGCAGTGATTTTGAGAACAGTTGCCAATTTCTTCGCTTTTGCACCTCAAGTGAATGTTGAAGTGTTTTTTAAAATTATTTTTAAGGTATCGACTTTGCCACTCGTAAGATAGCCAAGTTGCTAAAGCCACAGAAAGTGATCGAGCAGAATGGGGATTCTTTTACCATCCACACGAACAGCAGCCTAAGGAACTACTTCGTGAAATTTAAAGTTGGAGAAGAATTTGATGAAGATAACAAAGGCCTGGACAACAGAAAATGCAAGGTAAAATTTATTTATTTATTTTTTATTTATTTATTTTTTTTTTGAGACGGAGTTTCGCTCTTGTTACCCAGGCTGGAGTGCAATGACGCGATCTCGGCTCACCGCAACCTCCGCCTCCTGGGCTCAGGCAATTTTCCTGCCTCAGCCTCCTGAGTAGCTGGGATTACAGGCACGCGCCACCATGCCCAGCTAATTTTTGTATTTTTGGTAGAGACGGGGTTTCACCATGTTGACCAGGATGGTCTCGATCTCTTGACCTCGTGATCCACCCGCCTCGGCCTCCCAAAGTGCTGGGATTACAGGCTTGAGCCACCGCGCCCGGCCGCAAGGTAAAATTTAAAGCAATGTTGGGTGCAGTGGCTTACGCCTGTAATCTCAACAATTTGGGAGGCTAAGGTGGGCGGATCACCTGAGGTTGGGAGATCAAGATCAGCCCAGGCAACACGGCAAAACCCTGTCTTCACAAAAAATACAAAAGTTAGGCAGGCATGATGGCAGGGGCCTGTAATCCCAGTTACTTGGGAGGCTGAGGCAGGAGAATCCCTTGAACCCGGCGGGTGGAGGTTGCAGTGAGCCAAGATTGTGCCACTGCACTCCGGCCTGGGTAACAGAGTGGGACTCTGTCAAAAAAATAAATAAATAAAATACAGCAACAAGTAGGCTAACTGGCATTCTCCTTGGTAACAGCTGAGGATTCTGCCAGAGCAGGATAGCCCATATTTTCTCCTCTCCTCATGCAGAGCTTGGTTATCTGGGACAATGACAGACTCACCTGTGTCCAGAAGGGAGAAAAGAAGAACAGAGGCTGGACCCATTGGATCGAAGGCGACAAACTCTACCTGGTATTTGCCACATTTTGTTCTTTTTTTTTTTTCTTTTTTTTTTTTAACCTGTATCACAAACGCTTTATTTAAAGGTCCATCTCAATTTACGTGTGGCAGCACAAAATAAAGGACCAGATAGTGACACACCATTTCCATCTCAAGTAGTCGAATTCAACATCCAAAACCCAGCGAGCAGCCAAACTCAGCGAAACCTCCTGGCCTCTCGCTCGGACTCCAACAGTCAGCACGTCACCCTTGCGCACGGGGCCTTTTACATTGCGGATGATGGAGCGGCTCATGTCGTCCATAAATTCCACGTGCACCTGCGTACACTGTCCCTGAGAACCGGTCCTGCCCAGGACCTTGGTGACCCTGGCCAACTTGATAGGCTGCACACAGCTGGTATCCATGATGGTGGCTCGGCAGCAGTCTGACAGAGAGGCTTGTTCTTATTTTTAATGAGATGATACGGTATTAGAGGAAATATCAGGCCAAGCATGGTGGCTCATGCTGTAATCCCAAAACTTTAGGATGCCAAGGTGGGTGGCTTGCTTGAGGTCAGGAATTTGAGACTAGCCTGGCCCCATCTCTGCTAAAAATACAAAAATTAGCCCGGTGAAACAGCCGAATATTCTGACAGAGGCAAGAAGATAGCATGCAAATAGTCATGGAACAGTTTTTACCTATTATATATAATAGCTACTTTAGATAGATGATAGATAGATGATAGATAGATAGATAGATAGATAGATAGATAGATAGATAGGCATAGACAGACATAGTAGCTGACATCTTTAGAGTGATGACTTTGGGCCCAATTACTGTGCTCAGTCCTTTACGTGCATTATCTCATTTAATCTTCATCACAAGCCTGTGAAAAGGACACTATTTTTCCTACTCACAAATAAAGAAATTGTAATTTTGAAATTCCCCAAGGCTGCTGTCAAAAGGATCAGAATCCAGTTTAAAAGGGTTTATTCAGACTGGGCACA
The DNA here is from genome assembly GCF_048565385.1 of Saimiri boliviensis. Lineage (NCBI taxonomy): Eukaryota > Metazoa > Chordata > Mammalia > Primates > Cebidae > Saimiri > Saimiri boliviensis. The sequence continues at coordinate 8,930,448 of NC_133459.1, forward strand.
GTGGCTCATGCCTGTAATCCCAGCACTTTGGGAGGCCGAGGCAGGTAGATTACTTGAGGTCATGAGTTCAAGACCAGCCTGACCAACATGATGAAACCCCATCTCTACTGTTAATAAAAATACAAAACTAGCTGGGCGTGGTGGTGCATGCCTATAATTCCAACTACTCAGGAGGCTGAGGCAGAATTGCTTGAACCAGGGAGTAGGAAGTTACAGTGAGCTGAAATCACGATACTGCACTCCAATCACTCTACTGGCAATAAAGCGAGACTGTCTCAAAAAAAAAAAAAAAAAAAAAAAAAAAAAGGCGGGCAGGAGTTTATTCAAGCACGAAGCTGAGGACAGTCATCCAGGAAATACAGACTCCAAAGGAATGGGGTCAGTACACCCAAGCTGAAAAGTTAATGTGTTAATGTCTTGCTTTTTTTCTTTTGAGACAGAATCTCTCCGTCACCCAGTGTCACCTGGGCTAGAGTGCAGTGGCGCGATCTCCGCTCACTGCAACTTCTGCCTCCCTGGTTCAAGCGATTCTCCCACCTCAGCCTCCTGAGTAACTGGGGTTATAGGTACCTGCCACCACACCCAGCTAATTTTTGTATTTTTAGAAGAGACAGGGTTTCACCTTCTTGGCCAGGCTGGTCTTGAACTCTAGGCCTCCCTAAGTGCTGGGATTACAGGCTTGGCCATTTGTAATAAAAATTAAATTTCTTGGAATATGACTCTCGGAGTTTTTCTTTCTTTTTCATTTTCTTCTTTTACTTTTAAGCTGTTGGACTTGAGGTGATCCACCCACCTTGGCCTCCCAAAGTGCTGGGATTTTTTTTTTTTTTCTTTTTTTTAAACACTTGGCCTGCTTTTGTTTTTGTTTTTGAGACAGAGTCTCTCTGTCACCCAGGCTGGAGTGCAGTGGTGCAATCCCAGCTCACTGCAACCTCCACTTCCTGGTTTCAAGGGATTCTCCTGCCTCAGCCTCTCAAGTAGCTGGGATTAGAGGTGCCTGCCACCAAACCCAGCTAATTTTTGGATTTTTAGTAGAGACAGGGTTTTGCCATGTTGGTAGGCTGGTCTCGAATTCCTGACCTCAGGTGATCCACCCGCCTGAGCCTCCTAAAGTGCTGGGATTGCAGGCGAGAGCCACCATGCCCCACCCAGGTCTTACTTATATCAACAAAAAACAAATTTTGCAGGATTACAACATTTTCTCTACGAAGCTGTTTTATGAGTTACAGCAATTTCATTAGTTACAACTTAGTTTTTTCCTTTTTCTTTCCAGTTTAAAGAGCATATTTAACATTCTTTATTTTCTTTTTCTCTTTTTTTAAAATATTTTTAAAAATAAAGACGGGGTTTCACCATGTTGGTCAGGCTGGTCTTGAACTCCCGACCTCAGGTGATCTGCCCGCCTTGTCCTCCAAAGTGCTTGGATTACAGGCATGAGCCACCACACCGGGCCTTTATTTTCTTTTTCTTCCCCCTCATTCTTGCTGTCATCTCAAGAGTATATTTAACATTCCATCTTAGACAATGTGATGGCCATAGGATTTCGTATAAGAGAAGGAAGAGGCTCACTTGCTTTGGGAAAAAAAAAAAAGAAGAAACAGGGAAGTGAATCTATGATTAAGATCAACAATGGAGGGGAGTCTTCTCTGGTACTCTTTAGTCTTTTACAAAACAGTGTAGATAAAGAAAAAGGCTAGTCTATAATCAGAGAAATTAAGGGTATAGCTGTCTAGGTTATAGCTGCCTTTACCATGACTCAGGTCCCATAATCACATTCCTGTAAGACTCAAAATAATTTAAAATTTCAACAGCTTTGATTGTGAATTACGTATTTTCACACTGTAGAATGAAGATTCAGATATGGGTTGACAAGAATGTGTGCTCTCAGCTCTGGGCTTTTTGTCTCACTGTATGTGTGAAATTTAGGTGAGACCCATGACAACAAAATTAGAGCAGTTTCCTTAAAGTTGGGCCTGGGTAGTCTTTGATTACAAAGGCCTTGAAGATATTTTTATTCTAGATGGACAAATCTCACACTCTTCTGACAATAAATACAAAGTCAGAGGCCGGGAGTGGGATTATGGGCTCACATCTGTAATCCCAAGGCTTTGGGAGGCTGAGACAGATCACCTGAGGTCAGGAGTTTGAGACCTGTGGTGAAACCCCGTCTCTACTAAAAATAGAATAATTAGCCAGGCATGGTGGCAGGTGCCTGTATCCCAGCTACTCAGGAGGCTGAGGCAGGAGAATCGTTTGAACCTGGGAGGTGGAGGTTGCAGTGAGCCAAGATCTTGCCACTGCACTCCAGCTTGGGGAATAGACTAAGACTCTGTCTCCATTAAAAAAACAAAGTAAGAAACTTGCCCTCACAAACATGTAATACGGAATTGCAAAGAAAAAATATGTATGTTTGAGGCTTTAGATTAGTTGGTTATAAGAAGTAACGTTCAAATTATGTACAACAGCTGGGTGGGGTAGCGCTCACCTGTAGTCTCAGTTATTGGGGAGGCTGAAGCAGGAAAGAGCCTGTGTCTCTTAAAAAAAAAAGGCCGGGCGCGGTGGCTCAAGCCTGTAATCCCAGCACTTTGGGAGGCCGAGGCGAGTGGATCATGAGGTCAAGAGATCGAGACCATCCTGGTCAACATGGTGAAACCCCGTCTCTACTAAAAATACAAAAAAAAATTAGCTGGACATGGTGGCACGTGCCTGTAATTCCAGCTACTCAGGAGGCTGAGGCAGGAGAATTGCCTGAACCCAGGAGGCGGAGGCTGCAGTGAGCCGAGATCGCACCATTGCACTCCAGCCTGGGTAACAAGAGCGGAGCAAAACTCCGTCTCAAAAAAAAAAAAAAAAAAAAAAAAAAAAAAGTCTGGGCGTGGTGGCTCACACCTGTAATCTAAGCACTTTAGAGGCCAAGGTGGGCGGATCACCTGAGGGAGGGAGTTCAAGACCAGCCTGACCAACATGGTGAAACCTTGTCTTAAAAAAATAAAAGAAAATAAAAAATAAAAAGGCCAGGCACAGTGGCTCACGCCTGTAATCCCAGCACTTTGGGAGGCTGAGGCAGGTGGATCACCTGAGGTCAGGAGTTTGAGACAAGCCTGGCCAACATGGCAAAACCGTGGCAGGTGCTTGTAATCCCAGCTACTTGGGAGGCTGAGGCTCAAGAATCGCTTGAACCTGGGAGACGGAGGTTGCAGTGAACGAAGATCAAGCCACTGCACTCCAGCCTGGGCAACAGACTGTGATTCTGTCTTAAAAAGAAAAAAAAAAAAAAGAAAAAAAATCACAGTAAGTAAGAATCATTCCATGAGTATCTTTAGAACAACGGTGCTTCTATGCCCTGCTTTGGCAGATTTCCTTGATATGCTAGAGAAGGATGTACATAATTTGGCATCTCTCCTTCTTTTACTTTTTCTTTTTTGTTTTTTTTTTTGAGACAGAGTCTCACTCTTTCACCAGGCTGGAGTGCAGTGGCATGATCTTGGCTCGCTGCAATCTCCACCTCCTGGGTTCAAGTTATTCCCCTGCCTCAGCCTCCAGAGTAGCTGGGACTACAGGCGTGTGTCACCATGCCCAGCTAACTTTTTGTTTTAGTAGAGATGGGGTTTCACCCTCTTGTCCAGGATGATCTCCATCTCCTGATCTTGTGATCTGCCTGCCTCGTCTCCCAAAGTGCTGGGATTACAGGCACAAGCCACCGTACCTGACTTTTTTTTTTGTTCGTTTTTTTTAAACAAAGCCTCATGAGCCACCATGACTAGCCAATATTTTTAAATTTATCATGATGGCTGGGCGCAGTGGCTCATGTCTGTAACCCCAGCACTTTGGAAAGCCGAGGTGGGCAGATCACCTGAGGTTAGGAGTTTGAGACCAGCCTGGCCAACATCTCTACAAAAATACAAAAATTAGCTGGGCATGGTGGCAGGCACCTGTAATGCCAGCTACTTGGGAGTCTGAGGCAGGAGAATCGCTTGACCCGGGAGGCAGAGGTTGCAGTGAGCCGAGATTGAGCCACTGAACTCCAGCCTGGGTGACAGAGGAGATCCCATCTCAAAAAAAAAAAAAAAAATTGGTTGCTGGGTATGGTGGTTCACTCCCATAATCCCAGCACTTTGGGAGGACAAGGCAAGAGGATCACTGGAGTTTAATACCAGCCTGGGCAATATAGTGTGACTCTGTCTCTACAAAAAATTGGCCGGGGGCAGTGGCTCATGCCTGTAATCCCAGCATTTTGGGAGGCTGAGGCAGGTGGATCATCTGAGGTCTGGAGTTAGAAACCAGCCTGGCTAACATGGTGAGACCCTGTCTCTACTAAAAATACAAAAATTAGTCAGTGTGGTGGTGGGTACCTGTAGTCCTAGCTACTGGGGAGGCTGAGGTAGGATAACTGCTTGAAACCAGGAGGCGGAGGTTGCAGCGAGCTGAGATTGAACCATTGCACTCCACCCTGTGTGACAAGAACGAGACTCCATCACAAAAAATAAAAGAAATAGTAGCTGGGCATGGTGGTTTGTGCCTGTAGTCCCAGCAACTTGGGAGGCTGAGGAGGGAGGATCACTTAAGCCCAGGAAGTTGAGGCTAAGGGGAGCCATGACTGCACCACTGCACTCCAGCCTGGGCGACAGAGTAAGACCCCTGTCTCCAAATTTTAAAAAGGATTTTTTTTTTTGAGACGGAGTTTCGCTCTTGTTACCCAGGCTGCAGTGCAATGGTGCGATCTCGGCTCACCGCAACCTCCGCCTCCTGGGTTCAAGCAATTTTCCTGCCTCAGCCTCCTGAGTAGCTGGGATTACAGGCAAGCGCCACCATGCCCAGCTAATTTTTTGTATTTTTAGTAGAGACGGGGTTTCACCATGTTGACCAGGTTGGTCTCGATCTCTCGACCTCGTGATCCACCCACCTCAGCCTCCCAAAGTGCTGGGATTACAGGCTTGAGCCACCCGCGCCCGGCTTAAAAAGGATCTTTTGTGAGCTAATGACATGGCTGGCTACTGAGGGTCCTTAGATAGCTTCAGGATGGGGGCTGGTCACCAGAAAACCCAAGGCAAGATCAGAGGGTTGGAACTTTCAGCCTCATTCCTGAGGGAAGAAGGGCCTGGAGATTGAACTAATCACCAATAGCCAATGACTTAATCAATCATTCATATGTACCTAAATGTCAACTAAAAACTAAACAATGGGGTTTGGAGAGCTTCCACGTTGGTCAACATTCATGTGTGTGGTGAAAACATTGAGGTGCTGGGAGGGTGGCATGCTCCGCATTTGCTCTTTGCCCTATGCATCTCTTCCATTAGGCTGTTTCTTTTCTTTTTTTTTTTTTTTTTGAGATGGAGTCTTGCTTTGTCGTCAGGCTGGAGCACAATGGCGCAATCTTGGTTCACCGCAACCTCCGCCTCCCAGGTTCAAGCGATTCTTCCGACTCAGCCTCCTGAGTAGCTGGGACTACAGGCACACGCCACCACACACAGCTAGTTTTTGTATTTTTAGTAGAGACGGGATTTCACCATGTTGGCCAGGATGGTCTTGATCTCTTGACCTTGTGATCCGTCTGCCTCAGCCTCCCAAAGTGCTGGGATTACAAGTGTGAGCCACCACGTCCAGCCAGACTGTTTCTTTTTTTTTTTTGGAGATGGAGTCTTGCTCTGTTGCCCAGGCTGGAGTGCAGGGCATGATCTTGGCTCACTGCAACCTCTGCCTCCTGGGTTCAAGTGATTCTCCCGCCTCAAGTCTCCTGAGTAGGTGGGATTACAGGCGCCCACCACCATGCCTAGCTAATTTTGGTACTTTTAGTAGATATGGGGTTTCACCATGTTGGTCAAGCTGGTCTCGAATTCCTGACTTCAGGTGATCTGCCCACCTTGCTCCAAAAGTGCTGGGATTACAGGCGTGAGCCAGCATGCCCAGCCACATCAGGCTGTTTCTGAGTTATTTATTTTATAATAAACTGGTAATACTAAGGAAAGGGACTTTCTGAGTTCTCTGAGCCCTTCTAGAGAAATACCAAGCCCAAGAAGGGGTTGTGGGAAAGTCGGATTTGTAGCTGGTCAGTGAGAAATATAGGAGGTCCAGAACTTGCAACAGGTGTCTGAAGTTGGGGGCAGTCTTCTTAACCTATGCGGTCTGTGCTAACTCTAGGTAGTTAGTGCCAGAATTAAACTGGATTACTGGACACTCACTTGGTACCAGAGAGTTGGAGAAATGGGGTTGGAAAAGACACCACACAATTGGTGTCAGGAGTTTAAGAACTCACACATTTGGTGTCAGAAGTGTTGAGAGTAGGCCAGGGGCCGTGGCTTATACCTGTAACCCTAGCACTTTAGGAGGGGGGCAGGAAAATCATTTGAGGCTAGGAGTTCAAGAGCAGCCTAGGCAGCAGCGAAACCCTCTTTCTACAATAAATACAGAAATTAGCCAGGCACGGTGTCACGTGCCTGTAGTGTCCTGGCTACTTGGGAGACTGAGGTGGGAGGATTGCTTGAGCCTGGGAGGCAGAGGTTACAGTGAGCTGAGATCTCACCACCATACTCCAACCAGGACAACAGAGTGAGACCCCATCTCAAAAAAAAAAAAAAAAAAAAAAAAAAAAGAATAAAAGGGTGTTCCAGAAAAAGGGTTAGGGGTTAAAATAAAATAAAAAATGTGTTGAGAGTGAAAACAGACCACATGCAAACTCATCTTCTTCCCTTTCTCCTGATACCCTAGGAAATGTTCTGTGAAGGCCAAGTGTGCAAACAGACATTCCAGAAAGCCTGATCCATACCCAGCAGCAGAACCCACTTGTGGCTGCAACTTTATGCCAAATTATATTGCAGACCGAACAGACGTTCATCTATCCCATTTGGTGATGAGGACTCATGGCTGGAGAGAGTCACACAGCCTGTAACCTGAAGTCACCTAGATTACGGGGAAACTGCTTAGCTTCAATAAACCCGTACAAATGACTCTGAAATTTTTCCTTTTAAATTTAGCAAATTCCAGCATTTAAACAAATATTTGAGGCCAGGCGCAGTGGCTCATGCCTGTAATCCCAGCACTTTGGGAGGCCATGGTGGGCAGATCACAAGGTCAAGAGATCGAGACCATCCTGGCCAACATGGCGAAACCCGTAATTTTTTGTAAAAATACAAAAATTAGCTGGATATGGTGGCATGTGCCTGTAGTCCCAGCTACCTGGGAGGCTGAGGCAAGAAAATAGCTTGAAGCTGGCAGGCAGAGGTTGCTGTGAGCCAAGATTGCACCACTACACTCCAGCCTGGTGATAGAGTGAGACTCTGTCTCAAAAAAAAAAAAAATGTAAAAGCCTTCTAGGTGACAAGAGACACACCGGTAACATGTTCACCAATCTGGAAGTTCACTTAACTTCATCGTTCAGGAGTTCTTGGAGCTCCATCTCCAGCTCCCTTCCCTCCCACGAGGTTGGAGTGGGGCTAATGGTTCCCACCCTCCTCTAATTTGGTCTTTCTGGTGGGCAGCCCCCACGCTGAGTCACATCATTAGCATAGACTCCGGTGTGGTCTAAAGGGGATCCTTACAAATAGCAAAAGACACTCCTGGGCCGGGCGCAGTGGCTCACGCCTGTAATCCCAGCACTTTGGGAGGCCGAGGCGGGTGGATCACGAGGTCAAGAGATCGAGACCATTCTGGTCAACATGGTGAAACCCTGTCTCTACTAAAAATACAAAAATAAGCTGGGCATGGTGGCGCACGCCTGTAGTCCCAGCTACTCGGAAGGCTGAGGCAGGAGAATTGCTTGAACCCAGGAGACGGAGGTTGCAGTGAGCCGAGATCGCGCCATTGCACTCCAGCCTGGGTAACAAGAGCGAAACTCCGTCTCAAAAAAAAAAAAAAAAAAAAAAAAAAAAGACACTCCTATCACTCAGGAAATTCCAGGGATTTTAGGAGCCCTGTGCCAGAAACCAGGGACAAAGACCAAATATAATTTTATTAAACTTTACTGCATGATGCAAAGTGCAGTTTGGAAAAACAGGAATGATTGGGCAAAACAAGTGAGAAAATACGTAAAAGGTCTTTTTGTCATTTCAAAATACAAGAGGTAGCTGGGCATGGTGGCTCACACCTGTAACCCTAGCATTTTGGGAGGCTGACCCAGGAGGATTCCTTGAGCCCAGGAGTTGGAGACCAGCCTGAACAACATAAGGAGACCTTGTCTCTATAAAAAACAGAAAAGGCTGGGTGTGGTGATGCCTGTAATCCCAGCACTTTGGGAGGCCAAGGCGGGTGGATCACGAGGTCAGGAGATCAAGACCATCCTGGCCAACACGGTGAAACCCCATTTCTACTACAAAAAAAAAAAAAAAAAAAAAAAAAGGCCGGGCGCGGTGGCTCAAGCCTGTAATCCCAGCACTTTGGGAGGCCGAGGCAGGTGGATCACGAGGTCAAGAGATCGAGACCATCCTGGTCAACATGGTGAAACCCCGTCTCTACTAAAAATACAAAAAAAAAAAAAAAAAAAAAAAGCCGGGCTCGGTGGCTCAAGCCTGTAATCCCAGCACTTTGGGAGGCCGAGGCGGGTGGATCACGAGGTCGAGAGATCGAGACCATCCTGGTCAAACGTCTCTACTAAAAGTGCAAAAAATTAGCTGGGCATGGTGGCACTTGCCTGTAATCCCACCTACTCAGGAGGCTGAGGCAGGAGAATTGCCTGAGCCCAGGAGGCGGAGGTTGCGGTGAGCCGAGATCGCGCCATTGCACTCCAGCCTGGGTAACAAGGGTGAAACTCAGTCTCCAAAAAAAAAAAAAAAAAATTAGCTGGGCGCAGTGGTGGACACCTGTAATACCAGCTATTCAGGAGGCTGAAGCAGGAGAATTGCTTGAACCCAGGAGGTAGAGGTTGCAGTGAGCCAAGATTGCTCCACTGCACTCCAGCCTGGGTGACAGAGCGAGATGCCATCTAAAAACAACAACAACAACATAAAATTAGCTGGGTGTGGTGGTGCGTGCCTGTAGTCCCAGCTACTCTGGAGGCTGAGGTGAGAGGATAGCTTGAGCCAGGAAGTTGAGGCTGCAGTGAGCCAAGATCGTGTCACTGTACTTCAGCCTGGATGACAGAGTAAGACCCTGTCTCAGAGGGCTAGCCAGGCATGGTAACATGCCTGTAGTCTGAGGAGCTCAAGGCTGCAACAGTGAGCCCTGATCCTACCACTCTACTTCATCCTGGGCAACAGAGCAAAAATCTTTCTCTATGGGGAAAAAAAAGGCAAGAGGCTATCTTCTTTGAAGTTTATTACAGTTAACTTACAAATATTTAATCACAATTGCTTAGATTGAATTCAATTCAGCATATATTCCCAGAGGTTCACTATTATTATTACTAGGTTCCAAGAATATGAAACAGCCATAAAAAATGAATGATGGGCTGGGTGTGGTGGCTCACACCTGTTATCTCAGCCCTTTGGTAGGCTGAGGCGGGCAGGCAGATTACGAGGTCAGGAGTTTGAGACCAGCCTGGCCAACATGGCAAAACCCCATCTCTACTAAAAATACAAAAATTAGCTGGGCATGGTGGCAGGCTTCTGTAATTCCAGCTGCTCAGGAGGCTGAGGCAGGAGAATTGCTTGAACTCGGAGGCAGAGGTTGCAGTGAGCCGAGATTGTGCCATTGCACTCCAGCCTGGATGACAGAGCAAGACTCCTTCCCCTCACCAGAAAAAATAGAATGATGAATTCAGTATGTATTATTCTGACTCTGAGAAGTAAATCGTAACAAAAAAAAAACAAACAAACAAGTTTCTAGGTCATACCAAAAGTAATAATTCATTATGAGTATACATTTTTTTTTTTTTTTTTTTTGAGACAGAGTTTCGCTCTTGTTACCCAGGCTGGAGTGCAATGGCGCGATCTCGGCTCACCACAAACTCCGCCTCCTGGGTTCAGGCAATTCTCCTGCCTCAGCCTCCTGAGTAGCTGGGATTACAGGCACGTGCCACCATGCCCAGCTTATTTTTGTATTTTTAGTAGAGACAGGGTTTCACCATGTTGACCAGCATGGTCTCGATCTATTGACCTCGTGATCCACCTGCCTTGGCCTCCCAAAGTGCTGGGATTACAGGCTTGAGCCACCGTGCCTGGCTAAAACTGGATTTTACAAGGCAGTGCACAGGTGAGCCTTGGAGAAGTTTCATTGGCCAAGCAAAGACTCTTTGTCATTACCAAAAGGAAATTTCCTCAACTATGAATAATAAAAAGTAATTTTTTTTTTTTTTTGAGATAGTCTCCTGTCTCCAGGCTAGAGTGCAATGGTGAGATCACGGCTCATGGCAACATCTGTCTCCTGGGTTCAAGCAATTCTCTTGCCTCAGCCTCCCGGGTAGTTAGGATTACAGGTGCGAACCACAACACATTTTTAGTAGAGACAGGGTTTCACCATGTTAGCCAGGCCAATCTCCAACTCCAGTGATCCACCTGCCCCAGCCTCCCAAAGTGTTGGGATTACAGATGGGAGCCACCACACCTGCCCAGGATTTCTTTTATGTTGAGGGGACTGAGAAGCCATCAGAATATTTGGGGTCACAGAAGAGACATAATCTTTGTGTGTGTACAGGCACGTGTGTGGTGGCGCATGCCTATAATCCCAGCTACTGGTGGGCACTGAGGCAGGAGGATCACTTGAACCCGGGAGGTGGAGGTTGCAGTGAACCAAGACAGTGCCACTGCACTCCAGGCTGGGCAACAGAGCAAGACTCTGTCTCAAAAAAAAAAAAAAAAAAAAAAAAAATTCCCATGGGCCAGGCACGGTGGCTCATGCCTATAATCTCAGCACTTTGGGAGGCTAAAGTGGGTGGATCACCTGAGGTCAGGAGTCCGAGACCAGCCTGGCCAACATGGTGAAACTCCGTCTCTAGTAAAAATGCAAAAAAATTAGCCGGGTGAAGTGGCACATGCCTGTAATCCCAGCTACTTGGGAGGCTGAGGCAGGAGAATCGCTTGAACCCGGAAGGCAGAGACTGCAGTGAGCCAAGAGTGCGCCATTATACTCTAGCCTGGGCAACAACAGTAAAACTCCATCTCATAAAAAAAACCTTTTCATGAAATTACTACCAGATGTTGGCCCTTGAGCACCACCAGCTGGAAAGCTTCATTCTTAGCAAAGAAATAGCTTCAAAGCAGGCACTTCCGTAATCCACATACACTGGATGCTCTTAAAGAAAAAAAAAGAGGGGCGGCGAGAGGAAGACAGGAGAGGAAGAGGAGGAGAAACAGCATTTCAATTCTGCTTGTAATAATTTTGTTTTTTCCAAACAGTCTCACTCTGTCATCCAGGCTGGAGTGCAATGGTGTGATCTCCGCTCACCGCAACCTCCACCTCCCGGGTTCAAGCTATTCTCCTGCTTTAGCCTCCAAGTAGCTGGGATTACAGGGGAGCACCACCGTAGCCAGCTAATTTTTGTATTTTTAGTAGAGATGGGTTTTCACCATGTTGGCCAGGCTGGTCTTGAACTCCTGACCTCAGGTGATCCACCTGCTTTGGCCTCCCAAACTACTAGAAGTACAGGCGTGAGCTACCACATCGGGCTGTTTGATAATTTCTAGTAAATGTATACAGGTGTACAGCCATTCCCACAACCCAGTGTCAGAAGAAGCCAATTACTCCAAAACATTCCCCAGAGGCTACGTGCTGACAACTATTATTTTATAGCCTTTTCTTTCTTTTTTCTTTTTTTTTTTTTGTTTCTTTTTGAGACAGTGGCACAATCTCAGCTCACTGCAACCTCCACTTTGTGGGTTTAAGTGATTCTCCTGCCTCAGCCTCCCAGGTAGCTGGGATTACAGACACATGCTATCATATCCAGCTAATTTTTGCATTTTTAGTAGATGGAGGTTTTGTGTTGTTGGCCAGGCAGATCTTGAACTCCTGACCTCAAGTGATTTGCCTGCCACAGCCTCACAAACTGCTGGGATTACAGGCATGTGCTGCTGTGCCTGGCCTAGCCTTTTCATTTGGAGTCTCAGACAGTGAAATTCAGTTTATATATATGTATATATATAAACTGCCTCAGCCTCCCGAGTAGCTGGGATTACAGGCTATATAATATGTGTGTGTGTGTGTGTGTGTGTGTGTGCGTGTGTCTGTGTGTGTGTATTTTTTTGAGACAGAGTTTTGCTGTATTGCTCAGGCTGGAGTGCAGTGGTGTGATCTCGGCTCACTGCAACCTCAGCCTCCTGGGTTCAAGCGATTCTCCTACCTTAACCTTCTGAGTAGCTGGGACTACAGCCGCCCGCCCCCATGCTCAGCTAATTTTTGTATTTTTAGTAGAGACGGGGTTTCACTATATTGGTCAGGCTGGTCTTGAACTCCTGACCTCATGATCCGCTCACCTGGGCCTCCCAAAGTGCTTGGATTACAGGCGTGAGCCACTGTACCTGGTCAGTCAATATATTTGTAGTAAACACTTTTTTTTTTTTTTTTTTTTTTTTTGTGAGACAGAGTCTCCCTCTGTCACCCAGGCTGGAGTGTATTGGTGAGATCTTGGAGATCTTGTCTCACCCCAATCTCCACCTCCCAAGTAGCTGGGATTACAGGCGAATGCTAATTTTTCTATTTTTAGTAGAGATAGGTTTCACCATGTCACCCAGGCTGGTCTTACCCATTTTTTTTTTTTTTTTTTTTTTTTTTGAGATGGAGTCTCAAAACAGTCTTCTAATCACTATCATCAATAAACAAGCTAAGCTGTGTGGGGTGGCTCATGCCCATAATCCCAGAACTCTGGGAAGCTGAGGCGGGTGGATCACCTGAGGTCAGGAGTTCAAGACCAGACTGACCAATATGGTGAAACCCTGTCTCTACTAAAAATACAAAAATTAGTTGAACGTGGCCTGTAATCCCAGCTATGGGGGAGGCTGAGGCAGGAAAATTGTTTGAACCCAGGAGTCGGAGGTTGCAGTGAGCTGAGATTCTGCCATTGCACTCCAGCCTGGGCGACAAGAGTGAAACTCCGTCTCAAACAACAACAACAACAAAAACAACTAGCTTTGGGTTTAGGTTGAAAGTAACAGGCACATTCCCAATCCTCTTCCTTCTGTGAAAATGTTTTCTGAAATTACCAGAATCATTAGTCACAGGCTGAGTGTGGTGGCTCATACTTGTAATCTCAACACTTTAGGAGGCCAAGGCAGGTGGATCACCTGAGATCAGGGGTTCGAGATCAGCCTGGCCAACATGATGAAACCTCGTCTTTACTAAAAATGCAAAAATTAGCTGGGCGTGGTGGCAGGCACCTGTAATTCCAGCTACTTGGGAGGCTGAGGCAGGAGAACTGCTTGAACCCAGGAGGTGGAGGTTTCAGTGAGCCAAGAGATGGCACCACTGCACTCTGGCAAGACTCTGTCTCAAAAAAAAAAAAAAAAAAAAATTGCTAGTCATAAAATAATAGAATAACATTTTTTGTTTTCCTCTTGTGATTGGATGTGCATTTATCTCATCACTTTGGGAAGTGCTTATCTGAGTATTACGAATGACAGACAAGGGAGGGAATGTTAGAAGCTCCTAGAATGATGAACGCTATCTTTGGGTCAGTCCGTAAACTGTGCCCTGTATTCTTGTTAAGTCTGGTGGAATGGATATTGTTTTTTTTGTCTCCCTACCATCTGTTTTGTCTTATTTTGCCCCAGCCATGTTACTAGACTGGCACTGACCACATCCCTAGTTCTGTGGGTGGTTTCTGATTGGTTTAATCGTGATTGGCATTTCTCACATGAATAGGTGATTCGCTTGGGAGCAAGTAACATGAAAACAGTTGGTCCAATTTGAGTGAGGAATTTTTTTTTTTTTGAGAAGGAGTTTCACTCTGTCGCCCTGGCTGGAGTGCAGTGGTAGGATCTTGGCTCACTGCAACCTCCGCCTCCCAGGTTCAAGCAATTCTCATGCTCAGCCTCCCATGTAGTTCGGATTAGAGGCAGGCATCACTACACTGAGCCAATTTTTGTATTTTTAATAGAGACAGGGTTTTACCATGTTGGTCAGGCTGGTCTCCAAATCCTGGGCTCAAGAGATACAGCTGCCTCGGCCTCTCACAGTGCTGGGATTACAGGCATGAGTCATCACACCCTGCCAGAGTGAAGAATTTTTTTTTTTTTTTTGGACACAGATTCTCCCTCTGACATCCAGGCTGGAGTGCAATGGCGGGATCTCGGCTCACTGCAACTTCCGCCTCCAGGTTAAAGTGATTCTCCTGCCTCAGTCTCCTGAGTAGCTGGGATTAGAGGCAGGTGCCACCATGCCCAGATAATTTTTGTATTTTTAGTAGAGGCAGGGTTTCACTATGTTGGCCAGGCTGGTGTTGAACTCCTGACCTCGCGATCAGCCCATCTTGGCCTCCTGAAGTGCTGGGATTACAGGCATGAGCCACCACACCTGGCCCAGAATGAAGGCTTTTTGTTTTATTTTATTTTTTTAAAAAAGACAGGGTTTCACCATGTTGGCCAGGCTGGTCTTGAACCCTTAACCTCAGGTGATCCACCCACCTCGGCCTCCCAAACTGCTGAGATTACAGGCGTGAGCCACCATGCACAGCCTGAAGGCTTTTTATTTACTGATAATGGGAAGAAGCTTCATTCCCTCCTCCCCACCTCTCCTCCCTTGCTTTTTCTTCAAATCAGATGGGCCAATAAAATATTTTAGTAATGACCAGCACAGTGGCTTATGCCTGAAGTCCCAGCCCCCTGGGAAGCCGAGGGGAGTGGATCACCAGAGGTCAGGAATTTAAGACCAGCATGGACAGCCTGGTGAAACCCCATCTCTACTTAAAATACAAAATTTAGCTGGGTGTGTTGGCACATGCCTATAATACCAACTACTCTGGAGGCTGAGGCAGGAATCGCTTGAACCGGGGAGGTGGAGGTTGCAGTGCGCTGAGACGGCACCCCTGCACTCCAGCCTGGGGGACAGCGTGAGAGTCCATCTCAAATAAGTAAATAAATAAATACATAATAGTTGAGATCATTGTAAAGAAAGCCATTGGGTAGATTTTCTTCAGAAAAACTGTTTCATTCAGTTGGTCCAAAGCTGTGTCCTCCAAATCAGAAGTAATCATTGTTTTAGCCTTTGGACTTCCGTAGCTTCTTTTTTTTTTTTTTTTTTTGAGATGAATTTTCGCTCTTGTTGCCCAGGCTGGAGTGCAATGGCGCAATCTTGGCTCACCACAACCTCCACCTACCAGGTTTAAGTGATTCTCCCAGCACTTTGGGATTTGTATTTTTAGTTGACAAGGTTTCACTGTGTTGATCAGGCTGGTCTCGAACTCCTGACCTCAGGCGATCTACTCGCCTCCGCCTCCCAAAGTGTTGGGATTATAGGCATGAGTCAGTGTGCCTGGTCCTTCTCTAGTTTTTTCTTGGAACTTCTTTTATGGCACATAACACTTTGTATCATATATCATAGTTCTGCGTTTTATCTCTGTCCTTGACTGTGAGAACCTTATGCACAGGGTCATATCTAGTTTTGTTTATTTTGTTTTGTTTTGTTTTTTGAGACAAAGTCTCATTCTTGTTGCTCAGTCTGGAGTGCAGTGGCGCTAATGGGCACAGTCTGGGCTCACTGTAATCTCCGCCTCTTGGGTTCAAGTGGCTCTCCTGCCTCAGCCTCCCAAGTAGCTGGGATTACAGGCATGCACCACTGCACCTGGTTAATTTTTGTATTTTTAGTAGAGACAAGGTTTCACCATGTTGGCCAGGCTGGTCTCGAACTCCTGACCTCAGGTGATCCACCCACCTTTGCCTCCTGAAGTGCCGGAATTATAGGCATGAGCCACTGTACCCGGCCGGCCTTTTTGTTTTGTTTTGTTTTGTTTTGTTTTTTTGTTTATTTTAAGAGACAGGATCTCACTGTGTTGCCCAAGCTGGACTCAAACTCACGAGCTCCAGTGACCCTCCGGCCTCAGCCTGAGTAGCTAGGACTCTAGGTGTGTGCCACCTATATTCTTTGTATCTTGCACAGTGCTTCAGCCCTTGCAGGTGTTTAATAAGTGGTCACCAAATGCAAGAATAGGCGAGATCATGTCAGCTGCACTGGCTATCTTTCCTGACATTACCAAACACATCTACTGAGCACAGCAAACATCCGGTCATTAGGCATAACCATGAAATCCCATGGAAATAAAATCCCACTCCAAGCAAGAGGAATTCTGAATCCTAAAGCCAAGTAAAGTTCACAATGGAAAAAATTTAAATAATGAACATTTAGAGACTGTAAGTCAATCACATGTGTTTCTGTGGTTATAGCCACAAACAATGTATAGGTGTCAACAAGACCTCATAATGCAGTGGGCATTCCTTCGCAGGCATGCTGCATTGTTTTCAGCAGGAAGAAGGTTAGAAATCTAGAATATTGTTAACATCAAATCAATAGCAATAGCAAACTACATCTGGTCCATAGTAGCTTTTAAAACTTTATTTATTTATTTTATTTTATTTATTTTTTGACATACAGTGCAGTGGCACAATCTCAGCTCACTGCAACCTCTGCTTTTTGGGTTCAAGTGATTCTTGTGCCTCAGCCTCCCCAGTAGCAAGCATTATAGGTACTCGCTACCACACCTGGCTAAGTTTTTTGTATTTTTAGTAGAGACAGGTTTTCACCATGTTGACCATGGTGGTTTCGAACTCCTGACCTCTGGTGATCTGCCCGACTCCCAAAGAGTTGGGCTTACAGGCACGAGCCACCCCGCCTGGCCAGAGTCTTTCTTATCTCCTTTGCTGGCGTCTTCATGACTCCTTGCTTCTGAATGATGAAGACCCCAAGGGATCAGTTCTCAGTTGAGAAATCTCTTCTCTCTCTCTCTCGTTTTTTTTTTTTTTTTTTTGAGACGGAGTTTCGCTCTTGTTACCCAGGCTGGAGTGCAATGGCGCGATCTCGGCTCACCGCAACCTCCGCCTCCTGGGTTCAGGCAATTCTCCTGCCTCAGCCTCCTGAGTAGCTGGGATTACAGGCACGCGCCACCATGCCCAGCTAATTTTTTTGTATTTTTAGTAGAGACGGGGTTTCACCATGTTGACCAGGTTGGTCTCGATCTCTCGACCTTGTGATCCACCCGCCTCGGCCTCCCAAAGTGCTGGGATTACAGGCTTGAGCCACCGCGCCCGGCTCGTTTTTTTTTTTTTTTTTTCTGAGACAGAGTCTTGCTCTGTTGCCAGGCTGGAGTGCAGTGGCGCAGTCTCGGCTCATTGCAACCTCCACCTCCTGGGTTCAAGCTATTCTTCTACCTCAGCCTCCCAAGTATCTGGGACCACAATTGAGTGCCACCATGCCTGGGGCTAACTTTTGTATTTTTAGTAGAGACGGGGTTTCACCATGTTGGCCAGGATGGTCTTGATCTCTTTACCTTATGATCCGCCCGATCCGCCCCGGATTATGATCCGCCCAATCTCCTGACCTCGTGATCTGCCCACCTTGGCCTCCCAAAGTGCTGGGATTACAGGAGTGAGCCACCACGCCTGCCCCAGATCTCTTCTCTTGATAAAGTCACTCCTTTGGTAATCTCATCCTGCCTCAAGAATTTACATTTCATTTATGCACCAAAGATGCTCAATTGTCTACTTGACACCTTTACTTTAAGGTCTACCAGATATCGTACACTTAACATACCCCAAACTGAACTCTGTATCTTCCCCTCCAAGTCTGATCTGCCCATAGCCTTCTCTGTCTCAATCAAAGGCAACTCACCCTTCTACTAATAGTTACAGTCATCCTTTGCTTCTCTCTTTTATATTCATTTTCACACACCACCCACAAATCCTGTTGGCTCTTCTTGAAAATATATCCAGAGGCTAGGCGCGGTGGCTCACGCCTGTAATCCCAGCAATTTGGGAGGCCAAGGTGGGCAGATCACGAGGTCAGGAGATTGAGACTATCCTGGCTAATGTGGTGAAACACTGTCTCTACTAAAAATACAAAATTAGGCCAGGCGTGGTGGCTGACGCCTGTAATCCCAACACTTTGAGAGGCCGAGATGGGTGGATCACCTGAGGTCAGGAGTTCGAAACCAGCCTGGCCAACATGGTGACACCTCATCTCTATTAAAACAAAAACAAAAATTAGCTGGATGTGGTGGTGGGCACCTGTAATCTCAGCACTCAGGAGGCTGAGGCAGGAGAATTGCTTGAACCGGGGAGGCAGAGATTGCAGTAAGCTGAGATCATGCCACTGCACTCCAGCTGGGGTGACAGAGCAAGACTTTGTTTCAATAAAAAGAAAGAAAGAAGAAGAAGAAGAAAGAGAGAGAGAGAGAGAGGGAGAGAGAAAGAAAAAAATATATCCAGAATCCAACCACTTCTCCCTACCTTTATTGCTGCCCTGTCAGTTTGAACCCCTAGTACCTGGCCCTTGGATCACCATACCACTCACCTGAAAACTGGTCTCTGTGCTTCTCCTTCTTCTTTTCTTCTTTTTCTTTTTCTTTTCTTTTTTTTTCTTTTTTGAGACGGAGTTTCGCTTTTGTACCCAGGCTGGAGTGCAATGGCACGATCTTGGCTCACCGCAACCTCCACCTCCTGGGTTCAGGCAATTCTGCCTCAGCCTCCTGAGTAGCTGGGATTACAGGCACGCGCCACCATGCCCAGCTAATTTTTTGTATTTTTAGTAGAGACGGGGTTTCACCATGTTGACCAGGATGGTCTCGATCTCTTGACCTCGTGATCCACCCGCCTCAGCCTCCCAAAGTGCTAGGATTACAGGCGTGAGCCACCGCGCCCAGCCCTCTTCTTTTTTTTTTAAGACGGGGTTTCACCATGTTGGTCAGGCTGGTCTTGAACTCCTGACCTCAGGTGATCCGCCCGCCTTGGCCTCCAAAGTGCTTGGATTATAGGCATGAGCCACCACGCCTGGCCGCTTCTTCTTTTTTTTTTTTTTTGAGATGGAATCTCGCTCTATTGACCAGGCTGGAGTGCAATGACCTGATCTCAGCTCACTGCAACCTCCACCTCCCGGGATCAAGTGATTCTCCTGCCTCAGCCTCCTGAGTAGCTGAGATTACAGTAACTCGTCACCACGCCCAGCTAATTTTTTGGTATTTTTAGTAGAGACGGGATTTTTCCATGTTGATCAGGTTGGTCTGGAACTCCTGACCTCAGGAGATCCACCTGCCTCATCCTCCCAAAGTGCTGGGATTACAGGTGTGAGCCACCGTGCCTGGTGGGTCTCTGTTGCTTTTACCTTTGTTCCGTGTCTTAATCTGTGTAGGCTGCTATAACAAAATACTGTAGGCTGGCCATAGCAGAGTTTTAAAAATTAGCATGTTTTTAAAGATTACACTTGTAATCCCAGCACTTTGGGAGGCTGATATAGGAGGATCACTTGGGGCCAGGAGTTTGAGACCAGCCTCGGCAACCTAGGGAGACCCTGTCTCTACAAAAAATACAAAAAGGAGCTGGGTGTCGTGCATGTCTGTAGTGTCAGCTACTCAGGAGGCTGAGGTGGGAGGATTGCTTGGGCCCAGGAGGTTGGGGCTGTGGTGAGCCAGTGACTATGCCAGTACACTCCAGCCTAGATGACAGAATAAACCCCTATCTCAAACAAAGAAATACATAAATGAAAGAAAGTTGGTGTTCCTACCACAGGTGTGTCCAGTGAGGAGAGGGAGTGTGATGTGCAGACGAGAGTGGTGGCACTTCTAACTAAGGTCCTGATGCTTGGTAGTTCCCAAGGGAGGCAGATAGAGTATTGTGCACAGTCCAAAGGAGGTAATGTAATGCTTAAATGGAAGAAACTGAACCAAACAATAAAAATATGGGCTACATATCACAGACAACTGTGAGACCCTGTTATTTATGATATTATGGGAAAGATTCTCCCAAGGAAAGTGGTGGAAACTCCATCACTTAGACAAGTTAGAACACAACTGTAAAGGTACTAAAAATTGTATTAGAGAGATTCGTTCTGTAAAAGACCCTGGGGGTGGAGCACGGTGGCTCATACCTGCAGTACTAACACTTTGGGAGGCTGAAGCAGAAGGATCACTTGAACCCAGAAGTTTGAGACCAGCCTGAGCAACACAGTGAGAGACCCCATTTCTACAAAAATTAACAAATTAGCCTGGTGTGGTGGCATGTGCCTATGATCCCAGCTACTTGGGAGGCTGAGGTGAGAGGACTGCTTGAGCCCAGAGGTGAGCCATGTTTGTACCACTGCACTCAAGCTGGGCAGCAGAGCAAGACCCTGTCTCAAAACAAACAAACACCCTGAGAAGTACATTATGTGGCTAGAGACTTCATTTCTAATTTTTCTATTTTTTTTTTTTTTGAGATGGAGTCTTGCTCTATTGTCCAGGCTGGAGTGCAGTGGTGCAATCTCGGCTCACTGCAACCTCTGCCTCCCAGGTTCCAGTGATTCTCCTGCCTCAGCCTCCCTAGTAGCTGGGACTACAGGCATGAGCCACCACACCCAGCTCATTTTTTTTTTTTTTTTTTATGAGACAGAGTTTCACTCTTGTCACCCAGGCTGGAGTGCAGTGGCGCGACCTCAGCTCACTGCAACCTCCACTTCCTGGGTTCAAGTGATTTTCCTGTCTCAGCCTCCCGAGTAGCTGGGATTCCAGGCGCCCACCACCATGCCCAGCTAATTTTTGTATTTTTAGTAGAGACAGGGTTTTACCATTTGGCCAGGCTGGTCTTGAACTCCTGGTTGGGTGCAGTGGCTCACCTCTGTAATCCTAGCACTTTGGGAGGCCGAGGTGGGTGGATCACCAGAGGTCAGGAGTTCACCAGCCTGGCCAACATGGTGAAACCCCATTTAAAAAAAAAAAAAAAAAAAAAAAAAAGATGAGCATGGTGGATCATGCCTGTAATCCCAGCTCTTTGGGAGGCCATGGCAGGTAGATCACAAGGTCAAGAGATGGAGACCATCCTGGCCAACATGGTAAAACCTGTCTCTACTAAAAATATAAAAATTGCCGGGCGCGGTGGCTCAAGCCTGTAATCCCAGCACTTTGGGAGGCCGAGGCGGGTGGATCACGAGGTCGAGAGATCGAGACCATCCTGGTCAACATGGTGAAATCCTGTCTCTACTAAAAATACAAAAAATTAGCTGGGCATGGTGGCGCGTGCCTGTAATCCCAGCTACTCAGGAGGCTGAGGCAGGAGAATTGCCTGAACCCAGGAGGCGGAGGTTGCAGTGAGCCGAGATCGCGCCATTGCACTCCAGCCTGGGTAACAAGAGCGAAACTCCGTCTCAAAAAAAAAAAAAGAGATCGAGACCATCCTGGTCAACATGGTGAAACCCCGTCTCTACTAAAAAATACAAAAAAAATTAGCTGGGCATGGTGGCGCGTGCCTGTAATCCCAGCTACTCAGGAGGCTGAGGCAGGAGAATTGCCTGAACCCAGGAGGCGGAGGTTGCGGTGAGCCGAGATCGTGCCATTGCACTCCAGCCTGGGTAACAAGAGCGAAACTCCGTCTCAAAAAAAAAAAAAAAAAAAAAAAAAAAAAAAAAAAAATATATATATATATATATATATATATATAAATTAGCTTGGCATGGTGGTACATGCCTGTAGTCCCAGCTACTTGGGAGGCTGAAACAGGAGAATCACTTGAACCTTTGAGGCAGAGGTTGCAGTGAGCTGAGATCATGCTACTACACTCCAGAGTGGTGACAGAGCCAGGATCTGTCTCAAAAAAAAAAAAAGAAAAGAAAAAAAGAAGAAAAACAGTGAATATGAATAGGTATTTGCCCAAGGAAGATAAACCCAAGCAGATGTTCAACATCATCAGCTCCTAGGAAAATGAAAAACAAAACAAAACCGTAAAGAGATACCATTTCACATCTACTAGCATGGCTACAGTAAAAAAGACAGACAATAACAATTATTGGTACAGATGCGGAGAAGTTGGAATCCTCAGACACTGCTGGTGGCAATGCAGCTGCTTTGGAAAACAATTTGGCAGTTTCTCAAAAAGTCAAACATGTTAACCTAGCAATTCCCCTCCTAGGTATATGCCTAAAAGGAATAAAAATAATAACACATGTCGAAACAAAAACTTGTACATGAATGTTTATAGCAGCATTACTCAAAATTGTCAAAAGGTGGAAACAACCCAAATGTCACTATGAATTGATAAAATGTGCCACAGCAATACAGCAAAACATTTGGCATTAAAGAAATGAAGTACAGATATATGCCACAATATGGATGAACCTTGAAAACATATGCTAAGTGAAAGAAGCCAGAACCCAAAGGCCACATGGTATATTGCGCCATTGATGCGAAATGTCCGGAATAGGCAACTTCACTGAGACAGAAGGTCCTTATTCTGCAGGAGTATGGGGAGTGACTGTTAATGACTTTGAGGGTTTATTCTTGGGATGATGAAAATGTACTGAAATTGTACAGTGAGGATGACTGAACTGTGAATGTAATAAAACCACTGTACACCTTAATTGGCTGAATTGTATGGTATGTAAATTAGATGGCAATAATGAGGTTAAAAAAAAGAAGTAAACTTTTAATATCAGTGTCTCCAGGGGTTCAGTTCTGGCTTATACAGAATTCCATTCCTGGAGAGCAGATAATATGCACAGGCAGCAGTGGTTTATTTTTACTCACAAATTCCTTACATATCTGGTAGTCAGGTTCCTATTTTAAGCATGTAGCAAAGACATTGTAACTCTTAACTCTGGAATGCGGTCTTCATGGTTTAGTGAGCCATCCAATCCACTTGTAGTCCTTGTCCGTGGCAAAATCTGGAATTTCATGGTACTGTTATTTTGACCGCTCAACTTAGATTAATATTTTATTTTTTTGTATTTTTTAGTAGAAATGGAGTTTTGCTATGTTGGCCAACCTGGTCTTGAACTCCTGACCTCAGGTGATCCACCCGCCTCAGCTTCCCAAAGTGCTGCGATGACAGGCGTGAGCCACAGCACCAGGCTTTTTTTTTTTTTTTTTTTTTTTTTTAAGATGAGGTTTCATCATGTTGGTCAGGCTGACCTTGAACTCCCGACCTCAGGTGATCCGCCCGCCTTGGTCTCCAAAGTGCTTGGATTACAGGCGTGAGCCACCATGCCCGGCCTCAGGCCATTTTAATTAATTAATTAATTAATTAATTAATTGTTTTGAGGCTGAGGCAGGAGAATCGCTTGAACCCGGGTGGCGGAGTTCATCGCCAGGCGTGGTGGCACATGCGTGTAATATCAGCTACTCGGAAGGCTGAGGCAGGAGAATCGCTTGAACCCAGGAGGCAGAGGTTGCAGTGAGACAAGATTGTGCCACTAAACTCCAGCCTGGGTGACAGAGCAAGACTCTGTCTCAAAAACAAAACAAAACAAAAAGCCAGGCATGGTGGCTCACGCCTGTAAACCTAGCACTTTGGGAGGCTGTGGCGTGATTTTGGCTCCCTACAACCCCCGCCTCGCGGGCTGAAGCCATTCTCCTGCCTCAGCCTTCCGAGTAGCCGTGATTACAGGCGCGCGCCACCAGGCTCGGCTAATTTTTTGTATTTTTAGTAGAGACAGGGTTCATCATGCTGGCCCGGCTGGTTTTGAACCCCTGACCTCGTGATCCGCTCGCCTCGGCCTCCCAAAGTGCTGGGATTACAGGCGTGAGTCACCTGCTCCCGGCCAGATTTATATTTTAGAAAATATTTGTATTCTTGTGCACCTGAGGATGGTTTTCCCCCACTGACTCCAAACGTCTTCCTTGCATATGTTGTGTACAATTCAAAGTTATTTGGGTCTCTCATCCATTTATACTTTCTAATTTTACCAATGCTTTTTGAACGCACTTAAAAAAAAAAAACCCAAGAAGTATCCCACTAAAAGGCCAAGGTAAAACAAAATGAATGGGAGTTCTTGTGTTCGAGTTTTCTTCCAACTGGGCTTTCCTGGAGGAGGTGGAAGAGTGTGTAGCAGATGTTTCAGAAAATGAGCGCTCAATACGGTAGATCACGCTCCTGGGGACAAGGAGAGGTCTTCCGTTTTCTTTTCCCTCGCTTAGGCGGCGGGCGCGCAGAGTCCAGAGGGAGCGATGGGGGGTTTCTGGGCTCCCAGGTCACAGAAAAGCAGGCGACTGGGAACAACGGAGGCGGTGCAGGCCACCGAGCTGCGGGCCAACGCCACCTTCAGGCGGATCTTTCCTGGAGCGCGTTCGGCCGCTGTCCCTCCCGCGGCCAGCCTACCTGTCCAGAGCCCGCCGCTCCCACCGCCCCTGCAGAGTCGCCCTGGCAACGCCCCGCCCTGCCGCCCTCCTCCCCTTGCCCCTCCCCACGGCCGGCGCGGCTGCGCGGGAGGGGGTGGGACGGGGGCGGGGAGAGGACGCAAGCTAGAGGAACTTGGCGGCGCGACGCACGCGGTCTATTGGCTGCCACGTCCCGGCGCCAGAAGCCCCGCCTCCCTGACGGTGGCCACGTGATCCCTTTCAAAGATGGCCGCCCTGTTGTTTTGATGAATAATACTTGGTGGGGCGAGGGGGAAAGAGTAGGGGTGGAGGGGTAGGAGGATTTACTCTTCCAGCGAGAGCTACGCGCGTCCCATCCTCCTCCTCCCCCCTACCCGGACTCCGGCGTGGAGGCGGGGCGTGGCCGGCCTGCTTTGGGAGGGGAGGGGCTTCCCTTCCAGTGCTGGGCTCTGCCAGGACGGCTGTGGGGTCGCCTTACCTCGGGGTATCCACTCTGCAGTCGACTAGTTCCCGCCCGGGGCAAAGGGTAGGAAGGAGAGCAGGATCTGCTGTAGGAAACGCAGCTACCGCGCCACCATCACGAAGACACAGCAGACTCGGGGCACGAGACGAGCTGGAGACCGCGCTGCCTAGTCTGGGTAACCTGGGAAGCAGAGGGTAGTAAGTGGCGCCTTAAGATAACCCTGTAGCAGCAGCAGTGGCGGCCAAAGGAGGCTGCTCAGGGAACAAGCGGCTGTAGTAGTCTCTGGGGCGATTGGAGTGACTGAAGCCAAGGCAGTTCAGTGCCTCTCGTGTTCTTATTTTTTAACCTCTGACTATGCAATTCTGAAACCTCCCCCATTCGGGGGACCAGACATCCTGATAGACACCTTCCACTCTCCTGCCTCCCGCCGTGGTCTCGAGAACAGAAGGATCTCTCCCTAACGCCTTTCACCATTAAGAGGAAAGCGATGGAGGAGCTGAGCGCTGATGAGGTGAGGAGATTGGGGGACACCTTGAGGAATTAGTTGGCAACTCTTTAGCGCTTTGGACAAGGATGATATTGCGCCAGTGCTGCCTGGCCTTTGGGCTTGGGGAAGGAACGGAGATGGTGTTTCCAAGAATAACGTGACTTCCCGATAGGGTCTCTGGTTTTATTCTCCTTTATTCTTTTGCCTTCCTTCTTCATTCTGAACTCCATTAGCTGCTTTCCGAGTGTTCTCTTAGGGTCTGAAAAAGAGAGAGCATGTTGAGGTGTTTATTCTTTATTCTTTTCTTCAGGGTGTGCAAGCAAGAAGGGCTAGATCTACATCAAGCTAAAGTGTGTGTGTCTGTGTCTTAGGAATTTAAAGAACAATTTTGGATGGAATGAGAATGTATGGTAGGTGAACATTTTTAAAGGAGGCTTTGAAATTCCAAATATGTGTGGTTATTTCACTATATAAGTTGATTAAACATATCTTTTTGCTTGAGTGGTGGTTTACAGATTCTTTGATATTTAACAAAATACGTATCTTCTTAACAGTTTAGAGAATTCCAGTTATATTCTAGTGACTTGATAGACCACTAACGACTTCTGGCATTCTTCTCTTACATTCTGTTTTTCCTACTTCTTCTACCTTTCAAACTTGTGTTTTGCTGTAGCAGAGACTGAACAGGAAGCAAGTGGAAGCAAATGCCTGTTCTCATATCTTAAAGGAGTTATACAGATCTACTTATTGATGTTTTAAAGATTCTTTAATAAATTAGGTTGTTGGGAAAAAAAAATAGTGGCAATTAGGGTACAAGGAATTTCCTATGGTTTTACTGCCTTTTCCCTGCCTTTTTACAAATTGGGAGCTTCCCTTTCAGGACCCCTGCTGGCTATGCCCTCTTCAGCCTCCCTTCACATTTCTTCCACTGGTTCATCATATAAACTTCCTTTCATACAGTGTTAGATAAGCAGTCATTTATCAGGTTGATTGTGCTATAAGACTTCCATGCTCCAGTTTTAGCTTCAGAGTACTTAGTGTGTTTACTTAGGGACTGAAATTCTCCAGGGTTATAGGACATGCAGTGGTGTGTTAAGGGTCAGGTAGAAAAGGAAGCAAATAATTTTGTTGGTTGTGATACTTGGATACTTGGTTTGGAAAATCAAGATGAACCATTCTGCGTTACTGACTTTGTTTTTTTCAAATACATCAGAAATATAATCTTAAGAGAATATTGAACAGTTTCTTTCATTCGATAGGAAATATCAAGAGATCTCCTTAGAATCACTTTGTTTTATGTAGTTTTTAAAAGTTTCTCTACCCTCCCCCATTTTTCATTAATGTGAATTCTAGTGAGTAATTTCTCTTAAGGCAGATACTGTTTCTTAGTAGTCCCTTACTCCCAGAAATTACTTTTGTGTGTGTGTGTGATGATCGGTTAATAGTTCTTGGTTTAGAGACTTTTGCATACTTGTTTCACCAAGAAATTCTTTTCAAACCAGTGAGGCCTTATAGACCAGTCTGGAGATACTGCAGAATCTAAAATGTGTCTCTTCACTTTACCCAGTCATAACTTTTTGACCATATAAGGAACACATGTAACCTTTGTGCAAGAAATAGAAGAAACTTTTCAAGGTCAACAGATTATTAAAGTAAATGAGAAAAATTAAATTCACTCATACAGGATCAGTGTAAAATTATCTTCAGCAAATTATTTGTCCTCAACACAAAGGGCTGGTTCAGTAACTGTTGATTTTACTCTCAGCAGAACCAACAACAAATAATACTTGTTTTTAATTTTAAAATTTTTAATTTTTTTTTTGTACAGACAGGGATCTTGCCGTGTTGCCCAGGATGGTCTCAAACCCCTGACCTCAAGGGATCCTCCCACTTCAGCCTCCCAAAGAGGGAGCAAAGAGTTTTTTTGGAAAAATGTCTTTGAAGTTTTTTAAATTCAGTTAAAAATTTTTGATGTTAGGTGAGCAATTCCCAAGAGACATTTCCAAAGCTTTTGCCTTTGTATTGTGACTCTGGAGTTGGAAACTTGTATCAGATACCATAGGTGACGTTGATTTGATTACAAAATAATATATTATTGAGACTTTCAAGTTTATATTTCAGGGTTAAAACAGCCAGAACAGTGATCTTTTAATCTAATTTAAGAAATTAGGTAAGGCAGAGTTTCATATTTTAACAAAATGAAAATGTATAATTATACAGTTGGTGAAAAACAAAGGCTGATATAACCAGACTGGTAGCTTTAGGAACTTTCACGTTATGTGCACTTTTTGGTCCCTTTCATAGATCACCTAAATTCGTGTGCTTTTAAGTAGAGTACTTTAACTTCATGGCTATTTGTTATTTATATAGTGTATTACAGTGAGTTCATTGCCCCATAGTTCACTGCCTGTAGTTCATTGCAGAACCATGACTAAGTTCATTCTCTTCAGGAACCTACATTCCAAACTATCATTATTTATATTATATTAACTCTGTAAACTACTCGTGTTGTTTTTCATATCTCAAGATGGTGCTGTGAGTAGGTGGTGTGTTTGTTTTTCAGACAGGATCTGGCTCTGTTGTCCAGCCTAGAGTGCAGTGGCACGATCTTGGCTCATTGCAACCTCTGCCTCCTAGGCTCAAGGGATCTTCTCACGTCAGCCTACCAAGCTGTGACTACAGGCTCACGCCACCATACCCAGCTAATTTTTGTATTTTTCTTCTGGAGATGGGGTTTCACCATGTTGCCCAGGCTGGTCTCAAACTCCTGGGCTCAAGTGATCTGCTTGCCTCAGCCTCCCAGAGTGCTGGGATTACAGGGGTGAGCCACTGGGCCCAGCTGAGTAGGTGTTTTAAACTGTTTTTCTTTTTTTTTTTTTTGAGACGGAGTTTCGCTCTTGTTACCCAGGCTGGAGTGCAATGGCGCGATCTCGGCTCACCGTAACCTCCGCCTCCTGGGCTCAGGCAATTCTCCTGCCTCAGCCTCCTAAGTAGCTGGGATTACAGGCATGCACCACCACGCCCAGCTAATTTTTTTTTGTATTTTTAGTAGAGACGGGGTTTCACCATGTTGACCAGGATGGTCTCGATCTTTCGACCTCGTGATCCACCCGCCTCGGCCTCCCAAAGTGCTGGGATTACAGGCTTGAGCCACCGCGCCCGGCCTTAAACTGTTTTTCAACAGTGGTAATGAGATTGCATTGAAGTGATTTTTCCCTCCTCTCTTCTTCTTTTTTTTTTTTTGTTCCCTCTTGCACTCAGATTGGAGTGCAATGGCGTGATCTCGGCTCGCCAGCCTCTGCCTCCAGGGTTTAAGTGATTCTCCTGCCTAAGCCTCCTCAGTAGCTGGGATTACAGGCATGCGCCACCACGCCTAGCTAATTTTGTATTTTTAGTAGAGATAGGGTTTCTCCATGTTGGTGAGGCTGGTCTCGAACTCCTGAACTAAGGTGATCGGCTTGCCTCAGCCTCCCAAAATTATGAGATTACAGGCGTAAGCCACCGTGCTTGGCTCTTCTCCAAAGTCTTCTTTATGACGTAGTTCATCTGAAAGATGGTTGACTGGGATTCAGGTTGTGGTCAAGATTTTAGAAAGTGTAAGTGTTCTTTCCCAAAGGCAGAATATGTGACCTTGGACTTTTTAGCAGTGTTCCGTAAATGGAAGAACATTGACATTTAATGACAACCTTAGAAGCCTGTTCTGTGCCAGGCATTTTACAGCTCTGTCTCATTAGATAAAACATTATAATCAACCAGGTACTATTTTCCTAATTTTATTTTTAATTTTTTTCTTTTTTTTTTTTTTTTGAAGAATATACCAAGTAATATTTTCCTAATTTCAGAAGCCAGGAAACTGAGATTTAGGTTAAGTAACTTAACATAGCGACCTGGCTTAGAAGTGACAGGTTTGGAATTCAAACCCAGTGCTCTTGACTCAAAAGCCCTTTTTACTACATTTTATTGCTCAACAACTGACATAAATTCACCACAGTTTCTATGTAAATATTCTACATAACATTGACCTACTCTGCTTTGATATACATAGTTTTTCTGTAGAAGTGATGTTTTGCATGAATCCATTCATGATGTGATCAGGGCTCTTTGGTACTGGTCCTCCCACCCCCAAATTTTTTGGGATGCCGAGGCAGGCAGATTACCTGAGTTTGGGAGTCTGAGACCAGCCTAGCTAAAATGGTGACACCCAGTCTCTATGAAAAATACAAAAAATAGCTGGGTGTGGTGATGGGCACCTGTAATCCCAGCTATAAGGGAGGCTGAGGCATGAGAATCACTTGAACCCAGGTGTCGGAGGTTGCAGTGAGCTGAGATTGCGCCACTGCACACTCTAGCCTGGGCAACAGAGCGAGACTCTATCTCCAAAAAAAAAAAAAAAAAAAAAAGGAAATCCAGAAAAATGGCCAGGCACAGTGGCTTAAGTCTGTAATCTCAGCACTTTACAGGGCCAAGGTGGGCAGATAGCCTGAGGTCAGGAGTTTGAGGCCAGCCTGCCTAACATGGCGAAACCTCGTCTTTACTAAAAATCAAAAAATTAACTGGATGTGGTGGTGCACACCTGTAATCACAGCTCCTCAGAAGGCTGAGGTAAGAGAATCACTTGAACTCAGGAGGTGGAGGTTGCAGTGAGTCAAGATTGCGCCACCGCACTCCAGCCTGGGAGACAGAATGAGACTCCATCTCAAAAAAAAAAAAAAAAGAAATCATAATTAAATTGGATTAGAGGAGACAGGAATCCAACAATTATAAAATAGTACCAGGTGCTATTGCGGAGGTATGTGCAACTAACTCACTGAAGAAACATGAATAGGAGGGCCAGGCACGGTGGCTCACACCTGTAATCCCAGCACTTTGGGACGCCAAGGTGGGGTGGGGGGACAGGAATCACCTGAGGTCAGGAGTTCGAGACCAGCATGACCAACATGGAGAAACCCCATCTCTGCTAAAAATACAAAAAGTTAGCCAGATGTGGTGGTTCATGCCTGTAATCCCAGCTACTTGGAAGGCTGAGGCAGGAGAATCACTTGAACCTGGGAGGTGGATGTTGCAATGAGCCGAGATCACACCATTACACTCCAGCCTGGGCAGCAAGAGGGAAGCTCCATCTAAAAAAAAAAAAAAAAGGCCAGGCGCAGTGGCTCAAGCCTGTAATCCCAGCACTTTGGGAGGCCGAGGCGGGCGGATCACGAGGTCAAAAGATCGAGACCATCCTGATCAACATGGTGAAACCCCGTCTCTACTAAAAATACAAAAAATTAGCTGGGCATGGTGGCGCATGCCTGTAATCCCAACTACTCAGGAGGCTGAGGCAGGAGAATTGCCTGAACCCAGGAGGCGGAGGTTGCGGTGAGCCGATATTGCGCCATTGCACTCCAGCCTGGGTAACAAGAGCAAAACTCCGTCTCAAAAAAAAAAAAAAAAAAAAAGAAAGAAAGAAAGAAACATGAGAAGGGACCCCTGGAAGGGAGAGGGTCTTAGTGAAGACTTTCAAAAAAAAATTGCTGAGTAGCAATTGCCCTGGAAACTGGCTCTGAAATTGAGGAGCTCAAGAAATGCACCACATAGTGTGACTGGAGAGGTGGGTTTTACCTCGGGTGTGTGGCAGGCACCTGATCTCGGAGGACTGTTAGAAACATCTAGGAGTTCAAACTTTGTTTTTGTTGTTGTTTTTTGGGACAGAATCTTGTTCTGTCCCCCAGGCTGGAGTGCAGTGGCATGTCAGCTCACTGCAGCCTCCGCCTCCCGGTTCAAGCAATTCTTCTGCCTCAGCCTCCCAAGTAGCTGGGATTACAGGTGCGCACCACCATGCCCTGCTAATTTGTTTTTGTATTTTTAGTAGAGATGTGGTTTCACCATCTTGACTAGGCTGGTTTCAAACTCCTGACCTCAAGTGATCCACCTGCCTCTGCCTCCCAAAGAGCTGGGATTACAGATATGAGCCACCATGCCCAGCCAGAGTTTGAACTTTCTCTCTAAAATGCCTTTTAGGTATTTTAAGAGATTAGAAAGATGCCTGGCAAGGGAGTAGACATTAGTTTGGAAGAAGGTGGCTACAGACCGTAAGACAAATTAGGAGGCTGTTGTTGCTGTATAGGAGTGAGGCAGTGGAGTCTGAGGAAACTGAGGCATTGCTTGTCGGAATGGGGGTGAGCAGACAGACACGAGAAATACCAAGGACTGAAGTTAACCCAGTGTTGATGATCACTCAGCTGTGAAGGAGGGAAGAGGAGGAGAGGTGGAGAAGTGACACCTTGCTTTCTAGCTGTGGAGAAAGATAGGAGTCGAATAAGGATGCCAGAGAAGCAACAGATTTTGGAGAAAGCAGATGTTTCTTTGCTTTTTCTGTTGAGACAGGGTCTCTCTCTGTCGCCCAGGCTGGAGTGCAATGGCACGACCTCGGCTCACTGTAACCTCTGCCTCCCAGGTTCAAGTGATTCTCCTGCCTCAGCCTTCCAAGTAGCTGGGATTACAGACACAGGCCAGCCACGCCTGGCTAATTTTTGTATATTTAGTAGAGACGGTGTTTCACCATATTGACCGGGCTGATCTCGAACTCCTGACCGCAGTGACCTGGCTGCCTCGGCCGCCCAAAGTGCTAGGATTACAAGTGTGAGCTACTGCGCCCAGCCTCTGGTTAATTTTTGTATGTGTTGTAGAGACAGGGTCTCGCCATGTTGCCCAGGCAGGTCTCCGACTCCTGGGCTCAAGCGATCTGCCCACCCCAGCCTCCCAGAGTGCTGCTATTACAGGTTTGGTTTTGGACCACCAAAAAGATGAGTCCACATGTAGACCCTCACTCTGGCCTTCCTGCTCTAACATCCCCACTTCTTGGACCTTTTCTTTCCTTGCAACAGGCCTGAGGCCCTGAGGTCCCTTTTTGCCTCAGTAGAGTTCCTACCGTTCGCTTTATAACCAGGGCTCTTCTTCCTCAAGCCTGGGAGGACGGTGGGATGTAGCCTGCCAGGCCCTTGCTCCATACCTTTTGTTTATTGTAGACAAGAGACAGAGAATGATGATAATGATATTAGCTACACACTTACCTTGTTTTTTTTTTTTTTTTTTCTTCTTAAGTCAAACCTGTTAGTTCAAAGGTTTGTATTCTTTTTTCTTTTTCTTTTTCTTTTTTTTTTGAGACGGAGTTTCGCTCTTGTTACCCAGGCTGGAGTGCAATGGCGCGATCTCGGCTCACCGCAACCTCCGCCTCCTGAGTTCAGGCAATTCTCCTGCCTCAGCCTCCTGAGTAGCTGGGATTACCGGCACGCGCCACCATGCCCAGCTAATTTTTTGTATTTTTAGTAGAGACGGGGTTTCACCGTGTTGACCAGGATGGTCTCGATCTCCTGACCTCCTGATCCACCCGCCTCAGCCTCCCAAAGTGCTGGGATTACAGGCGTGAGCCACCGCGCCCGGCAGGTTTGTACTCTTATCCCGTTTTACAGATAAGAAAATGGAGGCTAGGGCCGGGCACAGTGGCTCAAGCCTGTAATCCCAGCACTTTGGGAGGCTGAGGTGGGTGGATCACGAGGTCAAGAGATCGAGACCATCCTGGTCAACACGGTGAAACCCAGTCTCTACTAAAAATCCAAAAGTTAGCCGGGCATGGTGGCGCGTGCCTGTAATCCCAGCTACTCAGGAGGCTGAGGCAGGAGAATTGCCCGAACCCAGGAGGCAGAGGTTGTAGTGAGCCGAGATCGCACCATTGCACTCTAGCCTGGGTAACAAGAATGTAACTCTGTCTCAAAAAAAAAAAAAAAAAAGAAAAGAAAAGAAAATGGAGGCTAATAGAAATTAATTTATTGAAAGACGCACAACTAGTAAGTGGTAGAACCTGCATTCTAATCCAGAGTCGTGACTCCAGAGTTTTCTATCCCTTTACTAAACTATCTCTAAAACAGAACTAACCTGAGCCAATTGTAACATTTATAGCATTCTTTTTTTTCATTTGAGACGGAGTTTCGCTTTTGTTGCCCAGACTGGAATGCAATGGCGTTCACTGCAACCTCCGCCTCCTGGTTCAAGCAGTTCTCCTGCCTCAGCCTCCTGAGAAGCTGGGATTGCAGGCACCCACCACCATGCCAGCTAATTTTTATTTTATTTTATTTTATTTTATTTTATTTTATTATTTTAATGAATGAGAGGTTCTTATTTTGCCCAGGTTGGCCTTGAACGCATAGCCTCGCCTCCTCAAGCGTCAGGACAACTGGCCAGAGCCACCGCGGCTCCCAATTTTTATATATATATATATATTTTTTTTTGAGACGGAGTTTCGCTCTTGTTACCCAGGCTGGAGTGCAATGGCACGATCTCGGCTCACCGCAACCTCCGCCTCCTGGGTTCAGGCAATTCTCCTGCCTCAGCCTCCTGAGTAGCTGGGATTACAGGCACGCGCCACCATGCCCAACTAATTTTTTGTATTTTTAGTAGAGACAGGGTTTCACCATGTTGACCAGGATGGTCTCGATCTCTCGACCTCGTGATCCACCCGCCTCGGCCTCCCAAAGTGCTGGGATTACAGGCTTGAGCCACCACGCCCGGCCTTATATTTTTAATAGATACAGGGTTTCACCATGTTGGCCAGGCTGGTCTGGAACTTCTGACCTCAGGCGATCCGCCCATCTTGGCCTCCCAAAGTGCTGGGATTACAGACGTGAGCCACTGTGCCTGGCTACATTTACAGCATTCTTACTGTCCCTTCTTAGATAGGAAGTGGAAGCCTCAGTTCTTTCTTTTGTTTCTTTTTTTTTTTCTTTTTTCTTTTCTTTTTTTTTTTTTTTTTAGACAGGGTCTCACTCTTTCTT
Organism: Saimiri boliviensis; assembly: GCF_048565385.1. NCBI lineage: Eukaryota > Metazoa > Chordata > Mammalia > Primates > Cebidae > Saimiri > Saimiri boliviensis. Next base: position 8,964,335 of record NC_133459.1, read on the forward strand.
CCAGACTAGGGTGCAGTGGCCTGATCTTGGCTGACCTCAAACTCCACCTCCCAGGCTCAAGCAATTCTCTTGCCTCAGCCTCCTGTGTAGCTGGGGTTACTACAGGCGTAATGACGCTACTGCCAGCTCATTTTTCTACTTTCAGTAGAGGGGTTTCACCATGTTGGCCAGGCTGGTCTAGAACTCCTGACCTCAAATGATCTACCTGCCTCAGCCTCCCAAAGTGCTGGGATTACAGGCATGAGCCATCTCACCTGGCCTTCTCTTTTTTTTTTTTTTTTTTGAGATGGAGTCTCACTCTGTTACCCAAGCTGGAGTGCAGTGGCACTATCTTGGCTCACTGCAACCTCTGACCCCCAGGTTCAAGCGATTTTCTCTGCCTCAGCCTCTTGAATAGCTGGGATTACAGGTGCCTAGTGCTGCGCCCAGCCCTCAATAGTCCCCCGGTCTTGTAGGGAAAGAAAGCAGGAAGACTTCTCTGTGCAAAGTGCATTTTCTTGCAAGGCACTTGTATCTAGTGGAGATGTTTTCCTGTAAACAGTTCGTTCAACAGCGCTTTCAGTTTCCTAGATGCATGCCTGATACCAGACAAATGCCGCTTCTGTGGAGCTTCATGCTAGTGGGAGGAGAGGGATAAAAACCAGCACGTTCACATAAGATGTCATTTGATGAGTAGTGCTGTGAAGAGAAATACTTAGGAACGGAATATTGTTACAGAGTATTTCTCTGGCTAAAGGGACGGAGAACAATTGGATATGTTTAGTGTGTGCACTTTTAGGAGATGGTCTTGAAAAGAATTTCAGGGGTGGCTGGGAGCTTGCTCAGGGAAGAATGTTCCCAGGTACAGGGAACAGCAGGTACAGAAGGCCTTGAGGTGGACACATTCTTGAGCTGTTCCAGGAATAGCAAGGAGGCCAAGCATGGTTGAAGCCTGCTGTGCAAGGGGCACAGTGGCAAGAGGGAGTCATTCATTCTTTTTTTTTTTTTTTGAGACAGAATCTCACTCTATCACCCAGGCTGGAGGGCAGTGGCACGATGTCAGCTCACTGCAACCTCCACCTCCCGAGTTCAAGCTATTCTGCCTCAGCCTCCCAAGTAGCTGGGATTACAGGTATGGGCTACCACGTCCAACTAATTTTGTATTTCTTAGTAGAGATGGGGTTTCACCATGTTGACCAGGTTAGTCTTGAATTCCTGACCTGAGGTGATCGTTCGCCTCAGCCTCCCAAAGTGTTGGGATTACAGGCGTGAGCCACCGTGCCTGGCCATCTTTCAGTATAAACTTACTGAGTTCTCATAACTGTTTTTCAAACACTTTTGAGCTGTACGCCCCTCCTTCTTGTTTTCATCACATTTTAATATCTTTGAAATTGAGATGCTTCTTATAAATAGATGGTGTAATCACTGTTGGCTAGGTGGCAGTTGTGACACAGTTGTCATTTCCTGTTTAGGTGTGAACCTGGTTATACCTGTTCATGTAATCACCCCTTCAGTTGAGTGCTACAATGTTAAATTTAGTTGCCATTTTAAATGCCTTCCAAAAAAATTACACTTAGATTCAGCAATGAAAGCAAATGATGTTGCTTTGTATGCAGAGAGGAATGGAAACAGCAGGTGAGGTGTGTTGATATTTCTAAAGAAAATGTTTGTTGTCGGAGGAATGACCACGTTGTTTCCATGTTTCTTTTTTCTGTTGCTCTGTCACCCAGGCTGGAGTGCAGTGGCACAATCTTGGCTCACTGCAACTTACACTCCTGGGTTCAAGCAATTGATTCTCTTGCCTCAGCCTCCCCAGTAGCTGGAACTATAGGCATGTGCCACTATGCCCGGCTGATTTTTGTATTTTTAGCAGAGACAGGATTTTGCCATTGTTGGCCAGGCTGATCTTCAATTCCTGACCTCAAGTGATCCGTCTGCCTCAGCCTCCCAAAGTGCTGGGATTACAGGTGTGAGCCACCGTGCCCAGCCCAATTTCATATTTCATTGCGTAATACCAGCAAGTGAATTAGGGCAGTGGTTCCAACCTTTTTGGCACCAGGGACTGGTTTTCATGGAAGACAGTTTTTTAATGGGTAATGGTGTGATGTGGGGAGGGGAAGGTTATTTTATTTATTTATTTTTTTGAGACGGAATTTCACTCTGGAATGTGGTGGCGTGGTTTCACCTCACTGCAACCTCCACCTCCTGGGTTCAAGCAATACTCTGCCTCACCTCCCAAGTAGCTGGGATTACAGGTACCCTCTACCACACCCGGCTAATTTTTGTATTTTTAGTAGAGACAGCCTTTCACCATCTTGGCCAGGCAGATCTTGAACTCCTGACCTCGTGATCCATCTGCCTTGGCCTTCCAAAGTGCTGGGATTACAGGCATGAGTCACTGCACCCAACCAGAGATGGTTTTGAGATGATGCAGGCACATTACATTTATTGTGCTCGCTCTTTCTTTCTTTCTTTTTTCTTTTCTTTTCTTTCTCTTTCTCTTTCCCTTTCCCTTAGCTTTCCTTTCTTTTTTTTTGGAGACGAGGTCTTCCTCTGTCACCTAGGCTAGAGTGCAATGGCATGATCTTAACTTAGCAACTTCTGCCTCTTGGGCTCAAGTGATACTCCCACCTCATCCTCCTGATTAGTTGGGACCATAGCTGCACGCCATCATGCCTGGCTAATTTTTTGTATTTTTGGTAGGACAGGGTTTCACTATGTTGGCCAGGCTGGTCTTGAACTCCTAAGCTCAAGCAGTCCACCCACCTCAGCCTCCCAAAGTGCTGGGACAGGCATAAGCCACCGTGCCCGACCTGTGCACTTTATTTTTATCATTATCATATTGTAATATATAGTGAAATAATTATACAACTCACCATAATGTAGAATCAGTGGGAGCCCTGACCTTGTTTTTCTGGGGGTGATGGGAGGAAGTGACAGATCATCAGGCATTAGATTCTCATAAGGAGGGTGCAGCGTAGATCCCTCGAATACAGAGCTCAATGTAGGGTTCATGCTCCCATGAGAATCTAATGCCACTGCTGATCTTAGAGGGGGCAGAGCTCAGGTGGTGATGCCAGTGATGGGGAGTGGCTGTAAATACAAATGAAGCTTCACTCCCTCACTCACTTGCTCGATTGGTACTGGTCTATGGCCCAGGGGTTGGGGACCCCTGTGTTAGGGGGCTTCAGGGGCAGAAATCCTTAAGTCTCTGAAGTCATGTCACATTTTGTAACTGAACATACAGTTAGGAGGATTGCATTTCACACTCAGGCAATGCAACCTTAGGTCAGAGACACTCTACATTCCTCAGAAAGAAATTTCAGAGCTATGAGAGCCTAGTGTAAGTGATGACTGCTCTGTCCTTGTCTGTTGTTAAGGCATTTTGTTGTGGTTTAATGTGCAGTATTTTTTTTCTTTGTGATGAAAAATAATGGTAGTTTACAATCTGACACATTTGATGAAATACAGTTTAGGTCCAGCATTGTTCTGGATTATGGGGTTATACCAGGGAACAAAACAGGCAGAAATCTCTGCCCTTCTGGGCATTCTGGCTGCTGTGAAGAGACTAGATAAGGAAGAAAGCGCAAAAGCCAAGAGACAGGAGGCCACTGAAGGCGTCCCAGTGAGAGGTGGCCCCAGCTGGGGTCTGTGGTCAAGAGGGGCAGAAAGGGTCAGACACTAGATGGTCAGGTACATTTTGTGGGTAGAGCCAATAGGATTGGGTAGTAGGTTGCATGTGGGGTATGAAAGAGTGTAGTTGAAAGTGCCAGGATGAGTTAGGTTGTCATCGAGTTGATTGTTGTAACAGACACCAAGTGGCAGCTGCGTAAGGCAGATAGCTGTTTATTTCTCTCTAAATGGAAGTCTGGTTAGGAGGCCAGGGCTGGAATGGCAGCTCTGTGTTCATTAGGAGCTCAGGTGCCTCCTGTCTTGCACCAACTTTCCTACCATATGGCTTCCATCTTTTGGCCCTTGTATGTCTGCATTCTGGCCAGAGAGGGGAGGGGAGGTCATGTGCCTCTTTCATGGCACAGCTTGGAAGTTGCATAGATCACTCCTGTTTACCTCTCACAGGCTGGAACCTAAGTCATGTGGTTACAGCTACTTGCTGGGAAGGTTGAGAAATATAGTGTTTATCGGGCAGCCATGTATTCAGCTGTACGTTCTCTCTCATTAGAAAGGTAGAACAGTCTTTGCCTTTCTTTCCAAACCCTTCTCCCAAGGGGACAACCCCAGATCAACTTTGGGGTCCAGAATCTCTGGGCGATGTACATTCCAGGAATCTTTAGTTTAAAGCAGAGTTATCAGGAACTCTGCTCTCCCGCATACAGTGATGGGGAGGAGAGGAGAGGATAACGGAAGTAGAAACCCCGATTTGGAGAAGGGAAGAGTGGGGAGTACACACCCTGCACCGGTCCATAGCCGTTGTCAACTCCTGCCGGGCTGAGCTGTGAGCGCTTCCTGGCTTGGCAGTACTGTGAGGATCTGACCTTGCCTTTCTGGCAGCCTTGATTCTGGTCCCTTGGAGGAGCTCCCTTGTGCCTGGCCCTCTGTAGCCTCTGACTTTACTCTCTGGGCAGTTTTTCTGTGGATTTGTTCCTCTGGGGTCAGGTCTGAAGTGGACATTGGAGGCTATCCTCTTTGTAGGGCTGAAGAGTTTCTCCAGCTTGCTTCCCGTTGGTTATTGAAGGAGTAGGCTTTTTCTTCTTCTTTTTTTTTTTTTTATCTGTAGTGGGGTGGGAGGAGCCAGGGAAGGGGGCCAGGAGTAGGCTTTTTCAACCCTATGTAGCCCCAAGTGACCAGACTCTGGTAAACTTTGATTGTTGACCACGGACATTCCTTAGGCAGATCTATAGTCCCTTTTATCTGTGCATACGGATTGGTAAGCTTTGGCTTGAGTCTGTTTCATGCTTGCTGGATTTCTTGCTTAAAGTGGCATGAAGCCAGTTAGCACACAAATTTTGTATTGTTCAACCAGTTTCCCTAGAATTACAGGCCATGGTGGCATGCAGGCTGTTTTCTAAGATATCATGGGTTTTGCCAAATGTTTTAATGTGACCTATGAGGGTTGCCATTCTTCCATCCTACAATATCTGTGTCCATGCTCACCCCTAAGCCAATTCTACCTATTTGTATTCTGTTAAGGTTGACTACTTCCAGCTTCCAGATTCTGTGTATTAGGATATTGATTTGACTGCTGTGACAGAGATTGGAAATAATGGCTTAAACAAGATGGAAGTTAATTTTTTTCTACTTCAAGTGAAAATCTGGATAGGTGGTTGAGAGCTGGCCTAGTAACTCTATGACTGCTAGGGGGCCAGACTCATTCTGTTTTGTGCACTGTCATCCTCTAGCTTATAGTCCAGGAGGACTGCTCCAGCTTCTTTGAGGAAATTTACATCCCAGTCCTCAGGATGGGACTCAAGTGGGAGAAGAGGGCATGTTCTTTTTTTTTTTGAGATGGAGTTTCACTCTTGTTACCCAGGCTGGAGTGCAATGGCTTGATCTTGGCTCACCGCAACCTCCGCCTCCTGGGTTCAAGCAATTCTCCTGCCTCAGCCTCCTGAGTAGCTGGGATGACAGGCACGTGCCACCATGCCCAGCTAATTTTTTGTATTTTTAGTAGAGACGGGGTTTCACCATGTTGACCAGGATGGTCTCGATCTCTTGACCTCGTGATCCACCCGCTTCGGCCTTCCAAAATGCTGGGATTACAGGCTTGAGCCACCGCGCCTGGCCTAGAAGAGGGCATGTTCTATCCCTTAAGAGCATGGCCAGAAAGCTTCATGTATGATTACTTACATCTCCTTGGCTACAGCTTAGTCTTCTGGTCACACTCAAATGCAAACATGGCTGAATACATTTTATTTTATTTATTTATTTATTTATTTATTTTTTTGAGATGGAGTTTTGCTCTCGTTGCCCAAGCTGGAATGCAATGGTGCCATATCAGCTCACTGTAACTAACCTCTGCCTCCCAGGTTCAAGAGATTCTCCTGCCTCAGCCTCCTGAGTAGCTGGGATTACAGGCACGCACCACTACGCCAGGCTAATTTTGTATTTTTAGTAGAGATGGGGTTTCACCATGTTGGTCAGGCTGGTCTTGAACTCCCGACCTCAGGTTATCTGCCCACCTTGGCCTCCCAAAGTGCTGGGATTACAGGTGTGAGCCACCGTGCCTGGCCACATTTTATTTTATTTTTTTAGAGACAAGCTCTTTTCTGTCACCCAGGCTAGGGTACAGTGGCACGATTATAACTGTAGCCTCTAACTCCTTGGCTCAAGTGATCCTCCTGCCTCAGTTTCCTGATTAGCTGGGAGATGTGTGCTACTGTGCCCAGCTAATTTTTAAATTTTTGTTAGAGATGAGGGTCTCACTATGTTGCCCAGGCTGGTCTTGAACTCCTGGCTTCAAACAGTCCTCTTTCCTTGGCTTCTCAGGGCCCCAGGATTATAGACATGAGCCACCGTGTCCTGCCTGAATGCATTTTAGGAGGCAACTAGCTTCTCTATCACAGGGATACCAGGAATTTTGGCTTAAGCAGCTCAGAAAATAGAGTTTTAGAGTTCCATTTGAGATGGGGAAAATGGAAAGAGAAGATTGGGAGGGAGACATTATCGTCTAGTTTGAACATATTATCAATCTGTTTCCAGTTTTTTAATCCACGTGGAGCTGTTAAGTAGATTGTTGTTTAGGAGTTTGTAGTTCCTGGGGAAGTTGGGGTTAGGGCTCCTAATCTGGAATTTGTCATCATACTTAAAATCATGAGAATTTTATCTAGAGAGTGAGCATAGATGCAGAAGAGAAGAGGACTGAGCCTCCAGCCTTTCCAGCACTTAAAAGCTGGGCTATCAGGAGGACTCAGAAAAGGAGACTGATAAGGAACAGGCACTGAGGTTGGAGGACAGTCTAGAGAGCATGGAATCTGGTGTCCAGGGAAAGAAAGCATTTCATGATATAGGGGCAATGTTCAACTGTGTCTGATGTTAGTAAAGTCAGAGGAGGACCAAGACTTGACTGTGGGATTTGGTAACATGGAGGCCCTTGCTTACCTTGGCAGCACCGATTTCATTGCTGACTGGAGTAGGTTCAAGAGAGAATGGGAGGAGAGGGGAGGGTGCTCGGGAGTGAGGCGTAGGCTCCAGGGGTGCACTGGGAAGCCATCTGTAGATGGCGGAAGCCATGGGTTTTAAAGAAAACATATGAGCATGTCTTTTTTGGTTTTAACCTTTCCCATTCTCTGCTATAATCACTACTTTCTTTATTCATTCAACACTCGCTCTATCTCTCTCTTTCCCCGAGGGAGGAAGTAGATAGATTTGTATATTATTCCTAGCATGATGTTTTGGGCCTGAAGAGTACCAAATAATAAATTTTGAGTCATAATATGGGGAACATTGGATCATATTACAGTTTTTAGAGCTTTAAAAAAAATAGCTGAGTGGCAAATATTGAAGGGTAGGAGACTTGAATATTATTTAATTTGTTTGCTTAATTTCAACAAATTCTTTTGGACAATGTGCCAGGTACTGAGAGATGTATATGTGGAGATGCTGCTCGAATATGACTAACACATGGTCTGCCTTCAGTGACCTCACTCTCCAGGTGGGGAGACAGGAACACAGCCAGCTAGACTTCCAGTGCTAAACACACATTTCAGTAAAGGGGGTACAGTTGGTGGAGCAGTTAATTCTGATGGGAAATATAAGGAGGGGACTGGGAAGATTTGAATTAGTCTTTAAAGATAATTAGGATTTTGACATTTGGAACACTGTAGCCAGGTGGAATGATACATGCCTGTAATCCCAGTTACTTGGGAGGCCAAGGCAGGAGGATCACTTGGACCCAGTAGTTTGAGGGCAGCCTAGGCAACATAATAAAACCTTTCTCTAAAAGAAAAAAAAGCAATTTTTTTTTTCTTTTTTGAGACAGATTCTCACTCTGTTGCCCAGGCTGGAGTACAGTGGTGCAATCTCAGCTCACTGCAAACTCCGCCTCCCAGGTTCAAGTGATTCTTCTGCCTCAGCCTCCCAAGTAGCTGAGATTACAGGTGCCCGCAATCACGCCTGGCTAATTTTTGTATTTTTAGTAGAGACAGGGTTTCACCGTGTTGGTCAAGTTGGTCTTGAACTCCTGACCTGAGGTGATCTGCCCGCCTTGGCCTCCCAAGGTGCTGAGATTACAAGTGTGAACCACTGTGCCTGGCTAAAAAATTTAAAAAGTTTTGGGATGCCAGGGTGGGCAGATCACTTGAGTCCAGAAGTTTGAGACCAACCTGGGCAACACAGGGAGACCCGCTATTAAAAAAAAAAAAAAAAAAAAAATTAGCCAGGTGTGGTGGCATGCACCTGTGGTCCCAGCTACTCAGGAGGCTGAGGTGGGAGAATTGCTTGAGCCTAGGAGGTCCAGGATACAGTGATCCATGATCTGTGTCACTGCACTCCAGTCTGGGTGAGAGAATGAGACCCTGTCTAAAAAAAAAAAAAAAGGTTAGGAAAACAAGTCTGTGGTGAAGAGAAATGTTTCATTTACTTCTTACTCTGGCCAGACTCTTTATATTCAATCTTTTGAAATATGAGAACCACTGAAGAAAAACTGAAGATGGTGACAGATATGGGATATTGGTAGCTGCTTGCTCATCTGAAAGGATTTTTTTTTTTTTTGAAACAGTCTGACTTTGTCACCCAGGCTGGAGTGCAGTGGCGTGATCCTGACTCACTGCAAACTCCATTTCCAGGGTTCAAGCAATTCTCCTGCCTCAGCCTTCCGAGTAGCTGGGATTATAGGCATGTACCAACACACCTGGCTAATTTTTGTATATTTAGTAGAGATGGGGTTTTGCCATGTTGGCCAGGTTGATCTTGAACTCCTGGCCTCCCAAAGTGCTGGGATTATAGGTGTGAGCCACCTTACCTGGCCTGATCTGAAAGGTTTTGAGATGTATCAGGCACAGCCAAATGTGTGACCTCAGGCTCCCCAAAACCACTAAGGGTCTGCAGCAGCTGGCGGAGTAGGAGTTGGAGGGAAGTTGGAGGAACAGGAAAGGGGTTTTATTAAAATGACCTCTCTCCTAATGTTAAGCACATGGCACTGGACTGTTTATTCACTCGGTGTATCTCCTACTGGGACGTAAACTCCTGGCTCTTCTTGTTCACTGCTTTTTATCCAAGTCCTAGCACAGGGCTTGGCACAGAGTGGCTCAAAACAAATACTTGTAGAATGAATACAGCGATACAACAAGTCTTTTCATGAACTCGGTTTTTTTTTTTTTTTTTTTTTTTTTTAATAGAGAGGGAGTTTCACTATGTTGCCCAGGCTGGTTTCCAACTCCTGGCCTCAAGCCATCTTCCCTCCTCAGCCTCCCAAAGTGTTGAGATTATAGGCGTGAGCCACCACAACCGGCCTGACTCCTGATTCTTGTATTGCAATAGTTTATTTGTTTGCTATATTAAGTTGTGTTAGTTAGGTTAAGGTAGGCACTTGAAAGAAGCCTCATTGTCAGAGTTCTAATTCAGAATCAGACGTACCTTCAGGGGTTTTAGGTTGTTTGCTTTTTGTTTTGAGACGGGCCCAGGCTGGAATGCAGTGGCATTATCATAGCTCAGGGCAGCCTCAAACCCCTGGGCTCAAATGATCTTCCTACCTAAGCCTCCTGAGTAGCTGGGACTACAGGCATGGCACTGTCCCTGGTTCTTACCTGGATTTTATTTGGACCAACAAATTGGTCTGTGATCATGGTCTTTCATCAGACCTGTGTCTATACTTGTCACCAGGGCCAGCTTCACAGGCATGTGACTTCAGGCAAAGGTGCCCCACACTTGGTTTAATGCTCTGCTGTTGCTGTCTTGAAATTCTTAATATATTTGAACAAGGCAGGCTGCACTTTCATTTGGCATGGGGCCCTGAAAATTTTGTAGCTAGTCTTGGTTGTCCTTGACTTTTTCTGTGTAGGTGGATATATGCCTGGGTAGATATGCAGTTCATTTGGACTCTTATTAAAAAATGCCGTAAAGTGAGTAGCTTGTACACAGCAGCAATTTATTACTCACCGTTCAGGAGGCTGAGAAGTCTCAAGATCAAGGTGCTAAGAGATTCAGTGTCTCTTGAGAGCCAACCTCTTGGTTCATAGGTACCTGTTTTCTCACTGTGTCCTCTCTTGGAGGAAGGCACAAAGGAGTCCCCTGGGCCTTCTTTTTGTAGATGGAGTCTTACTCTGTCGCCTAGGCTGGAGTATAATGGTGTGATACTGGCTCACTGCAACCTCCACCTCCCAGGTTCAAGCTATTCTCCTGCCTCAGCCTCCCGAGTAGCTGAGATTTACAGGCACGAGCCACAATCCCCAGCTAATTTTTGTATTTTTAGTAGGGACAGGGTTTCACCATATTGGTCAGGCTGGTCTCAAACTCCTGATCTTGTGAGCCACCATGCCTGGCCCTCTGGGCCTTCTTTTATAAGGGCATTAATCCATAGGTCATGAGGGATGCTGCCTTCATGACTTAATCACATCCCAAAGGTCCCATCTCCTAATTCTGTCAGCCACCCTCCCACCTCAGCCTCTCGAGTAACTGGGACCACAGGTGTGCACAACCATGGATGGCTATTTTTAAAAATTTTTAGTTTTTAAGTTCTAGGGTACATGTGCAGATGTGTACGTTTGTTATATAGGTAAGTATATGCTGTGGTGGTTTGCTACACCTGTCAACCCATCACTTATTGAGCCCAGCATGCATTAGCTTTTTTGTTTTTGTTTTTGTTTTTTTGAGACAGAGTCTTGCTCTGTTGCCCAAGCTGGAGTGCAAAGGCGTGATCTCAACTCATTGCAACCTCTACCTTCCAAGTTCAAGTGATTCTCCTGCCTGGGCCTCCCGAGTAACTGGGATTACAGGCACCCACCACTATACCTGGCTAATTTTTGTATTTTTAGTAGAGACAGGGTTTCACTATGTTAGTCATGCTTGTCTCAAACTCCTGACCTCAGGTGATCTTCCCACCTCTGCCTCCCAAAGTGCTGGGATTACAGGCGTGAGTCATCGTGCCCAGCAAGCTATTTTTCCATTAGTTCTCCGTACCCACTGCATGGTCAGTTTAAAAAATTTTTTTTTTTTACTGAGACAAGGTCTTACTCTGTGTCACCCAGGCTGGAGTGCTGAAATGCAGTGGCATGATCACAGCTCACTGCAGCCTTGATGTTTCAGGCTCAAGTGATCCTCCCACCTCAACCTTCTGAGTATCTGGGACCACAGGTGGTGCCACCGTGGCTAGCTAATTATTTTATTATTCGTAGACGAGCTCTCGCTGTGTTGCCCAGGCTGGTCTTGAATTCCTGTGTTCAAGTGATCCTCCTACCTTGGCCTCCTAAAGTGCTGGGATACAGGCATGAACCATGGCACCCAGCCCTTAAAAACTTTTTTGTAGGCTGGGCGTGGTGGCTCACTCCTGTAATCCTAGCACTTTGGGAGGCCGAGGCGGGCAGATCACCTGAGGTTGGGAGTGCAAGACCAGCCTGGCCAACATGGAGAAACCCCATCTCTATGAAAAAAAACAAAACAAAAAATTAGCTGGCTGTGGTGGCACATGTGTGTAATCCCAGCTACTCGGGAGGCTGAGGCAGAAGAATCACTTGATCCGGGAGGTGGAGGTTGCAGTGAGCCGAGATCTCGCCATAACACTCCAGCCTGGGTGACAAGAGCAAAACTCCGTCTCAAAAAACCAAAAAAAACTTTTTTTGGAGTCATGACGTCTTGCCATGTTCTCCAGGCTGATCTTGAACACCTGTCCTCAAGTGATCCTCCTACTGTGGCCTCCTAAAGTGCTGGGATTACTGGCATGAGCCACCATGTCTGGCTGATATTGAATCTTTAGATAACTCATTTTACTTCATCAAATCTTTTTTGTTGTTGGGGTAATAATTAGAAATATTGGATTTCTTCTTTTTTAAAAAAAATCAAGATTTTTGACACATAAGCATTTATTTCTACATTCTTTTTATTTTTTTATTTTTCTTTTGTAAGCCGTTTCATTTCTTCGATGATTTAGAGGGACTATCTTCAAACCAATACAAATATATATAATATCTGGCCATTTTCTAACCAGTTGAGTAATTTGTTGCACGGTAAGCTACCCTACATCTTTCAGCTAGAAATACATTAAATTTGAATAATAAAGACATTACATAATGAGTTAGGACACAATTAAAGTTTACTTTGAATAGTTCTTTGTGGGAGGGGGCACCACACTTGTACTCAATGAAGAGAAACATTTTTATAGTTCAGAGGTCTTTTATTTATTTATTTATTTTTGAGATGGAATTTCGCTCCTGTTAACCCAGGCTGGACTGCAGTGGTGTGATTTCGGCTCACTGCAACCTCCACCTCCCTGGTTTAAGCGATTCTCTTGCTTTAGCCTCCCGAGTAGCTGGGAATACAGGGATGTGCCACCACGACTGGCTAATTTTGTATTTTTAATAGATACGGGGTTTCTCCATGTTGGTCAGGCTGATCTCAAACTCGGACCTCAAGTGATCGGCCCTCATCGGCTTCCCAAAATGCTGGGATTACAGGCATGAGCCACCTTGCCTGGCCATCTTTTATTTATTTATTTATTTGAGACGGAGTTTCGTCTTGTTACCCAGGCTGGAGTGCAATGGTGCGATCTCGGCTCACCACAACCTCCGCCTCCTGGGTTCAAGCGATTCTTCTGCCTCAGCCTCCCGAGCTGGGATTACAGGCAGACACCACCACGCCCAGCTAATTTTTGTATTTTTAGTAGAGACGGGGTTTCACCATGTTGGCCAGGATGGTCTCGATCTCTTGATGTCGTGATCCTCCCGCATCGGCCTCCCAAAGTGCTGGGATTACAGGCGTGAGCCACCGCGCCTGGCCTATCTTTCATTTGTTTTAACATCTCTTATGCCATGAATTCATAGGTAAAAGGTTCCAGCAGCTCAGGCTTCTTCCCTTTAGTTCTCACACAGTGTGCTTCTCTGGGTGGAGCAGTCTGGCACTTTAGTTGAATCCAGGTACCTTTCTCTTTGGCTTTCTTTTATTTTCTTTTTTTTTTTTTGAGGCAGAGTTTTGCTCTTTTTTTTTTTTGAGACGGAGTTTCGCTCTTGTTACCCAGGCTGAAGTGCAATGGCGCAGTCTTGGCTCACCGCAACCTCTGCCTCCTGGGTTCAGGCAATTCTCCTGCCTCAGCCTCCTGAGTAGCTGGGATTACAGGCACGCGCCACCATGCCCAGCTAATTTTTTGTATTTTTTTTTTTTTAGGAAAGACGGGGTTTCACCATGTTGAGCTGGATGGTCTCGATCTCTTGACCTTGTGATCCACCCACCTCGGCCTCCCAAAGTGCTGGGATTATAGGCTTGAGCCAAGAGTTTTGCTCTTATTGCCCAGGCTGGAATGCAATGGCAAGGTACTGGCTCACCACAACCTCTGCCTCCCAGTTTAAGCAACTCTCCTGCCTCAGCCTCCTGAGTAGCTGGAATTACAGGCATGTGCCACTATAATAGTCCAGGCGTGGTGGCTCACACCTGTAATCCCAGCACTTTGGGAGGCCAAGGCAGGCAGATTACAAGGTCAAGAGATTGAGACCATCTTGACCAACATGGTGAAACCCTGTCTCTACTAAAAAAAAAAAAAATACAAAAATTAGCCAGGCATGGTGGCACACACTTGTAGTCTCAGCTACTCGGAAGGCTGAGGTGGAAGAATCACTTGAAGACGCAGGTTGCGTTAAGCCAAGACTGTGCCACTTCACTCCAGCCTGGTGTCAGAGCGTGACTCCATTTCAAAAAAAAAAATTTTTCTTTTGTAGGGATGGGGTCTCATTATATTACCCAGGCTGGCCTCAAGCCCTCTTCCCTCAGCCTCTCAAAGTGCTGGGATTATGGGTATGAGCCACCACACCCAGCCAACATGGGGCGAAAGTTACCAGAGTCAGTTTTATGGAATAGTGTTAGAAGTAGTGGATGCTGCCTAGGAGCAGTGGCTCATGCCTGTTGTCCCAGCACTTTGGGAGGCCAAGGTGAATGGATTACTTGCAATCAGGAGTTTGAGACCAGCCTGGCCAACATGGTGAAACCCTGTCTCTACTAAAAATACAAAAATCAGCTGGGCGTGGTGGCACGTGCCTGTAAGTCCTAGCTACTTGGGAGGCTGAGGCAGGAGAATCACTTGAAGGTGGGGGACAGAGGTGGCAGTGAACCGAGATTGAACCACTGCACTCCAGCCTGGATGACAGGGTAAGACTTTGTCTCAAAAAAACAAAACCAAACCAGAAGTAGAAGTAGTAGATGCTTAGTTGTCTAACTAAGTTCGTCTTGTCTGTTGAACCAAGTAGGATCAAAGATGAGAATGGAGACAGTACCATCCACTTCTATTCCCTGGGAGATTTTTGGTTATAAAAGGATTGAAGTTGCTGCAGCAAGAAACCCTTTTTAAATAACAGAATGCAGCTAAAATTATTCTACTCTCAGCATGTCTCTCTGCCATGTAATGTTTGGCAGTTTTAGGCTCTTGATCTTTCGGTTTCACGATTAGCTGACTTGTGAGGTGCTTTTTAGTAGTTTTGTAAACATTCGTATTATTTAGATAAAGCAGAGCCCTCCACAAAGGGGAAACAGTGTCTGACCCTAAAAGGAAGACTAAACGAGCAAAGGGATGGAAAAAACTAGTAGGTTTAAGTTATTTTTTAAAAAAAGACTATTTGCTGTGTGTCACATAGACACTTATCATTTGTTCAGCAAATATTTGCCAAGTGCTCTCTGGGAGTTAGGTACTGTTACAGTTGCTGGGAATACGGTAGTGAATATAATATACCAAATCCCTGCTCTCTTCAAGCTTGTATTGTGCTGGGTGGGAATAGACTATAAACCAATAAATACATACTAATTCAAGTTATATTCTATATTACCTTTATTTCTGATGAGCGTTTTACAAGATAAGAGATATTTTGGGAGGCCGAGGAAGGCAGATCACCTCAGGTCAGGAGTTCGAGACCAAGCTGCCAACTTGGTGAAACCCTGTCTCTACCAAAAATATTTTTAAAAAATTAGCTGGACATGGTGGCGGGTGCCTGTAATCACAGCTACTCGGGAGGCTGAGACAGGAGAATCTCTTGAACCCAAGAGGAGGAGGTTGCAGTCAGCTGAGATTGTGCCACTGCATTCCAGCCTGGGCAACGAGAGCAAAACTCGGTCTCAAAAAGAGTTATTTTGTCACCTTCTTATAAATGGGGAAATCAAGGCTTAGAGAAATAACCCAGCTGGAAACAGGTGCAGCTGGGATTCTGGCCAGCAGTAGCTATGCAGTTCTTCATTGCGTAGAAAGCTTGGAAAGATGGGGCCTGGGTAGCACTTCACTCACCCATTGCACATGTTTGGCTCCCTGATTCACTTTCAGGTGGACTGCTTCATTCCTTTATTCATGAGATAAGGCCTCACTCTGCCACCCAGGCTGAAGTGCGGAGGCACACTCATGGCTCACTGTAGCCTCAGCCTCCCAGACCCAGCTGTTCCTCTCTCCCCAGCTTCCTGAGTAGCTGGAACTACAGGCATGTGCCACCACACCTGGCTAATGTTTGTATTTTTTTGTAGAGATGGGGTTTTGCCACATTGGTCTTGAACTCCTGGGCTCAGGTTATCTGCCCACCTCAGCCTCCCAAAATGCTGGGATTATAGATGTGAGCCACCACACCTGGACCTTTATTATTCTAATTTGAAGTAGTAATATTAATATTTTTAGTGTCATGGGTGACTCAAGAAAACACTTTAATTAGGCAGTTTTATGCCTTTGGTCCTTAGTTCTCACCAGCTGGCAGAATGGGGTTAAGTATATTTAACATTCTTCATGTTATTGAGTAGATGCAAAACACACAATTAACAATTTTTGTTACAGTTTATAAAATTTCTTGTTTTTTTTTTTTTTTTTTTTTTTTTTTGAGACGGAGTTTCGCTCTTGTTACCCAGGCTGGAGTGCAATGGCGCGATCTCGGCTCACTGCAACCTCCGCCTCCTGGGTTCAGGCAATTCTCCTGCCTCAGCCTCCTGAGTAGCTGGGATTACAGGCACGCGCCACCATACCCAACTAATTTTTTGTATTTTTAGTAGAGATGGGGTTTCACCATGTTGACCAGGATGGTCTCGATCTCTTGACCTTGTGATCTGCCCGCCTCGGCCTCCCAAAGTGCTGGGATTACAGGCTTGAGCCACCGCGCCCGGCAAATTCCTTGTATTTTAAAAAATATATAATTAATTACTGCTTGGCTTTGGAGAATTAAAGGATCACAACCTTTTTCTTCTCCCTGAGAAAATATCATTTACAGTCTTTTTTTTTTTTTATTATTTTTATGGAGACAGAGTCTCTGTTGCCTAGGCTGGAGTGCAGTGGCATGATCATGGCTCACTGCAGCTGCAAACTACTGCACTCAAGTGATTCTCCTGCCTTAGCCTCTGAGTAGGCACACACCACCATGCCAGGCTAATTTTTTTATTTTTTTATTTTTATTTTTATTTTTTATTTTTTTAGAGGCGGGGTTTCACCATGTTGGCCAGGCTGGTTTTGAACTCCTGACCTGAAGCAATCCACCCACCTCGGCCTCCCAAAGTGCTGGGATTCCAAGCGTGAGCCACCATGCCCTGCCAATTTTTTGATTTTTTATAGAGATAGAGTCTTGCTTTGTCCAGCTCAGTGGCAAAAAACAAAGGAAAAAAAGAAGAGAGAGTCTTGCCATGTTCCCCAGGCTGATCTCTAAGTCCTGCACTCAAGCAGTTCTTCCCTGGGAGGTCGAGGCTGCAGTGAATTGAAATCGTGCCACTGCACTCCAGCCTGGGTGACCGAACAAGACCCTGTCTCAAAAAAGAAAAAAAGAAAAATGTGTATTTTGCTAGTAATTGCCAGAAGTTGGCCTTTGTAAGTATTTTGTGCTTTATTTTTGAGATTGACTCACCTGGGAAAGTTCTCATGGAGGAAGGTGACTCACCTTGCCCACATTCCTTTGGCAGGGAAGGGAAGCACGAGAGGCAGTGGAGGGTATGTAGGTAAAGAGAGGTTAGAGTAGAAGGAACACCTGGGCTGTCAGATGTGGGGTGACCTCCTCAGGTCATGTCCACACCAGGACTCTTACGAGAGTGAAAAGGGACTCTATTACAATTAAAGTGGAGTACCAGGAATATCCTGGCTGAGGCCAGGAGCCGACGTGGATGGTCCCCTTCTGGAGGTGACACATTTGAGCTGTAGGGGAGTGCTTGGGTAAAAGCACTAGATGCTTTAAGGTTTTGATTTGGGAGTAAGTCCTGGGCATGGTTACAGTATTCTTTGGAGAAGAAATGTGGTTGAGCAATCAAGCTTTTTGTAACCGTTGAGCAAACATTTTTTTGAGTTGGGTAAGTAACCTGAACCGTGAAGCAGAAATTGATTGGAAAAATGCAGTCGCAGGGTGACTGTGCTGCTCTACCCTTGTCTCTTTCCACTCTGTCGTATTCATCCTATAACATTTCTCAATTGCTTGGAAGCCTTGGTACTTTACTTGTTAATGCGGACATAGGGAAGCTGGGCTTGTTGAGCTCTTAGGTTTTTATGTTTTAAAACTCATGCTGGAGAAAGTGCACAGGAACCAGGCAGTGGGGCATGGGTTGCTGGGTGGTAGGCCAGGGGCACTAGAAGCTGGGTAGGGGTTATGTGGTGCAGAGCTGGTGTGCACTGAGAGCCGGGCAGTGGGGACTCTGGAATCTCAGTGACCACAGTTAATGTTGCATCCTGAGCCCACCTCAGCTGCTGCCTTCACGTGGTGCTGATTAGTACTGCAAGGGTACCTGGCACCTGGAGAACCACTTCAGCAGCTGGTATGACACTGACCTGAGCCTTCTGGGAGGCACTGAGAAATGTTGGCTGTGAGTTTGACATCTGTGTCATGTCAGGTCGGAAGACAGCAGTACTGGATGCCACTAACCAGTTGTGGCTGCCAGTAGGTGCAGCTAATGGAGTAGCACTGTGAGGGTCTGACTGGCGTCAAAAAAGCAGAAGCTGTTGCCAAGAACCGTGAGGCCCAGATAAAGATCTGGATGCCTCTGATAGAGCTGAACATCTCTTTTTAAAACATTTTTTTCTGATTTTTATTTTTTTTAAAGATGAGGTTTCACCATGATGGCCAGGCTGGTCTTGAACTCCTGACCTCAGGTGATCCACCCACCTCGGCCTCCCAAAGTGCTAGGATTACAGGTGTGAGCCACTGCGCCTGGCCTGAACATCTCTTATACAGCAACAGCAGCAAGGATTGCTGGTGCACAGACTTCACTGTAGGGCACCTGCTTTTCTGTAAGAGTCTGAAGGGCACTGTTGTTGGAGCTCTGGCCTTTTGGAATGAAGAAATAATTCCCCACACCCAGGAGAGGAAACAGGTGTTGATTGAGACCCCTGGCAGCAGCTTTCCTGGTGTGGTTGAGCCTTGGGAGGATCTCCTGGAATAGGGCATCATGGAGCTGAGCCTGGGTATTCCCATTGTCTGTGAATTGAACAGGAGCTTGAAGCCCATTGAGCTCATGCAATTTCTGGGAGACGAAGAGGCCGTGCATAAAGCCAGAGATGCTTAGGGCAAGGCCAAGGTGCGAAGGCCAGCTGCCCAGTCCCATCCCAAGAACACCCTCCTGGTCCATCCCATTCCTCTATGCCTCTCACCTCCACATGTCACAGTGACCACAGATGTAGGCATCTGAAGTTGTTGAGGAGATCTGGAGGCTCCCGTTTTTAGTTTAGGCATTTTTGTCTCCACTCCTTTCTCACAATCAGAATGGCACTTCTGGGGCATAAGTCTTCAGCTCAAGCCGAGGGAAGGCTCCTCTTATCCAAGAGAGCTGAGGGATGGCAACTCTGGGGACTTTTCTGGTGCTTTGTTTACTTGTTTACTAAGGACCTGCTTTAGTAGGGGATATGGAGGAACCATGCTAAGGCATGACCAGTGAGGAGAAGCAGGAAAGGCTGTTTGTCTTCCTGGGAGCCAGTCCGGTACTATTCCGTAGTGAAGTCCTGTGTGTGTGGAGGGGGTTGGAGAAGGTTGGGGGTAGATGAGCATGGTGATTCAAATCAGGCAGCTACAGTCACTTAACCACAGAAATGCACCATTATGTGAACACCGTAGAATTACACAAACCCAGATGGCGTAGCCTGTTCCGCACTGAGGCTCTATAGTATAACTCCTAGGATACTTACGGTATAGCCTGGGTATTGCTTGCTCCTGGGTAACAAACCTGTACAGCATGTGACTGTACTGAATCCTGTAGGCAGTTGTAAGGTGAGTATTTGTATATCTGAACATAGAAAAGGCACAGTAAAAATACGGTATTATAATCTTACCAGACCACTGTGGTGTACGTGGTCTGTCATTGACTAAAACGTCGTTACGCAGCCCCAGAGGAGCTGGCTTCGGAAGATTGGAATCATTGCTGAATATTTATGGATGGCATTTGCCTTTACCAAAACAAAACAAAACAAAATATAAACCTTTCTGGGGTTTTAGTAGCCATTGAAATACTCCTACATGTGGTCATCAGAAAATAAGCCATCCCTCAGGCACCTTGACTTCTAAGGGATAGAGGTTCGTTTTGCTGTGTATTTCAGAATCCCTAGTGAGCTAGTGAGATTCTGGACAATTTTTTTTTTTTTTGGAGACGGTCTTACTCTGTTGCCCAGGCTAGAGCGTGGTGGCGCAGTTGTAGCTTGCTAGGCTCAAGTGATCTTCTGCCTCAGCTTTCTGAGTAGCTAGTACCACAGGCACGTGCCGCCATGGCGGCTAATTTTTAAAATATTTTTGTAGAGATGGCATCTTACTGTGCTGCTCAGCTGGTCTTCAGCTCCTGGCCTCAAGTGATCCTCCCACCTTGGCTTCACAAAACACTGGGATTAAAGATGTAAGTCACCGCACCTGCCCCAGGCCAAGAGTTTGTTTCAGGGCCGGGCGCGGTGGCTCACGCCTATAATCCCAGCACTTTGTGAGGCCAAGACGGGTGGATCACAAAGTCAAGAGATCGAGACCATCCTGGTCAACATGGTGAAACCCCGTCTCTACTAAAAATACAAAAAATTAGCTGGGCATGGTGGTGCATGCCTGTAGTCCCAGCTACTTGGGAGGCTGAGGCAGGAGAATTGTCTGAACCCAGGAGGCGGAGGTTGCGATGAGCCAGGATCGCACCATTGCACTCCAGCCTGGGTAACAAGAGTGAAACTCTGTCTCAAAAAAAAAAAAAAAAAAAAAAAAAAAAGAGTTTGTTTCTACCTTCTGTCTTTCGTTTTTTTATTTTTACCTCAGAAGACAATGAGATGTAAATGAGATGCATAAATGAAGCATACTACAAACCTATGGCATATTTACTTGTAGAATTTGTAGTATTCAAATCCACCCTTTAATAATAAGGTATAAAATGGCGGTATCAGAAGAGAGGAACAGACAACTGACCACATTTCTCTAATTGTGCAAAACAAGTTTTTTGTTTTTGTTTTTGTTTTTGAGATGGAGTTCTTTCTCTGTTGTCCAGGCTGGAGCTCAAGTGTCATCATCTCAGCTCGGCTCACTACAACCTCCGCCTCCTGGGTTTAAGCAATTCTCCTGCCTCAGCCTTCCGAGTAGCTGGGTTTACAGGAGTGCACCACCACGCCCAGCTAATCTTTTTTTTTTTTTTGAGGAGGAGTTTCGCTCTTGTTACCCATGTTGGAGTGCAATGGCGCTATCTCGGCTCACCGCAACCTCCGCCTCCTGGGTTCAGGCGATTCTCCTGCCTCAGCCTCCTGAGTAGCTGGGATTACAGGCACGTGCCACCATGCCCAGCTAATGTTTTTGTATTTTTAGTAGAGACGGGGTTTCACCATGTTGACCAGGATGGTCTCGATCTCTTGACCTCGTGATCCACCCGCCTCGGCCTCCCAAAGTGCTGGGATTACAGGTTTGAGCCACCGCACCCGGCCGACGCCTAGCTAATCTTCTGTATTTTTATTAGACATGGGGTTTCACCATGTTGCCCAGGCTGGTCTGGAACCTCTGGCCTCAGGTGATCCACCCATCTCCCAAAGTGCTGGGATTAGGGGCATCAGCCACTATGCCTGGCCAGAGAGCAAATTTTTATGGAGGATTGAGTGAAGGGCATTCCCTGGGAGAGTCATTTTTAAAAATTATTTTTGAGTAAGGGACCTCCTTGAAAATCTTGAGAGAATTGAAGGTCCTCCTGGCTTTCATGGGTCCCAGGATTTGAACCCCTGCCCTGGGTACTTTCAACTCTACCTTGAAATCAAGCCGCACCAGCAAAGCTGATGCATGATCTCTTCATTCGGGCCGCTCTAAAACTTGTTCCATTGAATCGTGTTTTGCCATTAAGCATCTGCTGATGTTGAGGAAGGCTGTCAGTTACTTACTGTGTTGCTGTAAGTGTGTAGTGTGTGCTGATCTGACTTCTGGCTTTATCTTTTTTTTTTCCCTACCATCATTTTACTTCTGTCCTAATTTCCTTATCTCTTTGAATTAAATTTGTTAATTAAATTGAAAATACATCTAATGTGTATGTTTGTTTGTTTGTTTCTTTTGAGATGGAGCCTTGCTCTGTTACCCAGGCTGGAGTGCCATGGTGTGATCTCAGTTCACTGAAACCGTCTCCTGGGTTCAAGCGATTCTCTACCCTCAGCCTTCCAAGTAGCTGGGATTATAGGCATGAGATGCCATACCCAGCTGATTTT
The DNA here is from genome assembly GCF_048565385.1 of Saimiri boliviensis. Lineage (NCBI taxonomy): Eukaryota > Metazoa > Chordata > Mammalia > Primates > Cebidae > Saimiri > Saimiri boliviensis. Next base: position 8,986,032 of record NC_133459.1, read on the forward strand.
GGTATAGATAGGGTTTCACTGTGTTGGCCAGGCTGGTCTCGAACTCCTGACCTCAGGTAATCCACCTCCCTTGGCCTCCCAAAGTGTTGGGATTACAGGCGTAAACCACCGCACCCAGCCTTTTTTTTTTTTTTTTTTTTTTTTGAGACGGAGTTTCGCTCTTGTTACCCAGGCTGGAGTGCAATGGCACGATCTCAGCTCACCGCAACCTCCGCCTCCCGGGTTCAGGCAATTCTCCTGCCTCAGCCTCCTGAGTAGCTGGGATTACAGGCACGTGCCACCATACCCAGCTAATTTTTTGTATTTTTAGTAGAGACGGGGTTTCACCATGTCGACCAGGTTGGTCTTGATCTCTCGACCTTGTGATCCACCCGCCTCGGCCTCCCAAAGTGCTGGGATTACAGGCTTGAGCCACCGCGCCCGGCCCTTTTTTTTTTTTTTTTTTGAGATGGAGTTTCGCTCTTGTTAACCATGCTGGAGTGCAATGGTGCAATCTCAGCTCACCGCAACCTCCGCCTCCTGGGTTCAGGCAATTCTCCTGCCTCAGCCTCCTGAGTAGCTGGGATTATAGGCACGCGCCACCATGCCCAGCTAATTTTTTTTTATTTTTAGTAGAGATGGAGTTTCACCATGTTGACCAGGATGGTCTCGATCTCTTGACCTCATGATCCATCTGCCTCGGCCTCCCAAAGTGCTGGGATTACAGGCGTGAGCCACCGCGCCCGGCAAACCCAGCCTTTTAAATGTACTCTTTGTTAATCACTTTAAGTCTTTCCTCGAACAAGAAAGTAGTGATGGTGAATAAAACAGATGTTGGGTATGGGCACACTTTGGGAGGCTGAGGCAGGGGGATCACCCGAGGTCAGGAGTTCAAGACAGGCCTGGCCAATATAGCAAAACCTCGTCTCTAATAAAAATACAAAAATTAGCCGGGTGTGGTGGTGCATGCCTATAGTCCCAGTTACTTAAGAGGCTGAGGCAGGAGAATTGCTTGAACCCAGGAGGCAGTGGTTGCAGTGAGCTGAGATTACACCTCTGCACTCCAGCCTGGGTGACAGAGAATGAAATTCTGTCTCAAAAAAGGAAAAACAAAAACACAACAGATGTCGGCAGCCTGTAGGACATTTTGGGTTGGCAGTTCTTCCAGGTACCTCGTACTTGGTAATCTAGTCATAACCCATCTTCTTAAAATCTCTTTCTGGGCTGGGGTTGGTGATTCACACCTGTAATCGCAGCACTTGGGAGGCCAAAATGTCACAAGGTCAGGAGATCAAGATCATCCTGGCTAACACGGTGAAACCCTGTCTCTACTAAAAATATGAAAAAGTAGCCGGGCATGGTGGCACCCACCTGCGGTCCCAGCTACTCAGGAGGCTGAGGCAGGAGAATCACTTGAACCCAGGAGCTGGAGGTTGCAGTGAGCCGAGATCGTGCCAGTGCATTCCAGCCTAGGTGACAGAGCAAGACTCTGTCTCAAAAAAAAAAAAAATCTCCTTCTGTATTCTCAATTTTAGGGTATTTTACCATTCATTTAGGTATCCAGGCCTGAAATCTAGATTCTCCATCTTCCTCACTTTTCTTTTCTTTTCTTTTTTTTTTTTTTGAAAACGGGGTTTCACCATGTTGGTCAGGCTGGTCTTGAACTCCCAACCTCAGGTGATCTGCCCGTATTGGCCTCCAAAGTGCTTGGATTACAGGCGTGAGCCACCATACCCGGCCCTTCCTCACTTTTCACTTCCATGTAACAGCCAAGTTCTGTTGGGGACACACATGAAGTATCTCTGGAGCTGTCCCTATCCCATCCCCGTTGCTCAGGCTTGCTTGTGGCCTGCCTGCATTCATTCTCCACACAGCAGCTAGAGTGATTTGTTTTCAAAGATACATCTGGACAAGGTGGCTCATATCTGTAATCCTTGAACCCAGGAGGTGGAGGTTGCAGTGAGCCGAGACTGTGCCATTTCACTTCACCCTGGGCAACAAGAACGAAACTCTGTCTCAATTAAAAAAAAAAAGAAAGGGGGCCGGGCGCGGTGGCTCAAGCCTGTAATCCCAGCACTTTGGGAGGCCGAGGCGGGTGGATCACGAGGTCGAGAGATCGAGACCATCCTGGTCAACATGGTGAAACCCCGTCTCTACTAAAAATACAAAAAACTAGCTGGGCGTGGTGGCGCGTGCCTGTAATCCCAGCTACTTAGGAGGCTGAGGCAGGAGAATTGCCTGAGCCCAGGAGGCGGAGGTTGCAGTGAGCCGAGACCGCGCCATTGCACTCCAGCCTGGGTAACAAGAGCGAAACTCCGTCTCAAAAAAAAAAAAAAAAAAAAAGAAAGAAAGAAAAAGAAAAAAGATACATCTTACCCAGTTACTCCCCTGCTTAAATCTTTCAATCTCTTCCTTGCCTTCCTGAACAAGTTCAGAGTCTTAGGATGGTATTCACAGCTTGTCACGAGCTTGTTGCTGCTTGCCTTTCTTGCCTGTGTCTCACCATGTCCACACACACTCATTCTTACCAACTGCTCAGCATTCCCTAAACAGTGTATGTGCTCACAAAGTCTCCTGACCTCTGCCAGCATTCCTTTGTCCCTCATCTGCCTAACCCCTACCTGTCCTGAAAAAGAAACTCAAGTCACATAAGCACATAGCATTTATATGTTGCTAGATTTTCAAAATTGCTCTCTGGGATGAACCAGTTATTACATGAATATACAGTTAGCATAAATGAATTTGAATCCTGAAAACCTAATTTAAGGTAATGGAAAAAAGTAAGGTGATACTCCATGCACAAGCAAACTGCTGGTCGCATCTCCAGAGAATGGAAGTATTTCTACGCATACGTGCAGTAAGTAATATAACACCTTATTGAGCTTAAGCCAAAAATGGGATTTATTTTAAGGATACAGGAGTCTTCTTTCTCAACCTAGGGACAGAAAGATAGCTGGGTCACAGGAAGAGACTGGAATCAAGAATCCAGGTGCTTGCAGGGCTTCCTGTGTCTGCGTCATGATCGTTACCCTTCCATTTCACTCTCTGTCACTTCGTGTCTTACCTCCTTTGAGGAAAAGAGGTCTCAGCAACGCTGGCTAGGCTGTCTCTGTGCCTGCTATGTGCAGCGGCACATGGCTAGAGAAAAAAATAAAAGCCGTGCTGGTGAGTCTAACTTTTCCCTCAACTTTCTATTCTGATTTTTTTTTTTTTTTTTTTTTTTTTGAGACAGAGACTCACTATATCACCCAGGCTGGAGTGTAGTGGCATGATCTCGGCTCACTGCAACTCCACCTCCTGGGTTCAAATGATTTCTCCTGCCTTGGCCTCCTGAGTGGCTGAGATTACAGGCGCTTGTCGCCATTCCCAGCTAATTTTTTTTTTTTTTTGAGACAGAGTCTTGCTCTGTCACCCAGGCTGTAGTGCAGTGGCTCGATCTCGGCTCACTGCAACCTCCAAGGGTTGAAGCCATTCTCCTGCCTCAGCCTCCCAAGTAGCTGGGATTACGGGTTCGTGCCACCACGCCCGGCTAATTCCTGTATTCTTAGTAGAGACAGGGTTTCACCATGTTGGTCAGGCTGGTCTTGAACTCCTGACCTCATGATCCATCCACCTCAGCCTCCCAAAGTGCTGGGATTCAGCTGTGAGCCACCCCGCCCTGCTCTGAAAATTCTTTTTTTTTTTTTTTTTTTTTGAGACGGAGTTTCGCTCTTGTTACCCAGGCTGGAGTGCAATGGCATGATCTCGGCTCACTGCAACCTCCACCTCCTGGGTTCAAGCAATTCTCCTGTCTCAGCCTCCTGAGTAGCTGGGATTACAGGCACGTGCCACCATGCCCAGCTAATTTTTTGTATTTTTAGTAGAGACAGGGTTTCACCATGTTGACCAGGATGATCTCAATCTCTTGACCTCGTGATCCACCTGCCTCGGCCTCCCAAAGTGCTGGGATTACAGGCTTTAGCCACCGTGCCCGTCCTGAAAATTCTTAAATCTGCAAAAAGTTTGAATCACTCACCTAGATTCATCAGTTTATTTTTTGCCACATTCGCTTTCTCTGTATATAAATGTGTGTGTGTATACAAGTATACACACACACATACTTGTTGGTTTTGGCTGAACTCTTGAAAGTATGGCGAACCACTAAAGCAGATGGGAACCAGGAGGAAGGAAGAGAAGGCTTCATTGAGAAGGTAACATTTGGGCAAAGAGCCAGGTGCGGGGCAGGATATAGAGCAGTTATGGGGCAAGCGGAGGGGAGGAGCATTCGGAGGAGGAAGGCGCAACTCCGCAGCAAGTGACCACCCGGGCCCAGCTGTGTGTTGAAGGAAGAGGGGACTGCTGGACCTCGCTGTATTGTTGTCCATGTATTCACTACCCCTGTCTGGGGAAGGATCTGTTTCCCCATCCTGCTGGGGGTAGTTTCAGCTCTGTGACTTGTTTTGGCCAGTGAAACTGGAACAGAATTGAATGTGCCACTGCTGGGCCAGGGTGGAGTTTGCCCTTCCTCTTGCCCTTTGCCTGGGCGATTGCTAGTGTTCCCAATAGAAGCTGCTCCGTCACCCTGGGTCTTGGAGTGAAGACGGAACAAGGCTGCACTTTCATCTGAATGTTTTCTCATGGTAGGCGTAGAGGGAAATAATAATGGTTTCTATTGTTTTCATCAGAAAATGTGTGAAAGAAGAAAGATGAGGAAAATGGAAATTTATCATGTCATTGCCATTTGCATTTATGTATAATTTGCACTGATAATGTCCATTATAATGTAAATCTACATCCTTTTAAAAAAATAAATGGAATCACTATGCGTACCCTTTTACAACCGGCTTTTTCAATTCCGTTTTTTAAAAAATGTGGTAAAATACACATAACATAAATATATCTCATTTTAAAAGCGGTAGACGTTGAAGTGAAATATAACGTTTATCATTGTCTGTCCCTCCCTCTCTTCCTCCCTCCCTTCCTTCCTTCTTTCTTTCCCTTTTCTTTCTGCTTAGAGGTAGAGTCTCACTCTGACACCCAGGCTGGAGTGCAATGGTACAATCATAGCTCACTGCAGTATTGACCTGCTGCCTCAGCCTCCCTGATAGCTGGCATTACATGTTGTGTATGCCACCATGCCCAGCTAATTTTTAAATTTTTTGTAGGGATGAGGTGGTCTTACCATGTTGCCCAGACTGGTTTTGAACTCATGGGCTCAAGTGATCCCCCTGCCTCAGCCTCCCAGAGTGCTGAAGTTACAGGTTTGAGCCACCGCATCTGACCATGACTTTTTTTTATTTTTAAAGGAAACTGACTAATTTGAGATCACAAAGCTGTGATGTTTGGATGTATATGCATTTTCTGGAGAAACATTGTTGGATTTAGATTAGGCATATTGTGAAATTGTCATAGCATTTAATAAGTTTTAAATGTGGCCAGCTGTGAAAAAAGAAAATAAAACCAATAATAAAACTAGGAGTTATTTATTTATTTATTTTACTAGGAGTTATCTTTGTAAGGAGACTACCCCAAAGAGGAAGCATTTGCAATTATTTTTCTTTATGTTAGAATTTAATTTTTTTTAAAGTAGAAAAGTAAGATGCCTGAGTAGAATGACTATTTATTAACCTTATATGAATGTTTTATGGGTGTTTTTCCCCACACACTGCTAAAAATAAGAGGAACAGTTTGGTTCATCCTGTCTTAGCTTCTGCCTGAAATCACAGTGGCCTTCGCTGGTTTGAATCTATTTTTAGTTCATCAGGAACGTGAGGGTAGGAAGTGCTGCTTCATGATGTAACAAATTAGGAGAAAGCCCTATTTTAGCATCATTTGTGAAATAAGAACTGAAACAGACAAGACAGGAAAAACTCTAGGAATGAGATTTCATGATGAGTATGTGCGGCTTTGAGTTGTGGTTTAGGACATAAATTGAGGAATTGGAAGTCTTTTTTTATATACTTTTGTTTTTTTCTCTGTGAGATATAGGAAAACAAAATTCTCTTGAAAAGGACTTTTGTTTAATTTAAGGAAGATTATGCCAATCCTCCCGGCTTAATGTTCAAAAAGTAAACAAAGAGAAAAGCGTTTAATCGTATTTTGGTGCGTTGTGACTATTTTTGGGTGTCTGTCCTTTATGTTCTTTTTGTGATAAAAAGTGAGGTTGCATCTCTTAGTAATCAAATTAATTAGATAAACTTTGATTTTTTATTGTTTTGAGACCGAGTCTCACTGTGTTGCACAGGCTAGAGTTTGTTGCTCACCGCAGCCTTTACCTCCCCAGGCTCAGGTGATTTCCTCACTCAGTGTTTTTGTTTTGTTTTCTTTTCTTTTTTGAGACAATCTTGCTCTGTTGCCCAGGCTGGAGTGCAGTGGCACAGCCTTGACTCACTGCAGCCTCCACCTCCCAGGTTCAAGTGATTCTCCTGCCTCAGCCTACCGAATAGCTGGTATTACAGGTGCCCACCACCATGCCTGGCTAATTTTTGCATTTTTAGTAGAGATGGGGTTTCAGCATGCTGGCCAGGCTGGTCTCTTAACTCCTGATCGCAAGTGATCTCACCCACCTCAGCCTTCCAAAGTGCTGGGATTACACGCATGAGCCACTGCAACTGGCCCAGTTTTTGTATTTTTAGTAGAGTTGATGTTTCGCCTTGTTGCCCAGGCTGGAGATAAAGCCTTTATACCTCTGATTGCATAAAACCATTCTCTTGTGAGTCCCCTATCCAGGTATTCCCAGGGCCTCAAGTTTGCTAAACCAGTTCAAAGCTACCACCAGTGTAGAAGGCGGTCAGACCACCAAAGGGCATTGTCCTCTACTGAGAGTCCTGCTGTGGGCGGCCCAGAACACTGCCCCATGCATGGCTCTTCCTAATGTTTCCAGCAGATATTTAAGATGAGGCAGGATGTATTTTCCCAGTCTTCTCCTACCCCTTCTATCGTGTATGGACCTGCCCCTGTCTCTTAACTCTTTCTTCCTGCTTAACAGTCTGCAGTATGCTTCACAAAGTCTTGATTCTTCAACCTTTTTGGAAACCTTAGAATCTTTTCTTTCTTCAACCCCATATTGCAGTGCGTCAGAACATTTATTCTCTGTTTATATCACTGAGTAGAACATCTGAATTTAACATCTTGGGCTGAACTTGGCATTCAGGTTTAAGGTGACTTCATGTTTTTGCCAAGAATAGTAGGTATGCTCTTTCAATGATAATGATAATTAATGTCAGCTAATAAATTAGTCAATTTTATGTTCAGTACATTTTTCTAGTATTTTTTATTTATTCAGCAAATATTTAGAGAGCACCTACCATGTCTCAGGCACTGTTCTAGGCACTGGTGATCCGTCAGAGAAAGAGGAACAGAAGTCCTTGCCTTTAAGAAACTTTAATTAGGGGGATGGTAACTAAGCAGTACACAAATAAATATATTACACATGTCATAGGGCAGATGAGAGCCATGGAGGAAAAAATAAGTGGGGAAAGGGACAGGGTAGTGATTTTCTCACAACTCTGTGAGGAAGATACTGATTTTTCTTCTTATTTTTTGAGATGGAGTTTCCACTGCCTAGGCTGGAGTGCAGTGGTATGATATCAGCTCACTGTAACCTCCTCCCGGGTTCAAGTGATGCTTCTGCCTCAGCCTCCCAAGTAGCTGGGATTACGGTTGTGTTCCACCATGCCCAGCTAATTTTTGTGTGCGCATGTATATGTATATGTATATATATATATATATATATATTTTTTTTTTTTTTTTTTTGGAGATAGGGTCTCGCCCTGTGCCCACGCTGGAGTGTCATGATGCCACCTCAGCTCACTGCAACCTCCACCTCCCAGTTTAAATCAATTCTCCTGCCTCAGCCTTTGGAGTAGCTGGGACTACAGGCATGTACCACCACCACACTCAGCTAATTTTTGTATTGTTTTGTTTTGTTTTTTTTGAGACGGAGTTTCACTCTTGTTACCCAGGCTGGAGTGCAATGGTGCGATCTCGGCTCACCGCAACCTCTGCCTCCTGGGTTCAGGCAATTCTCCTGCCTCAGCCTCCTGAGTAGCTGGGATTACAGGCACACGCCACCATGCCCAGCTAATTTTTTGTATTTTTAGTAGAGACAGGGTTTCACCATGTTGACCAGGATGGTCTCGATCTCTTGACCTCGTGATTCACCCGCCTCGGCCTCCCAAAGTGCTGGGATTACAGGCTTGAGCCACAGTGCCCGGCAATTTTTGTATTTTTAATAGTGACAGGGTTTTACTGTGTTGGCCAGGCTGGTCTTGAACTCCTGACCTTGTGATCTGCTTGCCTTGGCCTCTCAAAGTGCTGGGATTACAGGCATGAGCCATCGCGCCCAGCCTAATTTTTGTATTTTTAGTCGAGATAGGGTTTTGCTGTGTTGTCCAGGCTGGTCTCGAACTCCTGACCTTAAATGATTCATCCGCCTCGGACTCCCAGAGTGCTGAGATTACAGGCATGAGCGACTACGCTCAGCTGATCTGCAGATGTGCAGTGTACAGATGTCCATTGTGCAGAAACTGAAGCACAGAGCCATTAAGTGACTTACCCAGATAGGCTCCAGATAAGTAAAGCAGTCAGGAATAAAGGTTAAATTTGAATTAGAAATCAACCATGAGTGCCTAAATTTCTCTGTCTATAAGGTAATGAAACGTGGCCCAGCATGGTGGCTCACATTTGTAATCCCAGCACTTTGGGGGGGCCGAGGTGGGAGGATTATTTGAGCCCAGGAATTTGAGACTAGCCTGGGCAACATGGTGAGATGCCATCTCCACAAAAAATTAAAAATTAGCTATCCCAGGTATTTGAGAGGCTGAGGCGGGAGGTGAACCTGGTTAGGAGAGGTTGCAGTGAGCCGAGATGGTGCCATTGGACTCCAGCCTGGGTGGCAAGAGCAAAACTCCGTCTCAAAACAAAACAAAACAAAAAAAAAAACATTCTATACAGAAGACTCTATTTGACATATAAATTATGAAGAAGAATAAGATGAATACCCATGACCTGATTACTCGTAGTTGTAAGTATACGACCCAGTGAATTTTCGTAAAGTGGACCTACTTGTGACACTAGTATCTGGCTAAAATTACAAACAAACAAACAAACAACTCCATTACCAGGCCGGGCGTGGTGGCTCACGCCTGTAATCCAAGCACTTTGGAGGCCGAGGTGGACGGATCACCTGAGGTGGGGAGTTCATGACCAGCCTGACCAACATGGTGAAACCCCATCTTTTAAAAAAAAACCCACCATTACCAGACCCCTAGAATCTCACTCCTGCCTCTCCCAAGCTGCTTTTTGCGCCCTTCCCACCAAGGATAACCATTATCCAAACTAATGGTATAGTTTAGTTTTTCTTATTTTCAAACTTTATAGAAATGGAATCATACAGTCTGTGTTTTTTTACATCTAGCTTCTTTTGCTCAAGGGACGTGGGTAAATCTTCTAGAAAGCTTTTTCAGAGGCCCTGCTGTGAGTAGGAGTTCAACAAATATATTTTCAATGAATGGGTTAATTTCTCTCTTTCAATAAGGTGTTCTTTAATTGTATGTTAAAAGGAAGAAGTGGCAGGTTATATTTTTATTGCAATCAATTAAAAAAAAAAAACCCTGATCATTTTCCTCCTACAAGTGATGGTTAAATTTGTATCTTAGTGTAACTTTTGCTTCTCATTGTTTTAGTGAATTAAATTGGCTATTTATTTATTTATTTTGAGATGGAGTCTTGTTCTGTTGCCCAGACTGGAGTGCAGCGGTGTGATCTTGGCTCGCTGCAACCTCCACCTCCCAGGTTCAGGCGATTCTCCTGCCTCAGCCTCCTGAGTAGCTGGGAGTACAGGCATGTGCCACCACGCCCAGCTAATTTTTGTATTTTTAGTAGAGACGAGGTTTCACCATGTTGGTCAAGCTGGTTTTGAACTCCTGGCCTCGTGATCCGCCCACCTTGGCCTCCCAAAGTGTTGGGATTACAGGCATGAGCCACCATGCCCGGCCAACTGGCTATTTCTTTTTAAATCTTACCTATTTTAAATGACCAAGTTAGGTCATTTTATTTAAATAACAGCAGGCTTTAGTGTGTTACAAGCGTAGGCTGGCTGTTGTGCTTAATGCTTATAATTCTAGTACTCCGGGAGGCCGAGGTGAGAGGATCGCTTGGGGCCAGGAGATTGAAACCAGCCTGGGCAACATAGTGAGACCTCGTCTCTGCCAAAAATTTAAAACATTAATTAGCTGTGCATGGTGGCACGCACCTGTAATCTTAGATACTTGGGAGGCTGAGGCAGGAGGATTGCTTGAGCCCAGGAGTTCAAGACTGCAGTTAGCTACGATTGAAATTCTGCACTCCAACTTGGGTGATAGAGAGAGTCTCTCTAAAAAAAAAAAAATGCATAGTGTGTTTACTATAAATTCACCGTTATCAGCCAAGGAGGTATGATAAACAGATGGTAAAGCAACAAAGATACAGTATATATGTATGTATGTATGTATGTACGAATTAGAGGTGGGCTCTCACTACTTTGCTCAGGCTGATCTTGAACTCCTTAGGCTCAAGCGATCCCCCCACCTCAGCCTCCAAAGTAGCTGAGACTATAGGCAGGCACCACTGTACCTGGCCAAAATATAGTCGTTAAAAACTGAGGTGGTAGAGCTTGTAAGAATACTGATAGAGCGAGTTATTCTCTCAGAAGGGTACTTTTGCTCAAGGCATATTTAATTGTTAAGCTCTGGTATGTTTATGGATAATTTCATTCTCTGGCAGAATTGTGTTTCAGCTGTTTATTTATAGAATGCCCTTTTCCCCTTATGTTGTAGATTCGACGGAGGCGCCTTGCACGACTTGCCGGTGGACAGACCTCTCAGCCGACCACCCCACTCACTTCTCCCCAGAGGGAGAACCCCCCGGGGCCTCCCATAGCGGCATCAGCCCCAGGACCCTCTCAGAGTCTTGGTCTCAATGTCCACAACATGACCCCAGCTACCTCCCCAATAGGTGCATCAGGTAAGCCTGAGCTTCATACCTGGGATTCTTTTGTGATTCTTCTTAGCTTTTTGTCTAGCTGATGGTTGTGATGTTTCTACAACAGATTAAAATGAAGCAGACATCAGCTCTTTAAAATCCTCCAAGCAGTAGTTTAAATATCATTGCAGCATGTTGTGTTACTGCCTTTTTAAAATTACAATCTGTTAAAACCAATTGCTTTTCTTTCCATAACTTCCATCTTTTTTTTTTTCCAAACAGGTTTAGGTATTATCTCTGATGACAAGATGATTAAGACTGAATTTGGTTCTGCTGATTTTATGAATTTGGTTGATGGTTTTAAGATAAAAATAATCTGAAAATGCAAGATAAAAATAATGGTCAAAATGAAAACCTCTAATTGCAGATTTCCTCATCTTCATTCCACATTGGCACAGAACTTTTTCTCTAACTTTTCAGGGGATAAGACTCCCTGATAGGATATTTTAGAACTATCTCATTGACAACTATTCAACTATGGTAAAAGTTTATTTCTTTATAATAAATGAGCTGATGCTTGATATCCAGGACTGTCTTTGTTGGAAAATAATATTTCTTGATACTGTACATTTGAAAAAATCTCTCTTTGTGAACTTTTCTGTCAAACATAATATTGTCATGTAATTATTATTTTATAATTAGGATTATAGCTGGGTACAGCAGCTGCTAAGAGGCCTCCATTGATGATAATATCATCTAATAATTTGATAGCCTTCCAAATCATCTGTCTTCTTGATCTAGAATCATGTGTTAACTGAAAGTATTTGCAGAGTTTTTGTTGCTGTACATCTCATTAGGTATCAATGTAGACTCCTCCCCACATACATATAAATGTTTATACCCAATGAGGTTCAGCCAAAACAGTAATAAAGAATGCCCTTGCCTAGAGTGTCTTGTCTGTATATCTCTGAGAAGCTCTGTTGGTCTTCTGGTAGGATTGAAGGGTTCAGGGTTCCAAATGAGATGTTTTTCCTTGGGTATAGTACTGACAACAGTGCTCTTTGCCTCACCCTGGTCAGGCCATTGCTGGAATCTGTCTTGGAGAGACCCTCTCTCACTTTGCCTCACTTGCTTATTTAAACCAGGATCCTGGTAAAATCCCATTCCCCACCTACTCTCTCATTCAGTGGAATAAGACTGTAGAAAAACTCAGAACCATTTGAAACCATTTGAACTAATTGAAAACTTTTGAAATATCTGTCTCATTTCAAATTCATGATCACATGGCTGGGCGCAGTGGCTCATGCCTGTAATCCTAGCACTTTGGGAAGCCAAGGTGGGCAGATCACTTGAGGTCAGGAGTTTAAGACCAGCCTAGCCAGCATGGCAAAACCCCGTCTCACAAAAATTACAAAAAGATGGGCATGGTGCTGCCTGTAATTCCAGCTACAAGGGAGGCTCATGCATGAAAATTGCATAACCCAGGAGGTGGAGATTGCAGTGAGCCAATATGGTACCACTGCACACCAGCCTGGGTGATGGAATGAGACTCTGTCTCAAAAACAACAGCAACAACAACAACAACAACAACAACAAATCAAATTCATGATCACAAACTCAAGTAGACTCTTGATACTGGCAGGCAGTTATACCATGTTCCCTGCTTCACTCACTCTGCTGACTGATTTCATACCTTCTTCTCCACCGTGCAGGACCTCATTCTCCATGCTCACTCTCTCAGCTGATGGCCTGGCCTAGCTTCCCATTTCTTTTTCTTTTCTTTTTTTTTTCTTTCTAGAGATGGCATCTCACTGTGTTGCCCAGGCTGGAATGCAGTGGCTGTTCCTAGGCGTGATCATAGTGTACTACAGCTTCAAACTCCTAGGCTCAAATGATCCGTCTGCCTCAGTCTCCCATGGAGCTGGGACTATAGTCATGTGCCACCACACTTAACTCTGGCTTCATGTTTCATTGAGAAAATAGACACAGGCAGAACCTAGGCAGGGAACCTCCATCGGCCCCAGTCGTCACATCTGTCTGCCTCCCTGTATGTGAGCCCAGTTCTTGCCATGCACGGACTGTCCCTGCTCCTGTTAAAGCCTGGACCCTGGATCCCATCTCCCCTCAGTTACTCAGCCTTCGCTCCAGCAGTTCATTTTTTTCTCTTGCTTCATCATATGGGCTTTTTTTTTTTTTTTTTTTTTTAACAGCCTATATAATGCAATTACTTTTCCCATCATGCGAATGAACAAAAGGAACTCTCTTGATAGAATTCCCCCTGCCGGCTTCTACCCCACATCTCTGCTCTAAAACCTTTGCAACAGAACTTCTGGAATGAGTTGTCTGTTCTCTCCGTCCCCCTTTGCCCTTGCACCCTTCGCTGAATCGGCTCCCGTCAGGCGAGGCCTCCCGTGGTTGCTGTGAGTCACCGTCTGGTCTGATCCGGCAGCCTCATTAGACATGGCTTTCACCCTCTTCTCCTGGAAACACATTTTTCTTTTGGCTTGCAGAACAGCACCTTCTCCTCGTTTTCATGCTATCTCTGTCTGTGCCCTTTCACTCTTTGCCTGGTTCCTTTTCATTTCGCTGACTTCTCAATGTTAGGATTCGAGGGCCCAGTAGTTAACCTCTTGTCCTTTCTATCCAGGTTTATTCTCTTATTGATGTCATCCAGTGTCCTGGCTTTAATTACCCTAATTGGATGATTCCTAAGCTTCTATCTCCAACTTGGACCTGCCTCTTGAACTTCAGACTCACACATCCAGGACCTTACATCTCTGCTTGGATGTGTTAATAGGCATCTCACAGCCAGCATGCCCCAAATCAAGCTTTGCTGTTTCCTCACATTTTATCTTCTTCCAGGTTTCCATCTCAATAAATGACAATTCCTGTTTTCTAGGCCTGGGATTGGCAAACTCCTTCTGTTAAGGGACAGAGAGTAAATATTTTTGGTTTTGGAGGCTGTAAGGTCAGAACTATTTGTCTCAGCTCTGTAGCACAAAAGCAGCCATAGACCATATGTAAATGAACAAGCGTAACTGTGTTCCAGTAAACCTTCAGTCACAAAAACAGTGGCCTGGATTTGGCCTGTGGACCAGAGCTTGCACTGGCCCTGTTCTAGACCTGTCAGAAAACTAGGAGCAGACCAGATTCTCAGCACCTCTTTTCTTCTCATCACGTCTGCCGCTATTACCTAGGTCCAAACACCAGCATCTCTTTCCTGGATTTCTGGAACAGCCTCCTAACTGGTCTTCTCATGCCCACCCTTGCTTCACTTGAGTCTGTTCTCAATGTAGAGCCAGAGGGGCCCCACTAAAGCCTAAGTGCAACATTGTGTAACAGCAGGCTCCATGTGCTGTTATCACAAACCAACAGAAAGGCGTGGACATTCCCTAAAGGGTTAGTTCTTGCCAGTGCACCTCTAAGTAGTCCTGATTCTGTTTCTCACGTAGTCACCATAATTCATCATCACAAACAGTTGGATATTATTAGCCATGCTTTGGTGGGTTGGATAAACAGATCTTCATGATTTACTAAATAAACAAGTGAAAAAACAAACAAAATCTCTCATATAACAGGTCACATCTATTCTCCGTTCAGGCCAGGTGCAGTGGCTCATGCCTGTAGTCATAACACTTTGGGAAGCCAAGATGGGAGGATCTCTTGAACCTAGGAATTCAAGACCAGCCTGGATGACGTGGCGAAACCCCGTCTCTACAAAAAATTCAAAAAATTAGCTGGGCATGGTGGTGTACACCTGTAGTCCCAGCTGTTTGGGACGCTGAGGTGGGATGATTGCTTGAGCTGAGGAGGTAGAGGCTGCAGTGAGCTGTGATCACACCACTGCATTCCAACCTGGGCAATAGTGAGACCCTGTCTCAAAAAAGAAAAAATTCAAGAAAATATGATAGCTGTTCATTGAAGAGTGTGAAAAGTTGTCATGAGGAAGGTGATAGCTTGTATTTGTTTTCTGTGGTCCTGGAAGTTAGACAGACATAGGGCCAGTGAGTAGATGTATTATCCACTGAATGTGATTGAGAGACTTTGTTCCAGACTCAAAAAGTGCCTGCCTGCCTGCCTGCCTGCCTGCCTTCCTTCCTTCCTTCCTTCCTTCCTTCCTTCCCTCCCTCCGTCCTTCCCTCTTTCCCTCCCTCCCTCCCTCTCTCCCTCCCTCCTTCCCTTCTTCCTTCCTTTCTTCCTTTCTTATTTCGTTTTTTGTTTTTTTGTTTTTTTCCAAGACACAGCCTTGTTCTGTTGCCGAGGCTAGAGTGCAATGGCGTGATCTCAGCTCTCTGGAGCCTTTGCCTCCTGGGTTCAAGCATCTCTCCTACCTCAGCCCCTGAGTAGCTGGGATTACAGGAGCCCACCACCATGCTCAGCTATGTTTTTTTTTTTTTTTTTTTTTTTTTGAGACAGAGTCTCGCTGTGTTGCCCAGGCTGGAGTGCAGTGGCATCACCTCAGCTCACTGCAACCTCTGCCTCCTGGGTTCACCCAATTCTCCTGCCCCAGCCTTCCAAGTAGCTGGGATTACAAGCGTGCACCACCGTGCCTGGGTAATTTTTGTATTTTTAGTAGAGATGAGGTTTCACCATGTTGGCCAGGCTCCTCTCCAACTCCTGACCTCAGGTGATCTGCCTGCCTCAGCCTCCCAAAGTGCTGGAATTACAGATATAAGCCACGGAGCCTGGCCAAGAAGTGCTATCAGAGACAAATACTGAGTGGGGTGCCACCTGTGGTAAGGAGTCCTTCATCCACGAGTGCTTGGCAGCAGTCATTTGGTGGCCATCTTAGTTGGGCTGTTTTCAGATGCAAGTAACTAAAGCAAGGATTGAGAAGCTGTAGGGCGTCTTTCCAGTTGCTTTTCCCATCTGTAGTCTCAGCTTCTTGCAGTGCTACCTGCTTCTGTATTAGTTTCCCAGGGCTGCTGTAACTACATATTACAAACGTTTGAAGGCTTACAGCAGCAGTATTATTTTCACAGTTCTAGAGGCTAGACGTTCAAAGTCCAGGTGTTGGCAGCGCCATGCTCCCTCTGAAGGAGAGAATCCTTTCTTCTGCCTTCTGATGGTTGCTGGCATTCCTTGACATCTCTCGGCTTGTGGCAACATAACTCCAGTCTTCATTTCCGTCTTCACATGGCCATCTTTGTTCTGTGTGTGTCTACATCCCAGTTTCCCTCTTATGACATCAGCCACTGGATTAGGGACCACACTGATTGAGTATGAGCTGATTTTAACTTGCTTACATCTGCTAAGACCCTCCTTGCAAATAGGAATATTATTTCTTTGTTTTTGATATGCGTCCCCTCTGCCCGTTGAATGTAAGGTTAGGCAGGAGCCTTGCCAGTGCTGCTCATTCCCTTATCCCCAGCACTGTGCTTAGCACATGGAAAGCACTATGGAAATGCCAGGTGTTACGTGGCTAAATGAATGAAAGAAGTATTTCTTGTCGGAAATGTTAGACGCGAAGTAAGATCTAAAAAACAACCGGCTGACATTGTTCTTCTTACCCTGACCAGCTGGATTCTCTCTCTGTTTTTCCTGGTACGCTGAGCAGAATTTTAAAAATCTTCAGCCCGTTTATTTTCTTCTAAAATTAGAAAAAAGTTTTTACAGAATGTTTCAGATGTACATGATAACATAACTAGTGCCTGTGGAACCAAGTCCACAGGTCACTGCTGTTCCAGACTTTCCATTTATTATTCCAGACATTTCTTCATGTTTTTACTGCATTGTTATGTGGCACTGCTCTTGCCTCTCTTAGAACCTTATATATATGGGTGATGCTTTTCCTACAGATGAATGCCACCTTTTTATAGTTAACACTGATTATGCTACTTTTTTTTTTTTTTTTTTTTTTTTTTTGAGACAGAATCTGTCTCTGTCACCTAGGCTGGAGTACAGTTACACGACCTCAGCTCACTGCAACCTCACCAGGGTTCAAGTGATTCTCCCACCTCAGCCTCTGAGTAGCTGGGATTACAGGTGTGCGCCACCACACCTGGCTAATTTTTGTATTTTTAGTAGAGTTGGGGTTTCATCATGTTGGCCCGGCCAATCTTGAACTCCTGACCTCAGGTGGTCTGCCCGCCTCAGCCTCACAAAGTACTCGCATTACAGACGTGAGCCACCATGCCTGGCTGATTATGCTACTTTTACATTTTAAAATGTAGGGCTTACTGCAGATCAAACATAGTACTTGGTCATGGGAATGCAAAGATGAGTGAGACTCAGTTTTTTTCCTTAAAGAGCTTAGTCTAGTGGGGGAGGAAATGTTCTTACATTTCCTTTTTAATATCTGTGTTTATTAAATTTTTTGGAGGACATTCTAGTTTTCTTAGTTCCTTCTCTTATCTTTAGATGATCTGTGATTGCTTCATCTTCAGAACCTCTTAACTGTCTCAGATGATTTTATTTTACAGCCTTGTTTTGGAATTATGCTTGTCTTCCCTTTGATGTTTGCCCATCAAACATCTGCAGTATATCTGATGACGGCCTTACCCTTCCTGGCTGCTGTGACCTCTGATGAGGAGGTCATGATTGCTCAAGAGGCCCCCAGCAGGTCCTTTATCTACCATTTTCATCTTGACAGGATTATTGGGTCTAGAGGAACAGGTCTTCTAGTTGCCTGTATATTCTCTCTCTAGAGCTGGAAGATTTTATTTTTGTTTTTCTAAGAAAAAGTAAGGCTGGAATGCAGTGGTGCAACCATAGCTCATTGCAGCCACAAACTCCTGGTCTTAAGTGATCTTCCTTTGTGACTACAGGTGCTCACCACCATGCCTGGCTAATTTTTTAATTTTTTGTAGAGATGAAGTCTCACTATGTTGCCTTAGGCTGGTCTTGAACTCCTGGCCCCCAGCGATCTTCCCGCCTCACTCTCAAAGTGTTGGGATTACAGGAGTGGAGTTCCTAATTGTTCTCATTCTATGGTGCCCTTTGGCAAATTGGGGAAGCCTTTGATTGGCTTCTTAAAATATACTTTTATTTTATTTTATTTTTTTGAGATGGAGTCTTGCTCTGTTGCCCAGGCTGGAGTGCAGTGGCATAGTCTGCCTCCTGGGCTCAAGTGATACTCCTGCCTGACTCTCCTGAGTAGCTGGAATTACAGGCATGCACCACCACACCCAACTGATTTTTAATAGAGCCAGGGTTTCACCATGTTGGCCAGACTTGTCTTGAACTTCTGACCTAACGTGATCAGCAGTTCTGACCTCCTGCCTTGGGCTCCCAAAGTGCTGTGATTACAGTTGTGAGCCACTGTACTTGGCCTCAAAATTTACTTTTAAATATGTACATTAAAATAGGATTATACAGTTATGTAGGAATACAGTTATCAACATATTTTTAAAGACTGTAGTATAGTTCTTTATATGCTTCTTTATTAATGATTTAAATAAAAGACTTAGCAGCTAGTCAGATAACTACTGTAATTTCAGCCCCTTGGCTTCTGTTTTCATCTGTAGACCACAGGTAAAGATCCTCTGCTCTGGGAGCAGAAATGAATAGTGGGGCCTGTTTGGAACTAGTGAGAAAGAAGCCAGATGACATGTTTGGCCTCTGGGCTTGTTCTTTTTTTTTTTTTTTTTTTTTGAGACGGAGTTTCTCTCTTGTTACCCAGGCTGGAGTGCAATGACGCGATCTTGGCTCACCACAACCTCCGCCTCCCGGGTTCAGGCAATTCTCCTGCCTCAGCCTCCTGAGTAGCTGGGATTACAGGCATGCGCCACCATGCCCAGCTAATTTTTTGTATTTTTAGTAGAGACGGGGTTTCGCCTTGTTGACCAGGATGGTCTCGATCTCTTGACCTCATGATCCACCCGCCTCAGCCTCCCAAAGTGCTGGGATTACAGGCTTGAGCCACTGCGCCCGGCCCTGGGCTTGTTCTTGAGTCTGGATCAGAAACAGAATTTGTTTCTTTTCTTTGGCTGCTAGTTTTTTTGTTGTTTGTTTTTTTTTTTTTTTAAGACGGGTTTCACCATGTTGGTCAGGCTGGTCTTGAACCCCCGACCTCAGGTGATCCACCTGCCTTGGCCTCCAAAGTGCTTGGATTACAGGTGTGAGCCACCACTCCCGGCCGGCTGCTAGTTTTTAACCTACTCAATGATTATTTAACTTATAATTACTCTTTAACATGTTGGCTCAACATGTTAAATCCTTCTTCCTGCTTCCATTCATGCACTTAAATAGTTAATAAATGGCTTCGTCTATTGGGCACTGTATTGAGAGCTAGGGATGCAAGGATGGGAAAGTCTCAGGAGCCTCCAAGGGCTCACTGTTTAGCATGAGAACACAGACTTATGAAGAGGTGCAGATGCTGGCGTCTTGTACTTGACAGTACAGCCACAAATAAGTTACTTTCTCAGACTCGAGGCTCTGTGTTGGTTTTTTTGGGAGGGAGCATTTTCACACAGGCATTTATTTGACTGAAAATTCTACCTTGGTGGGAATGTAAATTAATATAGCCATTATAGAAAACAATATGGTGGTCCCTCAGTAAACTAAAAATAGAGCTACCATATGATCCGGCAATCCCAGTTCTGAGTATATATCCAGAGGAATTAGATTCGTATGCAGAAGACATATCTGCACTTGTGTTCATTGCAGCATTATTCCAAATAGCCAAGATAGGGAAGCAACCTAGACATCCATCCTCAGATGAATGGAAAAAGAAACTGTGGTATGTATCCACAATGGAATATTATTCAGCCTTTGAAAAGAAAGAAATTCTGTCATTTGTGGCAACATGGATGAACTTGGAAGATACCGTGCTAGGTAAAATAAGCCAGGCACAGAAAGACAAATACCGCATGTTTTCACTCGTATGTGGGAGCTTAAAAAGTTGAACTCATACAAACAGAGAGTAGATGGTGGTTACTAGAGGCTGGGGAATGGGGGTGGAGAGGAAGGAGGAGATACTGATCAAAGGGTACAAAATTTCACTTAGATCAGAGGAATAAGCGTTAGTGATTTATTGCTCAGAATGTCGACTATCATAAATAATAACGTTTTGTATATTTTTTAAAATTCTACTTTTAAAAACAATAGTATTATTACTTTATATAATATAGGGAGCAACAACCTTCCATATCCTATTACAATTGTTTTTTTTTTAATGTTTTTTTAATTTTTAGACAGGGTCCCACTCTCACCCAGACTGGAGTGCAGCAGTGGGATCTCAACTCACTGCAGTTGCAACCTCCCAGGCTCAAGTGATCCTTCCACCTCAGCCTCCCAAGTAGCTGGGACTATAGGCATGTGCCACCACACCTGGCTGATTTTTTTTTTTTTTTTTTTTGAGACAGAGTTTTGCTCTTGTTGCCTAGGCTAGAGCAACAATCTCGGCTCACTGCAACCTCGGCCTCCCGGGTTCAAGCAAATCTCCTGCCTCAGCTCCCTGAGTAGCTGGGATTACAGGCGCCTACCACCATATCCAGCTAATTTTTGTATATTTAGTAGAGACAGGGTTTCACTGTGTTGGCCGGCTGGTCTCGAACTTCTGACCTCAGGTGATCTGCCCCACTCAGCCTCTCAAAGTGCTGGGATTACAGGTGTGAGCCACTGTGCCCAGCCTAATTTCTTTTCTGTTTTTCTTTTTTTTTTTTTTGAGGTAGAGTTTTACTTTTGTTGCTTAGGCTAGAGTGCAATGGCATGATCTGGGGTCACCGTAACTTCTGCCTCCTGGGTTCAAGCGATTCTCCTGCCTCAGCCTCCTGAGTAGCTGGGATTACAGGCATGCGCCACCACACCTGGCCAACTTTGTATTTTTAGTAGACACAGGGTTTCTCTGTGTTGGTCAGGCTGGTCTCAAACTCCTGCCCTCAAGTGATATGCCCGCCTGGGCCTCCTAAAGTGCTGGGATTACAGGCATGAGCCACAGCACCTGGCCCTAATTTTTAAATTATTTATGGAGACGAATTCTCACTATGTTATCCATGTTGGTTTGAACTCCTGGGCTCGAGTGATGCTCCCACCTTGGCCTCCCAATGTATTGGGATGACAGGCATGATTCCCTGCACCTGACCTACAATTGTTGTTCTTATCCCTCCAGATTGGATCTGTTTTAGCTGTTTTACATACTAGTTTTTGTTGGTTATTACACTGATTTATTGAATGCTCTAAATTCACATAGTCTTCACGTAATACATATTTATTTAAATCCCCCTATGCAGTAGGTTCTGTTCTAGGATATGTGGCTTATATTTTAGTGAGAGAAAACAATTAAAAAACCCAGCTGGGCATGGTGGCTCATGCCGGTAATCCTAGTGTTTTGGAGATCTAGGTGGGAAGATTGCTTGAGCCCAGGGGTTTTTTCAAGACCAACCTGGACAACATAGTGAGACCTTACCTCTACAAAAAATACAAAAGTTAGCTCTGTGTGGTGATGTGTGCCTGTAAGCCCAGCTACTGGGGAGGATGAGGCATGAGAGTCGCTTGAACCTGGGAAGTAGAGGTAGCAGTGAGCCGAGATTGTGTTGTGCACTCCAGCCCCCCTCAAAAAACAAAAACAAACAAAACCATGAAATCTGTCAGATGGCGATAATTGTGGAAGAAAAGAGAACAGTATGTTGATGTAAATACCGCTGGGGGTGTGTACATGTCTTTGCTATTGTAAATAGCGTTGCAGTAAACATACATGTGCGTGTGTCTTTATAATAGAATAATCTATATTCCTTTGGGTATATACCCAGTAATGGGATTACCGGGTCAAATGGTATTTCTGGTTCTGGAATAATGTGACATTTTTAGCAGAGGCCTGAATGAAGTGAGGGAGCAGACCAGGTAGATATCTGTGGGGCAGTCTTTGCAGACAGAAGGAAAACAAGTGCCAAGCTCTGGGGTGAGAATGAACTTGCTGATGACGGATGCAAGGCAGGGCTGGAGCAGTCATCTTCAATTTCCCCTCATTTCGTTCTCAAATGTTGAGTCTTCAGTGAGCATTATGAGTGCTTTTTAATACACCTGTAGGAATTTCAACAAAATCAGAGCCATTTAACTTTGGTCCTGTCGTTGATTGCTACATTAAAATCCTTTTGTTGTTGTTGTTTTCTCTTCTACTTGGTCCACAGCTTGAGAGAAGGAGAGACTTCAAGGGTGGTTGAGCGGCTGTCTATAGATAGAGGCTCAGACAGAAGCCACAAGGCCTGAGGGCTGCAGCAAGACCCCTAAAAGGCTACTGGGCTCAGGAGGCTCCTAGATGTGGTTGAAATCCTTTGCTTTTGCTTGTACATTTTAATTCTGAGTTGGAACAGGTGTGTCCTATGCTGGCATGGTTACTTCATCAAATTGGAGTGGTCTTTAGGCCACCAAAGGGGTATTTTTATTAGTTCTGGGCTTAATCTTACAGCATT
This sequence comes from Saimiri boliviensis, assembly GCF_048565385.1. Classification (NCBI taxonomy): domain Eukaryota; kingdom Metazoa; phylum Chordata; class Mammalia; order Primates; family Cebidae; genus Saimiri; species Saimiri boliviensis. Next base: position 9,008,303 of record NC_133459.1, read on the forward strand.
ATTCCTAGGGTCATACTATTTACTTCATGAGTCTGGTGAAAGTGCTGTTGGTGTCTTGTTCATGAGAGGCATGCAGTGCTGGGAATCAGTCCACTTCCTGTTTTGACTCGGGGTTGATTCTTGGACTTCTCCCTATCTGCAGCCCCCACCCCCCCGCCCCACGTTTGCTAACCTGGTCCTGCAACCTCTGCTGTGCTTCTGGTTTTACCAGCTCCCAGCTTGTGACTCCAAACTGCCCACTAGCACTCTGCCCACACAGTGAGACGTGAACTGTGTCACGGTACTGCTTTCATGGCCTTTGTCGTACTTCCAGGCCCAGCAAAGGTACAGGGACAAATACTGTGTGTGAGAGTGGTTTCTATACTATGTGTTCCCTGTCCTGTGAGGATCTTGTGGCTTCGTAGGAGAGAGAATACATGTCACTCACCTGCTTAAAAGCCTTCCTCGTATCTTTATTTCCAATTACAATCTAATCCAAGGGCTTTCAAGGTGCTCTGTAACGATGTTCCAACCTCTTCATGTAATTCAGTGTCTTGATTTTTCAGAGCATTTCTCTGTTCCTGTCCCAGTCAACATATGCACCCCAAAAGGCCTGTAACCAGTAGAGATTGTGCCACACAAACCACTCTTAGTTTTTGGTGCATTTGTCTTATCTTCCAAACTACCCTGAAAGCTCTGAAAAAAATAAAAAAAAAAACTATCTTGTATTTCTATCTGTTGAGTTCATAGTAGGCATCCAGGAAGTAGTTGGGTTGACTGCACTGATTTGGGAGTACACTGGGGGTTTTCTTCTTTCCCTCCCTCCCTTCCTTCCTTCCGTCTCTTTTCTTACCGAGTCTCGCTTTGCCACCATCTTGCTCTGCTGCCAGGCTGGAGTGCAGTAGCGCGATCTCAACTCACTGCAACCTTCACCTCAGGTTCAGGTGATTCTCTTGCCTCAGCCTCCCGAGCATCTGGGACTACAGGTGTCAGTACGCTCAACTAATTTTTTTTTTTTTGTATTTTTAGTAGAGACAGGGTTTCACTATGTTGGCCAGGATGGTCTCGATCTCTTGACCTCGTGATCTGCCTGCCTCGGCCTCCTAAAGTGCTGGTATTACAGGCATGAGCCACTATGCCTGGCCTCAGTGTCTGTGTGTCTGTCTATCTGTCTCTCTCTCTCTCTCTCTTCCCCCGTCTTCTCTTCTCTTTCTCTCTTTCAAGACGGAGTCTCACTCTGTCGCCAGCGCCAGGCTGGAGTGTAGTGGTGCGAACTTGGCTCACTGCAACCTCGGCCTCCCAGGTTCAAGCGATTCCCCTGCCTCAGCCTCCCGAGTAGCTGGGACTACAGGTGCACACCATCACACTCAGCTGATTTTTCTATTTTTAATAGAAACGGGGTTTCACTATATCGGCCAGGATGGTCTCAATCTCTTGACCTCGTAATCCACCCAGCTGGGCCTCCCAAAGTGCTGGGATTACAGGTGTAAACTACCACGCTTGGCTTTTTTTTTTTTTTTTTTCCTGAGACAGTCTTGCTGAGTGTTTTTTTTTTTTTCTGAGACAGTCTTGCTCCAGGCTGGAGTGCAGGGCACGATCTCAGCTCACTGCAGCCTCCACCTCCTGGGTTCAAGCAATTCTCCTTCCTCGGCCTCCCAGGTAGCTGGGATTACAGGTACCCACCACCAAGTGTCTGGCTAATTTTTTTGTGTATTTAGCAGAGATGGGGTTTCACCGTCTTGGTGATGCTGGTCTCAGACTCCTGGGGTCAAGCAGGACCTCCTGCCTCGGCCTCCCTAAGGGTTAGGATTACAGGCATGAGCCACTGCACCCGGTCCCTCTCCAGTTTTCCAATTAGAATCCAAGGGCAGTAAGTTTAAGAAAAAGTTATGACTTTGAAATCTTTGGATTCAGAACAATTTGTCACCTTTAACACCTAGAGTTGAATGTCCATACCTTGAGAGCCTAAACATGAAGCCCTAACCAGCCTCCAGGAAGTGGACATTGGTCAGGTTTGGCAGGATTTCATCCCCTGAAGTGGACTGAGAGCCACACCCTTCCCTGTCACTATACCCATCCCCTTTCCTTAGTGAAGCAAAATGCTTTGTTCCCTTCTCCTTCTCCTAGTGACAGGAAATACCATTATCCTAAAGAAAAAAAATAACTTTTTACCTCTTAGCCCCAGGCCTCTTGACTTCAGGGGGTTCTGTTTAATCAGGGTGACGCATCTTCCTGGGCTGCCTGGATGTGGTAGATGAAAGAGATTAGCTCAACCCTGACCTGAGAGAAGCCCTTTGAGAAGGGTCAGAAAATGTTCACCAGCCAAGGATGTGTGGTTCTGTTTCTTCTTTTGTTTCTAAAATTTGTTATGATTTTGACAGGGGATGATAATGGGGTATTTAGATTTGTTATTGTAAAGTATGCCGCATGATACTCAAAAAGTATTAAACACATAATTTATTTTCTTTTTTCTTTTTTTGAGATGGAGTCTTACTCTGTCGCCAGGCTGGAGTGCAGTGGCGCCATCTTGGCTCACTGCAACCTCTACTTCCTGGGTTCAAGCGATCTCCTGCCTCAGCCTCCTGACTAGTTGGGACTACAGGCGTGTGCCACCAAGCCCAGCTAATTTTTGCATTTTTAGTAGAGACAGGGTTTCATCATGTTGGACAGGATAGTCTTGATCTCTTGACCTCATGGTCTGTCCCCCTCAGCCTCCCACAGTGCTGGGATTACAGGTGTGAGCCACCTCGCCTGGCCTGAACACATAATTTCTAACTTTGACGGAACTGTAAAGCATTAGACTTTTCTTTTTTTTAACATCAGTTTTTTCATTTTATAGAGAAACTGAGGTATTAAGAACAAGTACAGAGTTTACTTTAGAAAATAGTCCCAAAGCCCTCCCGTATTCAGTGACTTTTTTTATTTTTTTATTTTTTGAGAAAGAGTCTTTTTGTTTTGTTTTGTTTTGAGAAAGTCTTGCTCTGTTGCCCAGGCTGGACTGCAGTGGTGCAATCTAAACTCACTGCAACCACCACCTCCCAGATTCAAGCGATTCTCCTCCATCAGCCTCCTGAGTAGCTGGGATTATAGGTGCCTGCCACCACGCCCAGCTAATTTTTTGTATTTTTCAGTACAGACAGTGTTTTCGCCATGTTGGCCAGTCTGGTCTTGAACTCCTGACCTCAGATGATCCACCTGCCTCAGCCTCCCAAAGTGTTCAATGACTATTAAATACCCACTGTGAAATGTATTCTTAGTTATTAAGGGAAGGGTGCAGGGTAGAGAAGTGACTTTAGGTGTGGGTAAATGAGGTATGGTGCCTGGGGGGACTAAAAATCCAGTTACAGGCATATATCCTTTTTGGCTACAAGAGTTAGGTAGATTGTAATTTAAATCTATTTGTTCATTGTGAATTGTTTGTAACAGGTAATGTTAATATAGAAGTATCAGTAGATCCACAGGAATTACGCTTGTGAGATTGTTTGATCCGATAGGTTGAGAGGGAAAAGTCATTGAACAGTGGTGGGATAAAGTAACGCCCCCCCCCTCCTCTTTTTGAGATAGAGTCTCAATCTGTTGCCCAGGCTGGAGTGCAGTGGCATTATTTCACGGCAGCTTCCACCTCCCAGATTCAAGCAATTCTCATGCCTTAGCCTCCTGAGTAGCTGGGAGTACAGGCACATGCTACCACGCCCAGCTAATTTTTATATTTTTAGTAGACAGGGGATTTCACCATGTTGGCCAGGCTGTTGTCAAACTCCTGACCTCAAGTGATTGCCCACCTCGGCCTCCCAAAGTGCTGGGATTATAGGCGGGAGCCACTGGGCCTGGCTTCCCCCTTTCTTTTTAGTACTTAGGTATGCTAAAAGTGGACAGCACCAGAGCAGATGCTGTGGTAACTAGGTGAATCTGTTCTTTACACTCGGGTTTGCCCTGATTTCTCATTCTGTTCTTGTCTGACTCATACAGGTGTATCTATAGAACTTGTAAACATGTTCACATTGGTTTTTTTCTATTGGCTCCTCAAAGTAGAACTATGAAGTAGGCTGCACAGATGCCAGTATTACCAGAACATAGGTAAAAATACTAAGTAAGAAGTCTTGCTTAAGATTACAAACTAGAAATGATGGAACTGGGGTCCAGTCCTAGTTTTTTTGTAAAATAAACATTTATTTTAGAATAATTTTTGATGTATAGAAAAGTTATGAAGATAGTATACAGGATCGCTGTGTACCCTTCATCCAGTTTCCCCTAATGTTAATATCTGGTTCATTTGCGAAAACGAAGGAATTGGCCTGGATATGATTTTAACTAAACATGAGTCTCCTCAGTCTCCATTGGTCTATGGCAGCATCTCAGTCTTGTTTTCGTGATCTTGACAGTTTTGAAGAATACTAGTCAGTACTTTGTAGAATGTTCCTTAATTTGGCTTTGTCTTGTGTTTTCCTCACGATTAGACTGGGGTTGTGGGTTTTGGGGAAGAATGTCACACAGGTGAAGTGCCATTCCCGTCACATCCTGTCAGGGGTGTGTAGTATCCACATGATGTCCCTGGTGCTGATAACCATCACCACATGCCTAAGTTAGTGCTGGCCAGGTTTCTCCACGTAAAGTTACTGTTTTTCCCTTTCCATACTCAGTTCTTCGGTATCGAGTGCCTTTTTTTTTTTTTTTTTTTTTAAGGGGTGGGAATTAAACTTTACCTCCTGGAATGGGTAAGTACATATATATAATCTGGAATTCTATAAGGAAAACTTGTCCCTTTTCCCGTTATGTATTTAATCTCTTAGATCAGTATGAACTCATACACATTTATTTTATACTTTGGTTATGATTTCAATAGCAGCATTACTTATTTTTCAGGAATTATTCCAGCTTGCACCATGGGAGTTCTTTCAAGTTGGATCCTTGGTCCATTTGATGTGCCTTTTATTTTATTTTATTTTGAACACTGTCTTTCTGGCACTGTAAGATGCTCTAGACTTAACCTTGGATTTTTCCTGCCTCAGCTCTAGAAATCAGCCAGTTCTCCAAGGAGCAGTCCTGGTCTACTGACTCCACGTGTATGATTCTATGCATGATTCTGCCTTTTGACACTAAGGAAAGGGTATTCTGTCTTATGAATATGAAGATCAAAGTAATTTTCTAATTCTTGCTGTTGGTTTTCTTATCCCAGTATTTAAAATACCATTATTGTTCTTCACAAACTTGAAATGTCATTTTATTTTATTTTTGTTTATATATTTTTTGAGATGGAGTCTCGCTCTGTTGCCCAGGCTGGCGTGCAGGGGCATGATCTCGGCTCACTGCAACCTCTGCCTCCTGGATTCAAGGAATTCTCCTGCCTCAGCCTCCCAAGTAGCTGGGATTACAGGTGCCTACCACCATGCCTGGCTAATTTTTATATTTTTAGTTAGAGATGGGGTTTCACCATGTTGGCCAGGTTGGTCTTGAACTCCTCAGGTGATCCACCTGCCTTGGCTTTCCAAAATGTTAGGATTATAGGTGTAAGCCACTGCACCTGGTTGAATTTTATTATTTTATTTTTGAAACAGAGTGTCCCTCAGTCACCCTGGCTGGAGGGCAGTAATGCAGTCATGGTTCACTGCATGTCACCGAGGCTGGAGTGCAACGGCACTATTTTGGCTCACTGCAACCTCTGCCTCCTGGGTTCAAGCAGTTCTCCTGTCTCAGTTTCCAGAGTAGCTGGGATTACAGTTGTCCACCACTATGATCGGCTGATTTTTGTATTTTTGTAGAGATGGGGTTTCACCATGTTTTCGGCCATACTGGTCTTGAAATTCTGACCTCAGGTGATCTGCCTGCCTCGGCCTCCCAAAGTGTTAGGATTACAGGCGTGAGCCACTGCGCCTGGCCGTGAAACTCATCTCTGAAAAGAAAATAAGGAGGCTGGGCACTGTGTCGCCTGTAATCTTAGCACTTTGAGAAGCTGAGGCAGGTGGATCACCTGAGCTCAGGAGTTCAAGATCAGTTTGAGCAAATGGTTAAACTCCTTCTCTACTAAAAGTACAAAAATTAGCCAGGTGTAGTAGTTCATGCCTGTAATCCCAGCTCCTCGGGAGGCTGAGGCATGAGAATTGCTTGAACCCAGGAGGTGGAGGTTGTGGTGAGCTGAGATCATGCCATTGCATCTCAGCCTGGGCAACAAGGGTGAAACTCTGTCTCAAAAATAAATAAATAAATAAATAAATAAATAAATAAATAAATAAATAAATAAAAACAACGAATGGAATCCCATGGTGTTCAGAGACTGAGGAACACTTGTATACATAATAAATTGTTGCAATTGCTGCAGAATTGCACTTGACCCGAAATGTGAAGATCATGTGGAATATGCGGGAAAAAAGGAATTCACATGATCTCTTTGATGTCTTATAAAAATATTACAAATGCAGTAGATTACACTGTGTGATACACACTGGTGCTCTATTACTACAGTATTATTGTACACATACTATACTGTGTTACAGATACAGTTTTTAAAAGAATTTATAATTATGAGCTTAATTTTAGAACTGGTTTTATAGGTAGAAATTTTAAAGCCTGCTTATTTGCTACCATAATGATCACTGAACTTTATTATTGATTAATTTTAACTTAAAAGTTACTTGACTTTTACTTGTGATAGGTAAAATAATATTCTTCTAAGAACCTTATTGATGCTCTGTTGCTTATTCCTTCAATAAATATTTTTTTCAGAACGTACTTTGGGTTTTATTTCTTGAAACTAATGAATTAAAAGTTTGACTGTCTTTTACGAGCTTGTTTCAGAATTCTCACTACATTAGATGCCTTTTGTATTTTACTGAGTCTTAGGAAGAGAGAAAATTTAGCTTTTTACTTTCTTCATAAGTCCTTTGAAAGTTTTAGTAAATTAGTACATGCAAAGAACTGCTTTCAAGAATGGATAAATGTTTTGTAATATTCTTTTTTTTTTTTTTTGAGACGGAGTTTCGCTCTCGTTACCCAAGCTGGAGTGCAGTGGTGCGATCTCGGCTCACTGCAACCTCCGCCTCCTAGGTTCAGGCAGTTCTCCTACGTCAGCCTCCTGAGTAGCTGGGATTACAGGCACACGCCACCATGCCCAGCTAATTTTTAGTATTTTTAGTAGAGACGGGGTTTCACCATGTTGACCAGGATGGTCTCGATCTCTTGACCTCGTGATCCACCCGCCTCGGCCTCCCAAAGTGCTGGGACTACAGGCTTGAGCCACCGCGCCCGGCCATGTTTTGTAATATTCTTCAACGAAGAGAAACATTAAAAGGTGGCAAGTTTACTTTCATAGAATGCTGGAAGGGTTGAAATTGTATTTATTTAGTAATCGTTTTCACTACGACTGGTAACTCTCAAGTTTCTCTGGGTTTTTTTTTCATATCTTTTTTTTTTTTTTTTTTTTTTTGAGATGGCATCCCACCCTGTCACCCAGGCTTCAGTGCAGTGGTGCCATCTTGGCTCACTGCAACCTCCACCTCCCAAGTTAATGCAATTCTCCTGCCTGAGCCTCCCATGTAGCTGGGATTACAGGTGTGTGCCATCATGCCTGGCTCATTTTTGTATTTTTAGTAGAAACAGCGTTTCACCACATTGGCCATGCTGGTCTCAAACTCCTGACCCCAAGCGATCTGCCTTCCTCATCCTCCCAAAGTGCTAGGATTACAGGCGTGAGCCACCATGCCCAGCCAATGGTTTTTGTAAATGTGTCATTTTTCTTTCAGCTCCATAGGTATATGTATTTTAAAGTATTTGCAAATGCTTGGGTAAACATTCTTCTGTTTTCATAGGAAGATGTTGATTGAGTTAAAATAATTTTTAAAACTTCAATGTGAAACATGATTTTAAAGACATTGATGAGGAAATTGCCGTGAGAAATCGTCTGTCCCTATACAAATGACTGCAGTTTCACTGTACTGCAAGCTCTGTGAGGGCAACAAAGTGTCAGGCTTTTAATTTCCACTAAGGTGTTCAATCAATAAATGGATCGATCTATATCAAAGGACATTGTTGAATAGTCCACTTATATTTTTTTCAACATTTTATTACCAAAATTTTAAACATAAAGTTGAGAGAATTTTGTAAGGAAGACCCATATTACTCACCATCCCGATTCTACCATTAACATTTTATTATACTCGCTTTATCACATATTTTTCTGTAAGTTAATTAATATATCCTCTCGCTCTGTTGCCCAGGCTGGAGTACAATGGTGCGATCTTGGCTCACTGCAACCTCTGCCTCCCGGATTCAAGTGATTCTCCTGCCTCAGTCTCCTGAATAGCTGTGATTACAGGGACCCAACTAATTTTTGTATTTTTAGTAGAGACAAGGTTTCACCATGTTGGCCAGGCTGGTCTTGAACCCCCAACCTCAGGTGGTCCACCTGCCTCGGCCTCCCAAAGTGTTGAGATTACAAGTGTGAGCCACTGCACTGGCCTGGTTTATTAATATATCTTACTTACACTGCAAGGATTTTTCTGGACTATCATGGAAGTTAATTTGTATTTCTAATTTGTATTTGTGGACCATAGTTTGAATTGGTGCAAGAGAGGTGATGAGGAGTGAGTTTTAGGCATTAGATATAGCTGTTACTGACCTCATATGAAATATATTGATAACTTAGGATTTCTTAGTAATGTTCCTAGGATTTTAATATTGTTTCCAGCTTTTTATATAACCTGATAGAAATTCCTAGGTTGCTGCAATATCATGATGGTGTGACTGCAGACTGCGCATGTTTACTGTCGCTATTACAAATAGCTTTAACGTTATTTCACATGGGGCTTCATCCTTACTATGTTTTCCATCTAGGAGTAGCCCATCGAAGCCAGAGCAGTGAAGGAGTCAGTTCTCTCAGCAGCTCGCCCTCTAATAGCCTTGAAACACAATCTCAGTCTCTCTCACGTTCTCAGAGCATGGATATCGATGGTGTGTCATGCGAGAAAAGGTAAAGTGAAGCCATTTTCTTATATGCTGTTTTACTTAGGGAAAGAGAAAGATCCATTCACTTTAGTCTCTAGTCCAGTAGTCGTAAATTGCCAGAGACCATGCCATTCCTTAGCAAATTAGTGTCAAATTTATTAAATTTAAAGGTTTTGTATTATTCAGAAATGTTCTTCATACTTTTGTTGTTGTTGTTGTTGTTGTTGTTGTTGTTGTTGTTGTTGTTGTTGTTGAGTCTCGCTCTGTTGCCAAGGCTGGAGTGCAGTGGTGCAATCTTGGCTCACTACAACCTCCACCTCCCAGGTTCAAGTGATTCTCCTGCCTCAGCCACCTGAGTAGCTGGGATTATAGGTGTGCGCCACCATGGCTGGCTGATTTTTGTATTTTTAATAGAGACAGGGTTTCACCATGTTGGCCAGGCTTGTCTCAAAGTCCTGGCCTCAAGAGATCTGCCTGCCTCAGCCTGCCAAAGGACTGGGATTACAGGCATGAGCCACCACACCTGGCCCACTATACTTCTGTGTTAAATATCTTTTATGAAATAATGGTGTAGTCGGTAAAAATAAAAAATGATCGTTCTCATTTTGTAAATATAAAGTTGGCAAGCATATGCCTTTCCCTAAAACTTTTACTGATTAATGATATTTTAAAGTTTGGAATATTTCAGATAGGTAAGCCAAATACCCTATTTGCTTCATAAGGATTAGGGTGTCTTGAAACAGCCCTCTTGTGCTGCATATGTGCCAAAAATGGGTGATAGAATGGCTGAGGTATTGATTCCTTTAATGATTGAGCAAGTCAGACTCCTTAGACCTCGGTTTGTGTCAGTGGGCTAAAAAGATGAAAAGGGAATTGAGTCAGGGCGCAGTGGCTCACGTCTATAATCCCAGCACTTTGGGAGGCCAAGACAGTCATTCACTTGAGGTCAAGAGTCAGACACCAGCCTGACTAACATATTGAAATCTCGTATCTACTAAAAGTACAAAAATTATTGAGACATGGGACATGCACCTGTAATCTCAGCTACTCAGGAGGCTGAGGCAGGAGAGTCGCTTGAACCCAGGAAGTGGAGGTTGCAGTAAGCCAAGATCACACCACTGCACTACAGCCTGAGCAACAGAGTGAGACTCTGTCTAAAAAAAAAAAAAAAAAAAATCAATGACTGAATTTTTCTTGATTTCTTGATAGTTGGTAAATGATATGAATCTTCAGATTTAGGAAGCCTAATGAATCCCAAGCAGAATAAACAAAGAGAAAGTCATATCTACACGTTTTATAGTGGAATTATAGAATACCAGTGACAAAAACCTTTTTATTTATTTATTTAAGTATAAATATCCCCACTCCTTGCAGAGAAAAAGACCATTAAAGCAGCCAGAGAGAAAAGAGAGATTATCTGTAAAAGAAATCAGAGCCAAATATCTCAGTGATGGAGGCCAGAGGATGGCAGAATAACAGTTGAAAGAAAGTGACTGTCAACTGGGAAATGTGTACTCCTGTGGAACTGCCCCTTTTCTTTCTTTTTTCTGTTTTCTGTTTTATTTTATTTTATTTATTTTGGGACAGGGTGTCACTCTGTCATCCAGGCTGGAGTGCAGTGGCTCAGAATCTCAGCTGACTGCAGCCTCTGCTTCCAGGATTCGAACATTTTCATGTCTCAGCCTCCCTAGTAGCTGGGACTTCAGGTGCACGCCACCACGCCTGGTGAATTTTTTGGTAGAGACGGGGTTTCACCATATTGGCCAGGCTGATCTAAAACTCCTGACTATTTTTTTGAGACAGGTTGTTACTCTTTTGCTTAGGCAGGAGTACATTGCTACAGTCATGGCTCGCTGCAGCCTTTTGAACTCCTAGGCTCATGCAGTCCTCCCACCTCAACCTCCAAAGTAGCTTGGACTATGGGCATGTGCCACCATACCTGGTTAATTTTTAAATTTTTGGTAGAGACAGAGTCTCCTTATGTTGCCCAGGCTGTTCTCAAACTGCTGGCCTCAAGTGATCTTCCTGCCCTTCCAAAGTGCTAGAATTACAGGCATGAGTCACCACACCTGGCTTGGAACTGCTTAAAGCAAAGGGAAATAAAGATATCTACAGATTTAGACAAAAAACAAGCTGGGCCTGTTTTTTGATTTTTGGGTTTTTTTTTTTTTTTTTTTTTAAATAATTTTTAATTTTAGTGGGTACATAGTAGGTATATGTATTTAAAGGGTACCTGAGATATTTTGGTATAGGCATGCGGTGTATAATAATTACATCAGGGAAAATTGGGTGTCCATCCCCTCAAGCAGTTATCCTTTTTGTTACAAACAATCAAATTATGTCTTTTATTTATTTATTTTTTGGAGACAGAGTCTCACTCTGTCTCCCAGACTGGAGAGTGTCGTGGTGCAGTCTTGGCTCACTGTATCTTCCCCCTCCCCGGTTCAACCGTTTCTTATACCTCAGCCTCCTGAGTAGCTGGGACTACAGGCACAGGCCACCACACCTAGCTAATTTTTGTATTTTTAGTACAGATACGGTTTCGCCATGTTGGCCAGGCTGGTCTGGAACTCCTGACCTCAAGCGATCCACCACCCCCAGCCTCTTTTAGTCACTTTTTTTTTTTTTTTTTTTTTTTGAGACGGAGTTTCGCTCTCGTTACCCAGGCTGGAGTGCAATGGCTCGATCTCGGCTCACCGCAACCTCCGCCTCTTGGGTTCAGGCAATTCTCCTGCCTCAGCCTCCTGAGTAGCTGGGATTACAGGCACGCGCCACCATTCCCAGCTAATTTTTTGTATTTTTAGTAGAGACTGGATTTCACCATGTTGACCAGGATGGTCTCGATCTCTTGACCTCGTGATCCACCCGCCTCGGCCTCCCAAAGTGCTGGGATTACAGGCATGAGCCACCGTCTTTTAGTCATTTTTAAATGTACAATTATTCTTGACTGTGGTACCTCTGTTGTACTATCAAATACTAGATCTTATTCATTCCTTCTGACTTTTATTTTTGGTGCCCATTAACCATCCCTACTTCCCACTGCCTTTTTCAACTTCTGGTAACCAGCCTTCTATTCTCTTTCTGCATGAGTTCTTTCATGATTTTGCCCTAATTCCAATGATCAGTTTTACACATTTTTTTTCCAATAATTTTTTAAAAAATAATGTACACTTCAACTCAATTTATGAGGCTAATGTGACACTGATATTAAAACCGTACAAGAATAATGTAAAAGGAGAAAAGTAGCTATATGATATTCATACTCATGAATATATTTGCAAAAATCTTAAAATGCTGACAAATTAAATACTGCAATACCTAACAAAAAAAAAAAAAAAAAAAAACAGGCAAAACTATTCTATGGGGTTAGATGCTAGGGCGATAATTACTGTGAGCTAGAACAGCAGGGATTGGGAGAATCACACCAGGGCTTTTGGAGTACTGGTAGTGTTCTGTTTCCTGATCTGGGTGCCGATTACATTGGTGTGTTTACTTTGTGGAAGTATATTTGGTCAAACGTATCTGTGCACATTTCTGTACACACAATTTTTTTTTTACAGAGTCTTGCTGTATCACCCAGGCTGGCATGCAGTGCATTTTTATAGTTTTAGTAGAGATGAGTTTCACCATATTGGCCAGGCTTGTCTCGAACTCCTTGCCTCGTATGATCTACTGCCTTGGCCTCCCAGTGCTGGGATTACAGATGTCTTATATTTCTTTTTTTTTTTTTTTTTTTTTTTTGAGACGGAGTTTTGCTCTTGTTACCCAGGCTGGAGTGCAATGGCGCGATCTCGGCTCACCGCAACCTCCGCCTCCTGGGTTCAGGCAATTCTCCTGCCTTAGCCTCCTGAGTAGCTGGGATTACAGGCACGTGCCACCATGCCCAGCTAATGTTTTGTATTTTTAGTAGAGACGGGGTTTCACCATGTTGACCAGGATGGTCTCGATCTCTCGACCTCGTGATCCACCCGCCTCGGCCTCCCAAAGTGCTGGGATTACAGGCTTGAGCCACCGCGCCCAGCCAGATGTCTTATATTTCAATTAAAAGTTTGCTTTAAAATAATACAATATAATATGATTAATTGATTTTAAGAATGTAAGGATGCACTGACATTAGAAAATCTATAAATATTATCTACCGTATTGTATGTTAAAAAGAAAATCCTTATAATGTTGGTAGTTGCAAGAGTTTGATAAAATTCCACATTAATTCATGATAGTAAGCAAATTAACAGAAAGGAGTATCCTTAAACTCACAGTGTGGCACAGACAAAGTTCACCAAATATTCCACATGCTCCCCAGCGTTTCCCCTTCTCTTTTACCGTTAGTTAGATTGGGGCCAAGTGAGTAGTTCTGTCCGGTAGACTATGAACTAGAGTGACATGTGTCACTTTTAGATGAAGGCAGTTGAGCCGATCTTCCTCCTCCATCCCTCTCTTCTCTTGCTCCAGTGACCTTGGAGGCTGTATTGCAGATGGCATAGATTAAAGATGGAGTAAGGATGCTTCACTCTCATCAGACTTTGTGTAAGCAAGAACTAAATCCTTACAGTGTTAAGCCTCTAAGATTTCAGAGGGTATGTGTTACGACAGTATAGCCTGTCTTACTCTAATATAAAGGGCATCTACCAAAAAACTACAGTAGCTCTCATATTCAGTGGTGAGAAGTTAGCATCATTTTCTGTAAAATCAGCAATAAGAACAAGGATGACTGCTATTTCTTCTTGTATTCAGCTGTACAGTAGAACAAGTAAGGATTGGAATGGAAGAAACAGCAGTTATAATTTGCAGATAAATTATTTACATGGTGGCCGGGTATAGTGGGTCACGCCTGTAGTCCCAGCACTTTGGGAGGCTGAGGCGGGCGGATCACAAGGTCAGAAGTTCGAGACCAGCCTGGTCAACATGGTAAAATCCTGTGTCTACTAAAAATACAAAAAAAAATTAGCTGGGCATGGTGGCACATGCCTGTAATCCCAGCTACTCGGGAGGCTGAGGCAGGAGAATTGCTTGAACCTGGGAGGTGGAAGTTGCAGAGAGCTGAGATCACACCACTGCGCTCCAGCCTGGATAACAGAGCAAGACTCTGTCTCAAAAAAAAAAAAAAAAAAAAAGATAATTTACATGGTAAACTTTCTATGTATAAATAAACAAGTTGCTTATAAGAAGTGTATATTTCGGTGGCTCAAGCCTGTAATCCCAGCACTTTGGGAGGCCGAGGCGGGTGGATCACGAGGTCAAGAGATCGAGACCATCCTGGTCAACATGGTGAAACCCCGTCTCTACTAAAGGTGCAAAAAATTAGCTGGGCATGGTGGCGCGTGCCTGTAATCCCAGCTACTCCGGAGGCTGAGGCAGGAGAATTGCCTGAACCCAGGAGGCGGAGGTTGCGGTGAGCCGAGATCGCGCCATTGCACTCCAGCCTGGGTAACAAGAGTGAAACTCCGTCTCAAAAAAAAAAAAAAAAAAAAAAAAGAAGTGTATATTTAAAATCAGTTACATTCCTGTCTGCCAACAACAAAAAATTAGAAAACTTAATATTTAAAAAGGCACCATTCACAATTTCATTAAAAAGTATTAACATATGGTACCTTGGAATAAATTTAGCAAAAAAAATGTAAAATTTTTTGGAGAAAAGTATTAAAGTTTACTGATAGTCCTTAAAGAAGGCCTTAATACTTGGAGAATAATAAAAACCTCAGTAACATAATTATATTACTTCTCCCTAATTTGATCTCTAAGAGTCAAAGAAATTCTGGTCAAAATCCTGGGAGGGTTTTAAAGGAATTCCTCAGGCTGATTCTTAAGTATGTGTAGAAGAGGAAAGAGCAAAGGATGGCTAAGACCCCTTAAAGTAGAAGAATAAACTGGAGACATTGACCTAGCAGATATCAAGACTTTGAATTTTTAGTAATTCAGACAGAGCAGTATTGGTCAGGAGCAGACACATTGTCTAACAGAACAGAAATTAGTTGCTTCTCATTAATGAAAATTGGACATGTGACATAGATTTCACATTAATGTAAAAAGAATGATCTTTCCAATAAATGGTGCTAGAGCAATTGTTTAATCGGGGGAAATAATATGTACTTAACCAGTGTTTGTAATAAGGCTTCAGTTGAGTTTTTAGTTTTTTTAATTACATTTTTTAAAATTTTTATTAAATTTTCTTTTAGAGACGGAGTCTCGCTATGCTGCCTAGGCTGGAATACCGTGGTTATTCACAGGCACAATAATGGTGCCTACAGCCTCAAACTTCTGGGCTAAAGTGATCCTCCAGCTTCAGCCTCCTTAAGTAACTTGACTATAGGCGCATGCCACTGTACCTGGCCTGGTTAATTTTATGTCATTTAAAAATAATAACCTACTTTAATGATACACTTTTTAAAAGTGAGCCCAAGAAAATGACAACTTAGGAAAGATATTTTCCACATGTATGAGAGACAAAATGTTTAGATCCTAATTTATGAAGAACTCTTAAAAATTAATAAGAAAAAAGATGGACCATCATCATTTTGCTTTCATGATTGATTTAATTGATATCTATTTTTAAATTTAATTGATATTTTAAAACTTTTCCTCAGCCAGCAGCTACAGTGACATTGTACGGATTTATAAAAGGTAAAAGGCTTGTCTTTTGTACTTTAAGCATGTCCCAGGTAGATGTGGATTCAGGAATTGAAAACATGGAGGTTGATGAAAATGATCGAAGAGAAAAACGGAGCCTCAGTGATAAGGTTGGTAAGCGATGAAGCCCTTGGTACAGGTAATATAAATAAAACCATTTCAGGTCTTGTATCTATTAGTGTGTGGCCACTCCAAATCGGGAAGTCCTAGGCAGGTGATTATTTCTATTCTTTTGAGGAAAAATGAATAACCTAGATTACCCTTCTTCATGGAAATGTAACTCACTCCTTCGATCTGATGTTATCCATCTGTTTCTGGTTCAGGGCCATGGTTTTATCAGTAAATTTAGTTTGTAATAGGAACTAAGTTAGAAGTAATTAGAGTTCTCTCTGTTGATCTTTTGCTTTTAAACAAGTAGGTCATCACATCTTTAGCAGTATTCTGAGGGAAATGACTGGGAATGAAGCAAGAATATGTAAAATCCAGTAACAAGTGGAGTTTTTGAAAACATGAAGCCTTTATGTTTGATTACCACCTGAGCTTAGTGCTCTGTATTTAGGGTGTGTGTGTGTGTTTATATAGATAGATAATTATGTCACTTTCTGTTCAGTAAATTATTAGGAATCCTTTAGCAACACGTGTTAATGATTATTAGAAGTTGCATTGTAAACAAAAATAAAAATAAAAAAGACAAAAAAAGGAAAAAAAAAAAAAGAAGCACTGTAGCCTCGTAGTGGTGCAGTGCTTTATTTTGTATAGTACTTTAATGTTTACAAAATTATATATGACATTTTATCTGTGATGGCATGTAATGAGAAATGTTCCATTTTTGAAAAATTTCTGGAGGAAAATAGATTATGCACCTAGAATGTTAACCTGGTCCTGTGGAATTCAGAAAAGTAAATAAATAGGATATGTATATCTTCTGTCACATTTTTTTTCTTGGTGACTTTTGATAATGCCTTTGCTCTTTTTTTTTTTTTTGAGACAGGGTCTCTGTCACCCCGGCTAGAGTGCAGTGGCATGATCTTGGCTCACTGCAACCTCCACCTCCTGGGTTCAAGTGATGCCCCTGCCTCAGCCTCCCAAGTAGCTGGGATTACAGGTGCCTGCCACCACGCCTGGCTAATTTTTTTATTTTTATTAGCGACCAGGTTTCACCATGTTTATCAAGGCTTGAACTCCTGATCCACCCGTGTCGGCCTCCCAAAGTGCTGGGATTACACTTGTGAGCCACGACACCTGGCCACCTTTGCTCTTTTATACTCCCCATAGATTGTACTGTAAGCCCATGAGACTTAGATGTTACAATTTTGATGTCATAGTTACAGGCCTACTTTTCCCCTCATCAGTGGGTGAAAGGTTTCATGCATTTAAAAAATACCATCACTAATAATGAATTAAATCAGAATAATGTATTTCTATTGAAGTGCCTAACTCATACCTCTTATTTGAAATTAACCTGTAAGTCTTCTTCTTCACCAGGAGCCTTCCTCGGGCCCTGAAGTATCTGAGGAGCAGGCCTTACAGCTGGTCTGTAAGATCTTTCGTGTCTCTTGGAAGGACCGGGACAGAGATGTCATCTTTCTTTCTTCTCTTTCTGCACAGTTTAAGCAGAACCCAAAAGAAGGTAGGAATCTAGCTCTACAGTCTTATTGCAGAGCACTTAACAAGAAAATTAGATGTGAGATCTTTGTCCTTCCCCATTATCCACATTCACTCCATCTTGCTCTTGGGTTATATTTTTGATGACAGGGAAACATCTTGATGAGGACACAGCTGTGTGGCCACTTTCTTCCCTTTCCACTGATCTTATTGATAACTTATTTTTTACTTTATGATTTCTATAAAACTATGTAAATAAGTTAATGGTCTCCATTTTCTCAGGGTTGGAATTTTTCCTCTTTGTTGTAAGAAGGTGCTTAGAGCATAACCTCCTTTTTTTTTTTTTGGTGAGACAGAGTCTCACTCTGTCATCAGGCTGAAATGCAGTGGTGCAATCTCGGCTCACTGCAACCTCTGCCTCCTGTGTTCCAGCAGTTCTCCTGCCTCAGCCTCCCAAGTAGCTGGGACTACAGGTGCATGCCACCACACCCAGCTAATTTTTGTATTTTTAGTAGAGATGAGCTTTCACCATGTTGGCCAGGATGGTGTCCATCTCTTGTCCTCGTGATCCTCCCACCTCAGCCTCCCAAAGTGCTGGAATTACAGGTTTGAGCCATCGAGCCCAGGCTTACCTCCTCTTTTTTTTTTTTTTTTTTTTGGTGAGACAGAGTCTTACTCTGTCATCAGGCTGAAATGCAGTGGTGGAATCTCGGCTCACCGCAACCTCCGCCTCCCGGGTTCAGGCAATTCTGCTGCCTCAACCTCCTGAGTAGCTGGGATTACAGGCACGTGCCACCATGCCCAGCTAATTTTTTTTTTTGTATTTTTAGTAGAGACGGGGTTTCACCATGTTGACCAGGATGGTCTTGATCTCTTGACCTCATGATCCACCCGCCTCAGCCTCCCAAAGTGCTGGGATTACAGGCTTGAGCCACCTCACCCGACTATCCTCTTATGAAGTAGAGATCTACTGGGTGGTCTCCAGGGATCCTGAGAGATTTGTTCTGTATGACCCTACCTGCTTTAAGTGCCTATGAAGCCATGTATACTGTGGAATTGATCTATTTGGTTAAATTGCTTAGCAAAATAGAACATAATGACATTTTGCTATGTTTCCAGTGTTCTACTGTAAGAGGCCCCACTTCTCACAAAATAGTAAAACTCTTAGCAAGATATCAGCATCATAAGGCATTATGATTTTTCTTTACAGCAGTCATTCGGAATGCAGCAGAGGTATGGGAAGTATGCTGGAGTGTTTTTTTGTTTGTTTGTTTGTTTGTTTTTTTTTTGCCTCTCACTGGAATATAACCTCCCTCATGATAGGGATTTTTGTCTGTTTAACTCATTGATGTATCCCCAGTGCCTGGAAGGATATCTTGCAAGAAATAGTCCCTCAATAGATAGATTTTAAATGGATGAGTGACTATCAAGAAGATTGCCTTTCTCTTTTCCATGACGCCTGTCTTCTGGGGAGGGGAAGAAAAGTCCTTTGTGTTTCTGGAGGGTAGATAAGACTATTTCTGATTTTACTGGCATCTTCTTATTAACCGCTCATGGAGCAGACCATGTATCTTAAGACTCTGCTACTTTTTTTTTTTTTTTTTTTTTGAGATGGAGTTTCGCTCTTGTTACCCAGGCTGGGGTGCAATGGCGCGATCTTGGCTCACTGCAACCTCCGCCTCCTGGGTTCAGGCAATTCTCCTGCCTCAGCCTCCTGAGTAGCTGGGATTACAGGCACGCGCCACCATGCCCAGCTAATTTTTTTGTATTTTTAGTAGAGACGGGGTTTCACCATGTTGACCAGGATGGTCTCGATCTCTTGACCTCGTGATCCACCCGCCTCGGCCTCCCAAAGTGCTGGGATTACAAGCTTGAGCCACCGCGCCCGGCCATGCTACTTCTTATTCTTATTAGAAATCTTAAGATTCCAAATCTATCTTACACATGTAAGTGATCATTTTAAAAAACCAAGTTAGATAAAATTGCCATGAGTTAAATTTTTTTTTTTAGTGATATTTAAAATGTATCTAAAGACCAAGAGTAAATCAACTGGGAGCTGCCAAGAATAAGAAGGAAGCTAGACTAGCATTTACTCCTGAAAGCCAGATGGTGACTAGATATTGGACCCTTTATAAAATCTTTTGAACCTTGGACTTAATAGTTTTATTACTGTATATAAAATGTATCTAGACTAAGAAATATTAACCCAGTTGTATTTGTAGTATAGTTGTAACCCAGTTGTATTGTATCTGTAGTTGGGAGTAGCTGCTGCTTTTTTTAGAAAGGGTCTTACTCTGTTGCCCAGGCTGGAGTGCAGTGGCATGGTCTCAACTCACTGCAGCCTCCACCTCCCAGGTTCAAGCAATTTTCCTGCCTCAGCCTCCCAAGTAGCTGGGATTATAGGCACGTGCCACCACGCCCGGCTAACTTTTGTATTTTTAGTAGAGACAGGGTTTTACCATGTTGGTCAGGCTGATCTTGAACTCCTAACCTTGTGATCCGCCTGCCTTGGCCTCCCAAAGTGCTGGGTTTACAGCTGTGAGCCACCACGTCCGGCCTAGCTTCATTTACAGTTAATATACATCAGCGTTAACTCTCATTGACTGAACCACAACATTTTTTTTTTTAAATAAACTCTTAATTTTGGAATAGTTGCAGCTAATGCGAGGAGTTCCTGCGTATACTTTCCCCAGTTTCCCCTGATGTGAATATCTTATATAAGCATGGTACATTTGTCAGAACTAAGAAATTATTACTAACTAATCACAAGGCTTTATTTAAGTTGCACCGGGTTTTACACTCATGTCCTTTTTTCCATTCCAGAATCCAAACCAGGATACTGCATCGAACCACTCGGGGTCAGTTTGGCTTATTTGAGGGCTGTGTACATGAAGAACTGTGTGTAACCTGTTCTTTATTCCTTATTCTCCTTCCAACAGTGTTCTCCGATTTTAAGGACTTGATTGGTCAGATTTTAATGGAAGTGCTAATGATGTCCACTCAGACTAGAGATGAAAACCCATTTGCCAGTCTGACAGCCACATCACAGCCAATTGCTGCAGCAGCACGGTCACCAGACAGAAATCTCCTGCTAAACACTGGCTCCAACCCGGGAACAAGCCCCATGTTCTGCAACGTGGGTTCCTTTGGTGCCAGCTCTTTGTCTAGGTCAGTGCGGTTCTCTTTGCACATCTAACTGCTAGTAAAAGAGTCATGAAGCACACAGGTGAAGGGAATATTTGTTTACAATGTTGATCTGTGCCACAGAGGGTCTGGCATGTATCACATTTGGGGAGGTGGTTTTAGTCACTGAAAGTGGAACTCTCTTTTTTAGATTGTTATTTTTTGGCTCTCTATGGTTAAGCTATTGGTAGATGAAATTTTAGAACCAGTTGGCAGTGTGTACTACATCATTCTTTGAACGGGGGCCTTTATTGTCTTATAAGTATAGCCTCTAGATCAATAGAGCAATTAGATTATAATTATTTAGATGCTTATCTGACAGATCTGTATACTTAAACTGAAACGATTCTATCCTTTAAAAGCTTGATGTTTTCTCTTTTAGTTAGTTATCTCAAATTTTTCTTCGATTTTTCTCTTCTTTCCTCCCTTTTCTCAACTCATTTAGCCTCTATGAAACTAGTCCGGCTCCCAATCCCAGTTTCTGGAGCTCTGTGCCCGTGATGGGCCCGTCTTTTGCCTCACCTTCCCGTGCAGCCAGCCAGCTGGCTGTGCCTTCCACTCCCCTCAGTCCTCACAGTGCAGCCTCTGGAACTGCTGCAGGAAGCCAGCCCTCATCCCCGCGGTATCGCCCCTATACTGTCACTCACCCGTGGGCATCCTCAGGTGTCTCTGTTCTGTCAACCTCCCCAAGTCCCCCTGCTCTCACCAGTAACCCTCAAGCAGTGCCCACCAGCAGTTCCAGACAGAGGCCCAGCAACACGGGTCCACCCCTACCACCCGCCTCACCCAGTGCCACGAACAGACGCCCCTCCTCCCTGAGGATCTCTCCTAGGTATTTATCCCACAGGAGACTTGCGTGTGTGTTTGCTGTGCAGGGAAAGGAGATTAACACAGTTTGGAAGAACTGCTGTGTGACACTGACTCTGTTTAATTGTTGTCGTTTTGGGTCATTAACCTGTGTGGCTAACTAGTTTGGTAGGCACGTACCCTGAGATAATGCCGGAAAGTTTGGATTGCTCTCTTATGAGTCCCTTTCTTCCCTTTGAGAGTTGGGGGTCACAGGAACCCTTTTTGGCTTTTTGTCCTGTTGCCAGTGGTAATTGAAATGGAGTCAGACTAACAGGGTGTGGGAGCAAATCTGGGCCTGGTGTTTTTTACTTCTGGTGAGTGGGGTGGGTCGGTTCATGCCCTGACACGTTGAGTTTTCGTTACGCATAAGTTCAGTCTCTTAGAAGGAAGCAGTATCAGAATTCCATGAATCCAGTGGCCCCTTCTCTCAAATGTTCCTATGTGTGTTTCTGTAATTTAGGTGAATTATGTTTCTGCATGTCAGTGGACAGAAGTTTCAGTGTAAGATTTATTTAAAAGGTCAGCATTTGTAAAAGTTTCTCCTCCTCTTGTTTTTCCTTTGTTCTCTGATGGCCTTTTTTGCTTTTGTTGTGGTAGTATGTACGACAATCCTTTCTCCTTCCTCTTCCTCGCACTTTCTGGGGACAGTAGTGATGAAGAAGATGAAGAAGATGATGATGATGGTGATGGTGATGGTGATGGTGATGATGAAGGTGGTGGTGGTGGTGATGATTTTTCTTGTGTCCAGTTTGGGTCCAGGTATCAGAGGAATGGAGTCTTACCCCTGCATGTGCATAGATGCTTAGGAACTAACTACTATAAGCTCTAACAAGGGGTGTGCTTTGAATCCAGGCAGGATAGGGTCAAATGAGGTGGGCTTGAGAGTATATTGACGTGTTCAGACCTTTTCATGGGATAAAGTAGCACATAGGAGAACTTCCTTCCTTTCTACCTTCCTTCCTTCCTTCCTTCCTTCCTTCCTTCTTCCCTCCCTCCCCTCCCTCCCCTCCCCTCCTCTCTCCTCCCCTTCCTTCCCCTCCCCTCCCCTCCCCTCCCCTTCCCTCCCCTCCCCTCTTATCTCTTTTTTCTTTTTCTTTTCTTTCTTTCTCTTTTTATTTTTTCTGACAAGAGTTTCACTCTTGTTACCCAGGCTGGAGTGCAATGGCACGATCTTCACTCACTGCAATCTCTGCTTCCTAGGTTCAAGCGATTCTCCTGCCTCAGCCTCCCAGGTAGCTGGATTACAGGCACCTGCCACCTCACCCAGCTAATTTTTGTATTTTTAGTAGAGACAGGATTATGCCATGTTGTCCAGGCTGGTCTTGAACTCCTGGCCTCGGGTGTTCTACCCTCCTCAGCCTCCCAAATTGCTCGGATTATAGGTGTGAGCCACCATACCTGGCCTGAGAATTTTTGTAGTTGTTACCTGGCAAGTTTGGAGGAAAACTTATGTATAATCATTATTTAAAAGCATGAAAACAGATTAAAGATCAGTCCTCAACTTTATCCACCTTTAGATATAAAATGAGAGACCCTTTATTTATCTATTGCAAGAATGTGATTGTGAACTACCAGATGTGTCAACTTGTACTCTCTCAGGCATGTTTTCTTAAGTACAGTTGCATGGATTGCTGCTATTTAGGAGTGGGAGAGGGGCTGGGATTTGATGTGTGTATGTATGTGTTCCCCTCTCTCCCTACCTCCCCAACCCCCGTTCACCCCCATAAAATTCAGTCTGGGCAATTCATCAAAGAGCATCCAAGGTCATACTGTCTGGTATAACTGTGATTCTGCTTTCATGTCTAGCCTTAAATTTCTCTAAACACTTCCTGGACCTCAGTGAAACCAGACCCCATTTGTTTAAAGAGCCTTTAAAATGACCACAGAGGCTGAAACATAGTTCCGGATATTGCAGAATGTTTACCCCTGAAAACCGAGTGAAAAACACTACTTGGGTTTGTAGGTGACTTTGGGCAAAGGAATATAACAGCACCTTCCTTCTAATCTTCTGACTCATTGTCTTACAATTTTGCTCTTAAATTGAAGTTTCCTCTGGACTGAGTTGGTGTTTGTACCCAGCACTGTTCAAAAATACCTCCAGGCTATAAACAGAGAATTAGGTACACTTCATTCAATTCGATGGTGTTCAGAAGAATCATCAGAGAACATACAAAGAGACAGAAGAATGTTGATACAAGGTTGAATATTGATTCAGGAAGGTTGATATTTGTATTATGTTGAACATTTTATCACTATTTCTCAAGTAAATTTCCCAGAGGTGAAAGTGTCTTTTTCATGTAGATAAAATCCTGTTGCATGATGATAGTAGTAAAGCAGGCATCCTTCCCAGGAATCAGTTTCCACAGGGTAAAAGTACTCGTTACCTGTTTTACTGTAAATGATCTGTAGGAGAAAGTCTCTCTCCTTGGCTTATTTAGTTGTGACTTTCTCTAACAACTATATCAGATTGTGTGCTGCTTTTATTAATACCTCTCTTTCTGGAGTTTTAACACCTCAACCTTGCCTCAGATCTAAATCCTCTACCTGCTAGGAGGAATAAAATTTACTGAGTGTATAAAAATAGCTACAAATACTCATGGAGCATTGTGCGCCAGATACGGGGTCAGCGCCGTGCAACGTCAGCTCCCTTACTCCTCGCTGTAGCCTGCTATGAGGAATCGTAGGGGAGGGGGAACGGACAAGAGGGTCAGAGTCACAGAACTGCATTCAGACCCCAGCATCCTGAATCCAGGCTCAGGTTCGTCACCACCACACTGTGCTGCCACCCACTTTTCCTTTTTGCCCAAATACGTCTTGTTCGCTTGTGCCTTACTACTGATTTTGCTGCCAAGAGTCTGTGCATGTACTCGGTTCCTTTGGCAAGGAAGTGCCAGCAATTCGCTCCTTAATTACAAAATGCCATCCCAGTCAGTTGTTATGTCCCTTGTTGGCTGTTACAGTGAATTGTGATCATCCAGATTTTGGCAGTTTATAGGTTCTTAGTTGATATGAAAAAAAGAATGCCACAGAATGGGTAAAAAATATGTAACTTTTTTTTTTTTTTTTTTTTGTTTGAGACGTAGTTTCGCTCTTGTTACCCAGGCTGGAGTGCAATGGCGCCATCTCGGCTCACCGCAACCTCCGCCTCCTGGGTTCAGGCAATTCTCCTGCCTCAACCTCCCGAGTAGCTGGGATTACAGGCAGGCGCCACCACGCCCAGCTAATTTTTGTATTTTTAGTAGAGACGGAGTTTCACCATGTTGACCAGGATGGTCTCGATCTTCTGACCTTGTGATCCACCTGCCTCGGCCTCCCAAAGTGCTGGGATTACAGGCGTGAGCCACGGTGCCGGGCCCTAAAAATACGTAACTATTTAAACATATAGAAGAACTGAGGGTTCTTCTAAGTAGGGTTAGAGCCAAGAAGAGCTAGCAAAAAATCTTGGTTTTTTTTGTTGTTGTTGTTGTTTGTTTGTTTGTTGGTTTTTGAGGCAGAGTCTTGCTTTGTCACCCAAGCTGGAGTGCTGTGGAGTGATCATGGCTCGCTGCAACCTCCACCTTCCAGGTTCAAGCAAATCTCATTCCTCAGCCTCCCGAGTATCTGGGATTACAGCCGCATGCCACCACACCCAGCTAATTTTTGTATTTTTAGTAGAGACGGGGTTTCACCATGTTGGCCAGGATGGTCTCAAACTCCTGACCTCAGGTGATCTGCCTGCCTTGGCCTCCCAAAGTCTCAAACTCCTGACCTTAGGTGTTCTGCCCACCTCGGCCTCCCAAAGTGCTGGGATTACGGGCGTGAGCCACCGCGTCCAGCTAAAACCTTGTAGTCGTCAGCAAAGAAATAGTATTTTCCTTCCCGCTTTCTAATTGATCTTCCCAAAATTTTGTTTACTCTGAAGTAAGCAATTTTAACACCCACTTCTTACCTGGTAAGACGAATCTCATAAAAGAAAGAATAATCAGGGGTTGGATCACTCTCTCCATCTGCTGGCCCAGCAGAGTTGATGCCTATTTATCTATTTATAGGGGTGATAATAAGGATTAATTTTAAAAAGGTAAAACAGTGCGCCTGTAGTCCCAGCTACTCAGGAGGCTGAGGCGGGAGAATTGCTGGAACCCAGGAGGCGGAGATTTCAGTGAGCTGAGGTTGTGCCACCGTACTCCAGCCTGGCACCTGGCGACAGAGCAAGACTCTGTCTCAAAAAAAAAAAAAAAAGGTAAAACATTCCTCCTATAATGTTTTGCAGACTTCGGAGAAAAGAAGTGTATGAGTTCTAAGGAACTGCTTTTTGCAGGAGTGGCAAAAGTGAGTGAAGTGAGAATTACCAGGTGTGAAAAGATAACTGTTAGATGCTGGGCTTAATGCATGGGTGATGAAATAATCTGTACAACAGACCTCCTTAACAGGAATTTGCCTGTGTAACAAACCTTCACATGTACCCCAAACCCAAAATAAAAGTAAATAAAAGTAAATCAATAAGTCAATAAATAAAAGCTGGAAGTTGATCTGGAAAAAAAAAAAAAGTATCTTGTGATAAAGATACCAGAGAGGTTATCCTGAGGAAAATGCTTCTAATTGTTTCCTAGGAAGCTGATGACTGGAAAGAAATTTGGTGGTTTTGTGTTTGTTTTGTAACTATGTAGATATTTCAGTGAAGGAGGTCAAATCTTGAAAGTCATGACCCTTATATGAGTAGACAAAGGGAAAATTAGTGAATAGTGAAAACATTGACATTCACCTACCTCTTTTTGCTGATTTTCACTGCTTGGGGATGAAACATAGAATTGATGGAAAAGAAATCCTTCTGGCTGGGCACAGTGGCAAGCACAGGTAATCCTACCACTTTGGAGACTGAGGTGGGAGGCTTGCCTGAGCCCAGGAGTTAGAGGCTACAAGTGAGTAATGATCATGCCACTGCACTCCAGCCTACTCCAGCCTGGGTGACAGAGTGAAACCCTCTCTCTGTCTGTCTTTCTCTCTAGTGAAACCCTGTCTGTCTGACACACACACACACACACACACACACACACACACACACACGAAACCTTCCACCACATGTATCCCTAAAATCCTCCAGTGATTTCCCTTCTCACACAGAGTAAAATCCAAAGCCTCTTATCATGGTCTACAAGGCCCTACATCTCATGTACACTCTATATACTACACACATACACACACACCCCATATGCTACACATGTGCACCCCACATCAAGCACACATCCACACACATGCCCCATTCGAACTTAATCTCCCTCTACTCTTCCCCTAGCTCATACACTGGGCTCCTGTTCTTTGCACGTAATAGTCCATCCTGCCTTAGGCCTTTGTACTTGTTTCTCCCCTTGGGACCACTCTCCCCTCCAGCTGGCTGTGTGGCTGGCTCCCTCACTCTCCTAATCTCTTTCAGAGGGTGGTCCCTGACCTCATTGTTTCACACATTATATAGAACACACATGCACTATGTCAGGCATGGTGGCTCACACCTGTAATCCCAGCACGTTGGGAGGCCAAGGCAGGCAGATCATGAGGTCCAGAGATCGAGATCATCCTGGCCAACATGGTGAAACCCCGTCTCTACTAAAAACACAAAAATTAGCTGGGCATGGTGGCATACGCCTGTAGTCCCAGTTACTCGGGAGTCTGAGGCAGGAGAATCGCTTGAACACAGGGGGCAGAGGTTGCAGTGAACTGAGATCGCACCACTGCACACCAGCCTGAGAGAGATGTCATCTCAAAAAAAAAAAAACCACACACACGTACACGTGCGCGCGTGCACGCGCATGCTGTCCCTCATCATCTGTCTGGTTTCGTGCACTATCCCAGGACCTACAGCAGTGCCTAGAACACAGAAGGTCTCTTAGTAACATTTATTAAATGAATTTATAGTGCTTAAACCTGCACAACTCTGACTTTGCCTTGCTATAAGAAAATGCAAGGCCAGCCACGGTGGCTAACACCTGTAAACCCAGCAGTTTGGGAGGCCGAGGTGGGCGGATCACCTTAGGTCAGGATTTCAAGACCAGCTTGGCCAACAGAGCAAAACCCCGTCTCTACTAAAAATATAAAAGTTAGCCACGTGTTGTGTCATGTGCCTATAATCCCAGCTACTAGAGAGGCTGAGGCAGGAGAATCACTTGAACCCAGGAGGTGGACATTGCAGTGAGCCAAGATCACACTACTGCACTCCAGCCTGGGCGACAGAGCAAGACGCTGTCTCAAAACAAACAAACAAAAACAAAAAACAAAAATGCGAATTCTGAAGTCCGCATTTGAGAGATCAGTAAATGGGAGGGTGCTTATAGAAGAAACTAGAAACAGAGTCCCTTTAAGGGCAAGTTTTACTGGTATATTTAAAATGGGATTCAGCCTGCACAGATCTGACGTGCGTGTAATTCCTAGGCACATTTTCACCGTGGCTTTGGAAGGATGCAGCTCTGTTTCCATTATGTGAAGTAATTACATGGTTACATTGGACTGCTAATGTAGTTATCAAAAAATGGTTTGCATATTTTCCCAGCAAGAGGCATAATTTTTTAGATGCTCTTAGGACTTAAATATGACATATTTCCAAGAATTTAGGATGTCACAGTTGTAAAAGCATCATGAATTTTGTAACAGCTTTCTGAGGGAAAATATTAAATACTGTTTTAAAAATTTAGAAATACATATATATGTATTTTTAGACAGAGTCTGGCTCTGTCTCCTAGGCTGGAGTGCAGTGGCATGATCTCAGCTCACTGCAACTTTCATCGCCCAGGTTCAAGCAAATCTCATTCCTGAGCCTCCCAATAGCTGGGATTACAGGTGTACGCCACCACACCTGGCTAATTTTTATGTTTTTATTAGAGACGGGATTTCACCACATTGGCCAGGCTGGTCTCGAACTCCTGACCTCAAGTGATCCACCCACCTCAGCCTCCCAAAGCGTAGAAATATTTCTTCATAGCATAAATGTATGCATGCAAACTATATACCACTTTCTCCTTCAGCGTCACACTCAAAATTTGAATCTACCTCTTTCAGTTTAAATCTAAAAATTCTTGTAAATCAGTTTTTGACCATTGCTTTTGACTTATGCTTATGTTAGTGAAACTGGCCACTTTTCTTACTTGTGATCATGATTTATTCTGGCGCCTTTAGGATTGATGTTAAAATTTTGACACATATTGACAAATACTGAGGTTGACGCTACATTTCCCATTTGGTTAAAGTTTTGTTTTACTTTTTCCCCCTCTCTTCAGAGTCAGCTTATTTGGTGCCTGGCTGGTGATCACCATGTTAGTCCATTTGCATTGCCATACAGAAAGGGCAATTTATAACGAAAAGAGGTTTAGTTGGCTCACGGTACTTCAGGCTGTCCAAGAAGCATGACAGCAGCATGTGCCTCTCGTGAGGGCCTCAGGAAGCTTCCACTCATGGCAGGAAGTGAAAGGAGGGTAGCAGGCAGGTCACATGGCGAGAGCAGGAACAACAGAGAGGAGCAGGATGTCCCAGACTCTTTTAAACAATCTCCTGTGAACTGAGTGAAAACTCACTCATCACCAAGGGGATGGGGCTAAGCCAATTGTGAGGTATCTGTGCCTCCATGATCCAGTCACCTCCCACTAGGCCCCAACTCCAACACAGGGGATTACATTTCAACATGAGATTTGGAGGGGACAAACATTAAGTGACAGTGAGGGTATAAAATTTAAGTTAAAATGAAGTGGGACGTATTGATAGGAATGGAAGTAATTTCAGTGGCAGTTGCATAAGCCAGTGCCATCCAAGCATGCTGAGTTCACATGCATGCTCACATGCTGGGTGTGGGTGCTGCATCAGACTGAGGCCTGGCAGCTGGCAAGGACCTATTGACATTAAACAGAAGATGCTTTTTGCCTGATGCAGTGACTCACGCCTGAAATCCGAGCACTTTGGGAGGCCGAGGCAAGGTGGATCACGAGGTCAGGAGATCAAGACCATCCTGGCCAACATGGTGAAGCACCATCTCTACCAAAATTACAAAAGTTAGCCAGACATGTTGGCATGTGCCTGTAATCCCAGCTACTCAGAAGACTGAGGCAGGAGAATCCCTTGAACTTGGGAGGTGGAGGTTGCAGTGAGCTGAGATTGTGCCACTGCACGCCAGCCTGGGTGACAGAGTGAGACTCCGTCTCAAAAAAAATAAAAAATTTTATAAAAAGATGCTTTTCTTCCCAGAAATGTAAAGATGTGAGAAAAATGGGGCTTATTATCAAGAAATAGCATCTCAGATTTTCATTTTAAACATGAGGCAGAGCTATTTTCATTGTCATCTGCAAGAGCTGCTCGTGAGAAAATTACCCTCAATTGTGTGTAGGTTCAAACCTGTTTTAGGAAAGTTCATCCTTACAAAGTGCAGTGAATATAGGCATGGAGCCATGAATGTCAGAGGCAGAGGAAGGATCACAGGTAGCTTGAAACTAACTAAAATTGCTGCAAGCAAAGATAGATATATATTTTTTCCCTTTCACGGGGTTCCCTGCACTGTTCCCACTGGTTGATGGCTTTTTCCGTTTGTCTTTGTACATGTTTTTCCTGTGCCTTATTACCGTACTCACTTTTCAGTTATCAAGCCAATCGGCAGATAGCAGATCCTGCCATTAATTAATAAAGTATACCAAAAAATTAGCTGCTATAAAGACACAATAATTGACCAGACACTGTGGCTCACGCCTGTAATCCCAGCACTTTGTGAGGCTGAGGTGTGTGGATCACTTGAAGTCAGGAATTTGAAACCATCCTGGCCAACGTGGTGAAATACCATCTCTACCAAAAATACAAAAATTAGCTGCACATGGTTGGTGAGCGCCTGTAGTCACAGCTACTTGGGAGGCTGAGGCAGGAGAATCGCTTGAATCCAGGAGGTGGAGGTTGCACTCAGTGAAGATCGCACCAGTGCTCTCCAGCCTGGGTGACAAAGCAAGACTCCATCTCAAAAAAAAAAAAGAAGCCGCAGTAATAAATTGCCTTTGTTTTTTTTGTTTTTGTTTTTTTGAGACAGAGTCTTGCTCTGTTGCCAGGCTGGAGTACAGTGGTGTAATCTCACATCACTGCAACCTCTGCCTCCCAGGTTTAAGTGATTCTCCTTCCTCAGCCTCCTGAGTAGCTGGGATTACAAGCACATGCCACCATGCCTGGCTAATTTTTCTATTTTTAGTAGGGAGAGGATTTTACCATGTTGGTCAGGCTGATCTTGAACACCTGACCTCGTGATCCGCCCGCCTCAGCCTCCCAAAGTGCTGGGATTATAGGCGTGAGCCACCACACCTGGCCTGCCTTTGTTTTTTAAGGGATCCCACACTGACCTGCCCAACCTCGTCATGACTCTGGTGAGGTGCTTTGTGGGTGGCTTAGTTACCTGCTCAGTCGGCAGGGAGCTGGCTGCCTTGTGCCTTCTCAGTCTCATTGCCTCCCTTCCCTTCCACCTGTCAGACTTATTTTATAGGTTGCTGGAGTTCAAATTTACTGGATTCTGGGCTGAATGCCTTGGATTTCAAAGTAGCTTTGTTTTCACCTTCTTACTGAAATACTTTAATGTCATACTTTTTTTTTTTTTTTTTTTTTTGATGCCAGGCTGGTCTTAAACTCCTGACCTCAAGTGATGTGCCCATCTTGGCCTCCTAGAAGTACTGGGATTACAGGCATGAGCCACTGTGCCCAGCCAATATCATAGTCGCTCTGTTGCCCAGGCTGGAGTGCGGTGGTGCGATCTCAGCTCACTGAAGCATCCACCTCCCAAATTCAGGAGATTCTCCTGCCTCAGCCTGCGGATTATCTGGGATTACAGGCACATGCCACCATGCCCAGCTAATTTTTTTGCATTTTTTTTTTTTTTTTTTTTTTTTTGAGACGGAGTTTCGCTCTTGTTGCCCAGGCTGGAGTGCAATGGCGCGATCTCGGCTCACCGCAACCTCCGCCTCCTGGGTTCAGGCAATTCTCCTGCCTCAGCCTCCTGAGTAGCTGGGATTACAGGCGTGCGCCACCATGCCCAGCTAATTTTTTGTATTTTGAGTAGAGACGGGGTTTCACCATGTTGACCAGGATGGTCTCGATCTCTTGACCTCGTGATCCACCCGCCTCAGCCTCCCAAAGTGCTGGGATTACAGGCTTGAGCCACCGCGCCCGGCTTTTTTTTTGCATTTTTAATAGAGATGGGGTTTTACCATGTTGGCCAGGCTGGTCTTGAATTCCTGTACCTCAAGTGATACAACCACATTAGCCTCCCAAAGTGCTGGGATTATCGACATGAGCCACTGCGCCCGGCCAGTATTCCAAGGTCAATTACCGGTATTTTTCCAAAAGTCTAAGGACAGTTATGTGCATACAGTTATGTGTCCCTTAACGAAGTGGATACGTTCTGAGAAATGCGTCGTTAGGCAGGTTGATCATTGTGTGAACATCATAGAGTAGACTTACACAAACCTAGATGGTACAGCCTACTATACACCTGGGCTATGTGGTATATAGCCTGCTTCTCTTAGGCTAAGAACCTGCACAGCATGTTAGTGTACTGAACACGGTAGGCAATTAGAACATATGTTGAGTATGTGTATATCTAGACATATCTAAATATGGAAAAGATACGATACAAATGTGGCTTTGTAACTTGTGGAAACTTTATGGTATATGTGGTCCATTATAGACTTAAACTTTGTTATGTGGCACGTGTTCCAAACGTGTTCCAAAATTAGTTACGCATATCTGTCTTTCTGTAAAGCGTGTCAATTCCTCTTGGTCCTGTTAGTTTTTAGACATTAATTATATGTTCTGGGTTGAAGTAGAGATGTATCACCTGATATTCCCATACTTTTTTTCTTTTTTGTTTTATTTTTTGAGACAGCGTCTCTCTCTGTCACCCAGTCAGGAGTGCAGTGGCATGATCTCAGATCACTGCAACAACTTCCTCCAGGTTCAAGTGATTCTTGTGCCTCAGCCTCCTAAGTAGCTGGGATTACAGATGTGCACCATCACGCCCAATTGATTTTTGTATTTTTAGTAGAAACAGGGTTTCGCCATGTTGGTCAGGCAGGTTTTCAACTCCTGGCCTCAAGTGATCCACCTGCCTTGGCCTACCAAAGTGCTGGATTACAGACGTGAGCCACTGTACCTGGCCATATTCCCATTCTTTATCATCGCTGTATGTAGTTTTTGTTGCTAAGTTTATGTTTTCTCATTTCCTTCAATTTAGTACTCCTTACTTTCTCCTTTGTTGTAATTAATCCCTGTGTATCTTTTATATGTATCAAATCAATTTGTGAGTTAAACACCAGATTTGTTATGTGGCCTGTCAATGGTTGATTTTAACTTTGTTTAATTTCCTCAAATTCAACCCTTGTGATTATATTTGGTTTTTGTCTCAGAGGATAGTTATTACTAATATAACAGTACTTCACATCGCATGCTGCTTATATTTTACAAAGCACCTCCATGTTACTTCACTGAAGCCCCACTGTAGAAGACATAGAGGTTCTAGGTTCAGGTAACAAGTGAACAATGGGGTTGAGACTAGAACCCACATCTGGTTACTCCTAGTACAATATTTTTGTTCTGTCGTTTACTGCTTTGCCTTTTTCACTCATAGTTTTGGAGGTGTTTATGTTGATAGCAAATATGTTCATGTCTCCTCCTAACTGGACAGTTTTCTTAAGCTCTGGTTCTCTTGCCAAGTGCTAGATGAGGGCTTTTGAGATCTACAGTAGAAGTCACAAAGATGAGGGCTATTTCGTTAGTCTATAACTTCTGAACAGTTTGATTACAGCAGCAGCATAGTGTCTGGCTTTAACCTACAGGTCTCTGAGTGATGCCCTTCTTTTTGGTTAACGTGCCTGTGATGTCTCTTCGAGTGCTTAACGCTTGGTAGCAGTTCCTAGTGCTTCTGGTTTAATAAGTTGCCATCTGCAGAAAGATAAAATCCCCTTCTTAGGTCCCTAAAATGTTACTAAAAGTTGCTCTTGTTGGATTTGGAGCAGGTGAAACAAGCAGTCAGGATGAATCTTGGCCGCATGGGTATTTGTGCTTTGTTAGGTGTGCAGGGATCCTAACAGGCTTTCTGCTGCAGAAACGCGAACTCTGCCAAAAATAATCAAGAGACAAGAGTCATAATTTCTTTATATCTTCTCCAAAGTTTGGGAGCCTCTGGTGGAGCAAGTAATTGGGATTCCTACAGTGACCATTTCACCATTGAAACCTGCAAAGAGACAGATATGCTGAACTACCTCATCGAGTGTTTCGACCGAGTTGGAATAGAGGAAAAAAAAGCACCAAAGGTAATATGAAATGGATTCACTTAAAATTTAAAAAAAGCCTAGTTATTGTTTGATTATCCCCACCCCTGGAGCATTCATTTATTTATTCGATCAGTAAAGTCATTATTGAACATTTGCCATGTGCCAGGCACAGCACTGGGAACTTAGGATGTGTCAGTGAACAAAACGGATTCCTGCCCTTGTGGAACTCACATTCTCGTGGAGACGGCCAAGGTGTGAACCCAGGTGGCTTGGCTTCAGAGTTCTCTCTTGACCACACTGTAGCTGGGTACCACCAATGACTCATATGGCCCTGATAATTCTGCTGGTTTGTTATAATGAGCAACACTATGGAGCCTCTGTAGATTTGCCAAGGACTGTGCCAGGTCTACTTTGGCTCGTATCTGCATAGTTGCGCTGTTAGTACAGCGAAGCCTGGCATTCTTTTTCCATTGTATGAATAAGCAAATGACCCTCAGAGAGACTACTTGTCCACAGTCACATAAATAATCAGTTGCAAGGCTGGGCTTAAACTCAGTAAGCTACCCTTTTCCCATCACTTCTTTGGACTGGATTCATTGTTTTCTCATTTTATTCCTATTTCACTTTCTGATTGTAGTTTTACATTAGAAACTGATTGGTTGTCCACGGTTTAGTTTCATATTTGTAAAGCACCCTCTTTGAGCTTTGTCATACTTAACCTTAGCAGAAGCAAAATGAGTGGGCATCTCTCCAAAGTTTTTTGGTTTTTGTTTTTTGAGCTGGAGTCTCGCTCTGTTGCCAGACTAGAGTGCAGTGGCACTATCTCTGCCCACTGCAGCCTCCCCCTCCTGGGCTCCAGCAATTCTCCTGCCTCAGCCTCCTGAGTAGCTGGGATTACAGACATCTCCCACCACACCCAGCTAATTTTTGTATTTTTTTAGTAGAGATGGGGTTTCACCATGTTGGCCAGGCTGGTCTCAAACTCCTGACCTCAAGTGATCCTCTCACCTTAGCCTCCCAAAGTGCTGGAATTACAGGTGTGAGCCACTGTGCCTGACCTCCCAAGTTCTTAAGTGTGAGTTTGGTCACCTCAGACTTATGCTTCTTTCTTCTCTGACATTAATTTCTGCAGAGGCAGTATACTTAGAAGGCATAGTTACTGTAGCTCATTCACTAAGAATAAAGGAAGAAGAAAGCACGCTGTTTACTGATGGTCCATCTCTTTTATCTGTTGTTTTTACAGCACGAAATTGTAAAAACAATTTTCTTTGTTTTTGTTTCTTGTTGACCTCGCTTCTACCTTTCCTTTTCAGATGTGCAGCCAGCCAGCAGTCAGCCAGCTTCTGAGCAACATCCGCTCACAGTGCATATCCCATACTGCTTTAGTACTACAAGGCTCCCTGACACAGCCCAGGTATGAAGGCCAATGACGCACTTGATGTTAGCAGGCAGAAGGCCCTAGTCAGCAGTGGACATCAGGCTTCCCAGCCATTCTTACACCACCTTGGATAACTCCCGTCTTCACCTGTAAAATGAAGGTCCCTTTCCTTCCCTAAAATACCGTGAAAATAAAACACTCCTTTCTCCCTCATCTTCTAAAGTAGTGTAAAGCATATTTTAAAAAGAAAATTGTTATGTTTGAAGAATTCTGCCTGCTTTTTGAAATAGACTCTGTTGAAATATGTGGA
Organism: Saimiri boliviensis; assembly: GCF_048565385.1. Taxonomy (NCBI): domain Eukaryota; kingdom Metazoa; phylum Chordata; class Mammalia; order Primates; family Cebidae; genus Saimiri; species Saimiri boliviensis. Next base: position 9,043,422 of record NC_133459.1, read on the forward strand.
CAAGCAAGGCAGAAAATTAGTAACTGACTGCACAGCCCCTGCCTAAAGTTGACGGAGGTTTTTGATAAAATGTGTGGAGTATCACCTTCCATGTGCAACAGTCAGTTTCTGTTATTGAGTAATAAAGAAGAATAATGGAGTGGATAGCTTAGGAATCCAACCAAAGTGCTACATTATTTGCTTCTGAGAATCCCATAAAGGTTACACATTTTTGTTTTAGTTTTAGTTTTAGTTTTAGTTTTTTTGAGATACTCACTCTGTTGCCCGGGCTGGACTGTAGTGGCATGATCTTGGCTTCCTGTAACCTCTGCCTCCCAGGTTCAAGTGATTCTCTTTCCTCAGCTTCCCAAGTAGCTGGGACTACAGGCATGTGCCACCATGCCTGGCTAATTTTTTTTTTTTGTATTTTTAGTAGAGACAGGGTTTCATCGTGTTCACCAGGATGGTCTCCATCTCTTTACCTCTTGATCCGCTCCCCTTGGCCTCCCAAAGTGCTGGTATTACAAGCATGAGTCACCGCGCCCGGCCTATTTTGGTCTTTAAAATTCTTTTTCTTTGGTGGCTCAAGCCTGTAATCCCAGCACTTTGGGAGGCCGAGGCGAGTGGATCATGAGGTCAAGAGATCAAGACCATCCTGGTCAACATGGTGAAATCCCGTCTCTACTAAAAATACAAAAAATTAGCTGGGCATGGTGGCGCGTGCCTGTAATCCCAGCTACTCAGGAGGCTGAGGCAGGAGAATCGCCTGAACCCAGGAGGCGGAGGTTGCGGTGAGCCGAGATCGCGCCATTGCACTCCAGCCTGGGTAACAAGAGCGAAACTCCGTCTCAAAAAATAAATAAATAAAAAAAATTCTTTTTCTTTGCCTCTCAGTCTTCTAAAGTTTGCAGGGTTTTTTTTTTTAGTGATGTATATTTCATTTCTTTTATATAAGAAATATCTAAAGGAAAAAGTTTACATTTAAAAGTTGAGGCCAGGCGTGGTGACTCACACCTGTAATCTCAGCACTTTGGGAGGCTGAGGCTGGTGGATCACCTGAGGTCAGGAGTTTGAGACTGGCCTGGCCAACGTGGTGAAATCCCATCTCTACTAAAAACCAAAAAACTTATCCTGGCATCTTGGCCCACACCTGTAATACTGGCTACTCAGACACTGAGGCCAGAGAATCACGTGAACCCAGGAGCTGGAGGTTGCAGGAAGCCAAGATCACGCCACTGTACTTTAGCCTAAGTGACAGAGCAGGGCTCCATCTCAAAAAATAAAAATAAAAATAAAATAAATAAAGTAAAAGTTTACAGGCCAGGCTCACGCTTGTAATCCTGGCACTTTGGGCGGATTGCCTGAGCTCAGGACTTCAAGACCAGCCTGGGCAACACGGTGAAACCCCGTCTCTGCTAAAAATAGAAAAAATTAGCTGGGCATGGTGGCATGCACCTGTAATCCCAACTACTGGGGAGGTTGGGGCACGAGAATCACTTGAACCCAGAAGGTGGAGGTTGCAGTAAGCCAGGATCACTACTTCACTCCAGCCTGGGCAACAGAGCAAGACTGTCTCAAAAAATAAGAAGAAATGAATAATATAAAAGTTTACAAACATAATGTTACATTTATTTATGCTAGCTGTTCTTACATAATTTTCTGTGCTATATGTTTTTGAAACTTTTCCAAAAGAAGGAAAATTATATACATGTACCAAAACTTTGAAAAACATCCCATGATTAAAATTAATGACTTTTTAAAAGTCCTCAGCCACTACAATTTTTTTTTCTCCCGAATTTGGATGAGGTATAAAAAAGTAAAAGAAACATATAATGCGGCCAGGCATGTTGGCTCACGCCTGTGATCTCAGCACTTTGGGAGGCCGAGACAGGCGGATCACCTGAGGTCAGGAGTTCAAGACCAGCCTGACCAATATGGTGAAACCCCATCTCTACTAAAAACATAAAAATTAGCTGGGCCTGGTGGTGGGCATCTCTAATCCCAGCTACTCGAGAGGCTGAGGCAGGAGAATTGCCTGAACCCGGGAGGCAGAGATTGCAGTGAGCCAAGATCATGCCATTGCATTCCAGCCTGGGCAAGAGTGAGATTCCATCTCAAAAAAAAAAAAAGAAACATATAATGCTTTTTTTTTTTTTTTAAGAGATAGGATCTCACTCTATTGCCTAGGCTAGAGTGCTCACTATAACCTCAAACTCCTCCTGGGTTCAAGCAGTTCTCCTGCCTTGGCCTCCCAAGTAGCTAGGACTACAGGCACACAGTCTTGGCCAGTTAATATTTTCTTTTGTGTAGAGACAGAGTCTTGCTGCATTGCCCAGGCTGTTCTTCAACTTCTGGCCTCAAGTGATCCTCCTAACTTGGCCTCCCAAAGTGCTGGGATTGCAGGCCTGAGCCACCGTGCCTGGCCATGCTTCCTTTATTCAGTGCTTCATTTTTAAAGGGCTCTATGTAGGAAAAGATGAAGTCTTTGAAACTTCCCATAGTATCTCATTAAAAAGACTAAAAGTGATTACTGTTGGTAAGAAGGGTTAGCTTTTGCCTGAAACTATCTTGCAGAATGTTTGGGAGATGTCAAGTTTGACTTTTGACTGGGCAGTTGTTGCTGACATGACATTTCACGTGATTCTGTAGTGAGTTGACTTCATCACCGTCCCTAATGTTCATGGGTCCACAGGTCCTTGCAGCAGCCGTCCTTCCTAGTGCCGTATATGCTGTGTAGGAATCTCCCATATGGCTTCATTCAGGAACTGGTGAGAACCACTCACCAGGATGAAGAAGTGTTCAAGCAGGTACGGTCATATGAGTTTGCTCTTGCAAATTTTAGCCTGAGAGCCTCTATGCCAAGGCTAATTTCTGAATACACCATATATTGAAAACTTCTGCCTGAATTCAAACATCCATGTGTCAGATGCTTAGAGACAAGGCCAACCCAAGATTCTTTTGAAGAAATCGCATTGACAGCTGCATTCTTCAAATCATGTGTCCATTTCAATGAATCAGTCAAACATCTAGCTTTTAAACAAGGTCTACAATAGGTACTTTGGGCAATAAGAAAAAAATATATACGGCCCTGTTCCTGATTTCAAGGAGCTTTTAAAACAAGCATACCCAGAGACAGCATAAGGCATGATATGCATTTGCCAGATAAATAGTATCAAAAATTTATTCTCTGAATTTGTAAGATTAATAACTTAACTATATTAGCTCATTGGCAGCCTGCATGCCACATAGAATATTTGTCTTCATCCCACTAGACTAGAAAAGATGGCTCATATCTTACTAATTATTTCATTGGGTATTTATACATGTTTTTGGTATCTTACTGTGTAAAGCCAAGTGAAAATGCAGATATGTAGTGCTTAGAAATAAAGCTGCATATATAGTCTTGAAGATGAAAGTCATTAACATTACTGTTTTAAGGAGCTGTTTGGGAAAGTAAGCACTTTGCCTTAGCAGCTTTTGCACCAGTTTTTTTTTCCCTGATGAAAGGGTTTTTATCAAATTTTCTTACAGTTTGCTGTATCATCACTTCCTTTTTTGTGACTACAGAGAATAACAGAGGCAATAGCTATAATTGGTATGATTCCTTTCACTCTGTTTTATACCTAAGATTATTTATAACTGTTAATTTTGAAACCTTTGAATTCTTGGGAATTGTGTTTTCATTAGCCTTCAAAATATTTGTAAAAGAAGCAGCCAGGATTCAAGAATAAAAATTCCAGTAGTGTTATGTACTCTGTCTGGAATTCACTGTTTATCTTAAATGATGATGTTATTGACTTATGGAAATATTAATGGAAACATAGTGAGCTTTTCTTCTCTAGAAGGATAAGTGAACTCAGGAAAATAAATCACTGTCTTGGAAGGTTTAAGAGATGCACTGCGTTAGAGATGTAATGGGCAGTAATTAGAATATTCTTCCTATTCAAGAAGACATTACTTGAGGAATCGAGTAGTTCTCGCTATGTAAAATCAGCCCAGTGAACATCTGTAAGGGGTGTATTGAGCCTACTTTGTTCATAAACAAGCCTACACAGGAGGTCATAAAATGACCTCTGAGTGTCTTCTGTTTGTTTTTTCCCCGTCACCAGCATTTAAATTTAGGTAAAATTCATGTAACATCAAATCTCCTTTTACTTATTTATTTATTTATTTTTTGAGACCAAGTTTCACTCTTGTTCCCCAGGCTGGAGTACAATGGCGCGATATTGGCTCACTGCAACCTCCACCTCCCGGGTTCAAGCAATTCTCATGTTTCAGCCTCTGAGTAGCTGGGATTACAGGCACCTGCCACCATGCGCAGCTAATTTTTTGTATTTTTAGTAGAAACAGGGTTTCACCAGGTTGGCCAGGCTGGTCTTGAATTGCTGATATCAGGTGATCTGCCCACCTCAGCCTCCCAAAGTGCTGGAATTGCAAGCATGAGCCACCACACCCGGCCTCAAACCACCATTTTGAAGTGTACAATTCAGTAACATTTACGACATTCACAGTGTTATACGACCACCACAGACCTATTTATTTATTTATTTAGAGGCGGAATCTCCTTAGGCTGGAGTGCAGTGGCTCAGTCTCGGCTCACTGCAACCTCTGCCTCCTGGTGATTCTCCTGCCTCAGCCTCCCAAGTACCTGGGGTTACAGGTGCACAACACCATGCCCAGCTAATTTTGCATTTTTAGTAGAGACAGGGTTTTGGCATGTTGGCCAGGCTGGTCTTGAACTCCTGGCCCCAAGTGATCCGCCCACCTCAGCCTCCCAAAGAGCTGGGATTACAAGTATGAGCCACAGCACCTGGCCCAGATCTGTTTATTTTTAATCCCAGAATTCTGCTGCCTTTTCAGCCACTCAGTGTTGACTCCTCATTGTCTTTTCTTATATGCTACCATGTGTTTTATCTAGAGAGGAATGATAACTGGGATGGAACTGAAAAACAGCATTTTACCTTTTTATCTTAAAAGAGTAGCAAATGTGAATTATTAAATCTTTGACTGAAATTTCTACCTCCTTTTAATGTTTGCAAGATGTTCACATCTAAATTAATAAATAACAGCTAGAATTTAGGAGTAGAGGTTGACAGTATTTTTAAATCAGTTCTGGGAGGCATTCATTTGAAACTGAAGAATTTATTTAAAATATATAGGTCAGGCCAGGCATGGTAGCTCATGGCTATAATCCTAGCATTTTGGGAGGCCGAGGCAGGCAGATCTCCTGAGCTCAGGAGTTTGAGACCAGGCAGGGCAAACCCCATCTCTACTCAAAATACAAAAAATTAGCCAGGCATAGTGGTGCATGCCTGTAGTCCCAGAGAACTACAGGCTGGGGGCAGGAGAATCTCTTGAACCCAGGAGCTGGAGGCCGCATTGAGTCAAGATTATGCCACTGCACTCCATCATGGGCGATAGAGGAAGACTCTGTCTGAGGAAAAAAAAAGAAAAAGATTATGCTTAGTCATATTTTGCCTATTATAAATGACACCCTAATTGCACCAAAGGATAACTATATAAGAAAGTGTAATTACATTTTACTTGTAGCATTCCTGAAAAACATATTTGGAGATTTTTCAGGATGACCAATTATGAAGTTTATTTTTGGTGATTCTGGAACCTCTGTTAGTCTTTTCTTCTTGATTACAATTTTGGCATTCCCCAAGGCCACACCTGAGTGTGACTTCTCCATTTTTATCTGGCTCATAAGAGTGAGTTACTTCTACCCTGATTGTTCAAATTGCAAACACCATAGAATGGGTCAGGCGCAGTGGCTCACGCCTGTAATCCCAGCTCTTTGAGAGGCCGAGGTGGGTGGATCACAAGGTCAGGAGTTCAAGACCAGCCAAGCTGACATAGTAACCTTGTCGCTTCTGAAAATACAAAAAATTAGCCAGACGTGCTGGCGGGCACCTACAATTGCAGCTACTCAGGAGGCTGAGGCAGGAGAATCACTTGAACCCAGGAGGTGGAGGTTGCAGTGAGCTGAGATCATGCCATTGCACTCCAGCCCAGGTGACAGAGTGAGACTCTGTCTCCAATAAAACAAAACATAGAATGATCTCCTCCAGAGCTGTGTTGATATCTCAAAACACTCCACGAACACTTTGTCATCCAGGGCCCTTTATATATATATATACTGTGCTCTTTAAATTATTAAAGTGCTCAGTATCATAGGATGAAATTAGTAGGAAAGGGAATTTTTTAAGTTTTCTAGTGGCTACATGGTATACTCCTGTTACAACTTGTTGGCATTCAGATTGTCAGCTGTTGTTTACAACATTTTCTATTAAATGTTATTAACCTTAAATTCCAACCAACTCCCTAAATGTGTTGATCAGTGAATACATTGTGAAATTTGAAAGTGAGCTAGGCTGAGTAAGTTTTGCGTGGTGTTCCTATGTATTAATCATAAACATATAAAAGCAGATTTGAGTTCCTTTAAGTGCCAGTAGCAGGTTAATGTATTCGTTACACTATATGTGGAGGTAAGGCTTTCTAACTAAAGCTTTCTTTTTCAATTTCAACATTCACCCATTAGCTCTTCGCTCTAAATTAAGTTTAATGTAATAATAATATTCATTGTTGGTCTGTTTATCGTTTTCCTCAAAATAAACAGGGAAAGGCTTTAAAAAAATATTGATAGAGGGCTGGGCGCCATGGCTCACACCGGTAATTCCAGCACTTGGGGAGGCAAGGCAGGTGGACCACAAGGTCAGGAGTTTGAGACCAGTGTGGCCAACATGGTGAAACCTAGTCTCTACTAAAAATACAAAATTAGCTGGTGTGGTGAAGGGCGCCTGTAGTCCCAGCTACTTGTGAGGCTGAAGCAGGAGGCTGAGGCAGGAGAATTGCTTGAACCCAGAGACAGAGGTTGCAGTGAGCCGAGACCTCGCCATTGCACTCCAGCCTGGGCAACGGAGTGAGACTCTGTCTCAAAAAAAAATTGATAGATGTGAGGAAATATTGGAACATTTACTTGAATTTTTTTAAACAGGTTATAGATGCTTGGTAATCAAGAACATACTGGTTGCCGAGATGTGCAGAATTTAGTTGAGTAGAGCGAGGACCCCTGGAGAGTCCTTTAGCAGGCTCCCAGTTTATGGGTTTTGTTGAATTACAGGGAGTCCTGTCAGGGTATTGGAGTTCATCAAAATCTTCTTCTGGAGAATTCAGCTGTATTACCATAGGGTTAGCCTTGAAAGAACAGGTCTAAACTCTGGCAGAATTCTAGACTTTTATATGCAAAAAAGCTTTTCCCTGGGGAAGAAACGCAGCTGCCTGGACTTTCAGTTCTAGCACCTTGTTTGTCATGCTTCCCATTCTTAGATTCTCTTAAACTTATATTTCTGATTTTGTTTTTTTTTTCTTATAGATATTTATCCCCATTTTACAAGGCCTGGCTCTTGCTGCCAAAGAGTGCTCCCTCGATAGTGACTACTTTAAATACCCCCTCATGGTAAAGCTTTGTTCTTTTTTCTTTAACTCATTCAATCGATGTTTTCCTTTCAGATTATTTTGACATACCCTTTTCTTTCAGGTTAATGATCAACCTTGTTTTCACATTTAAAACATGAAATCACTGTGTTGGCCATGCAGTGTTTGGTGTGCAGTGAGATGTGTCAGTGAAGACAGTTAGCAGCCTGGTACTTATTCACCTATCCAAGCTGTAGACAGGAGTTAGTGATGCGCTTATTACCATGGACTTTGCCATATCATACAGCTTATGAAAAAGATAACTATTGTGGTATCCTTTTGATTCTCTTCACAATGAACATACCATACTTTGGATGAAATTTTGTCATTTTTTAAAAAAACAAAAATGGCTGGGTACAGTGGCTCACGCCTGTAATCCCAACACTTTGGGAGACCAAGGCGGGCAGATCACGAGGTCAGGAGTTTAAGACCAGCCCAGCCAACATAGTGAGTGAAACCCTGTCTCTACTAAAAATACAAAAATTAGCTAGGCATAGTGGTGCACAACTCTAGTCCCAGCTATTCGAGAGGCTGAGGCAGGAGAATCGCTTGAACTGGGCAAGTAGAGGTTGCAGTGAGCCAAGATCGTGCAACTGCACTCCAGCCTGGACACCAGAGCAAAACTGTCCCCCCACCCCCCCAAAAAAAACCTATTAAAAATGTAAATTAACAGCAAAGTTGTACATACTAAGAAAACTAATACAGTTTTATCTTTATGTGTTCACTTTGTGCAGAAAATCTCACGTAACTCTCTTGTTCACCTTCCCTGTTTCCTAAAACCATACGCTTCGTCTGTAGGCTTTAAGTGGGAAGCAAAAATCTGCTTAGCTCTTGAAGGCACCAGAGCAAGTGTAAATCGTGGACAGAAGTTTCAGCTAGATTCCCATGGGGGGACTTGACTGTTGTGGAAACGCTGAAACTAGAATGAAAATTCGAAGCCCTTTTCTTTTCTGAATTTGCTTATTTGAAATTTTGGGGAGAAAAATATTTTGAAGTATTACTGAATATTTTTCATTGCAGAAATACAAAGGAAAAAATATCAAAATGAAATTAGTTTATTTTGTGTATAAATTAAGTCTTACATAAATTGAGACCATGATTAAGTTGTTTTTCTTACTATATTTGTTTAACTCATTCCACTGATTGGATTCCATTATACCGTGAATTTATTACTGAGTATCTGTTCTGTGCTAGACCTGGGGATTCAGAAGCTAGGAAGACAAGGTCCCCCTCTCCTCAAGGCTACTGCAAAAACAAGAGCTACAGCACAACAGTTGAACAGATACTGTGATAAATGCTAAAACAGCCGGACACAAAGCGTGCATTTATCTATTTTAAAAAATTCAAACCTATCATGACACTAAAGGGCTACAAGAATGCTGGGAAATTAGAAGGTGAAACCAGAATTCCTACTTTAAAAAAATAATTTTGAGTGGATTTATGCCAGAGCTCTTTCCATTGTACATGTTACTAGGGCTCCTGATAAAATTTTTTGAATCCTGATGTATTGTTCTGCCTGTGACAGATGAAAGGAAGTGAAATAATCTGATTGTTTGAGTTCAGTGATGAAGTATTTTAGTGAACACTAATTATCACAGTATTATATAAATGTTCCTTCATGGGATTGTTGGCTTTTGGGTTTTGGTGTGAATTAGCTTGATGTTTCAGTGAGGAGCTTTTAGCATCTGATACCAACAAATTGTCCTTTTGGTCAAAAGACAGAGGCCTCCATTGTGGTAGACAGTGATTTCATTTTGTGCCATTATTGATGCTTGTCTAATAACGAGGGTGCAGTGAGTGAGAGGGTGCAATGATGAGAGTCAGGGAGAGGAAGACTGTGGAAGCTAAACTCAGAAATAATCGTGATCGGCCGGGCGCGGTGGCTCAAGCCTGTAATCCCAGCACTTTGGGAGGCCGAAGCGGGTGGATCACAAGGTCAAGAGATCGAGACCATTCTGGTCAACATGGTGAAACCCCGTCTCTACTAAAAATACAAAAAAATTAGCTGGGCATGGTGGTGCATGTCTGTAATCCCAGCTACTCAGGAGGCTGAGGCAGGAGAATTGCCTGAACCCAGGAGGCGGAGGTTGCGGTGAGCCGAGATCGCGCCATTGCACTCCAGCCTGGGTAACAAGAGCGAAACTCCGTCTCAAAAAAAAAAATAATAATAATAATCGTGATCATTCGCTAGGTCAGTGGATCTTGCTGTGCCACACCTTCGAATCAGCTGGGGATCTTTAAAGGGGCTTATGCCTGGCTCCCCGCCCTAGACATTGCGATTGAATTCACCAGGGGTGTGGCATAACCACTGGCATTTCCAAAGGCTTCCCATGTGAAAAACTTTTTTGTAAGAAACATAGGTAGATAGATACAGTGCAAAAAATTAGATCTGGAAAACTGTTGCTCAGAATTTCAATAGAGGTTATCTTTGAGGGTAAAGTTTGAGTAATTTTTAGTTTCATTTTATATTTCTGTTTTCAAGTTTTTCACATTGCATGTATATTCATTTATTAATCAGAAAAACTAGTAAAGCTGCCGCCGTTTCAGCGGGAATGCATGTGTGCCATTGTAGAGGGAATGCATTTATAGCAGCAGTTAAAGCTGTTTCTTGATGCTACAAATGACAATCAGTTTCAGATGAAATACATTTAAATGACTCTGATCTTATTTCTAGGCACTAGGTGAGCTCTGTGAAACCAAGTTTGGGAAGACACACCCTGTGTGCAATTTGGTAAGCACTCACCTGATGGGCTTGCACGTTTTCAGTGAATATATCGTAACCCAGAAGGCATTCCTCCAGTGAGATGACCTGGAAAACTTCTCTTGAAGGACATTTAGGTGTAGGCGGAGGTAACGTGTCTGGAAGGCTCTCACCTGTTACGTTGTTGTTAGACACGTTATTTCCTGTATTACAGTTGTTCATTTCTATGATTTTTTTCCCTTTTGTTTTTTCTAAGACAGCATCTCGCTCTATCACCCAGGCTGGATGGAGTGTAGTGCTGCGATTTCAGCACACGGCAGCCTCCACCTCCTGGGTTCAAGTGAGTCTCGTGCCTCAGCCTCCCAAGTAGCTGGGAATACAGGTGCACACTATCATGCCAGGCTAATTTTTTTTGTATTTTTAGTAGAGATGGTGTTTCACCATGTTGGCCAGGCTGGTCTCGAACTACTGACCTCAGGTGATCCATCTGCCTCGGCCTCCCAAAGTGGTGGGATTACAGGTGTGAACCACCACACTGGGCCTGATTTTTTTTCCTTTATAGGTATTGTACAACTAAACTAACAAGTCCTATGGAAAAGTTATTCAAGTCCTTTGGTAGTATAAGTAAGAAGAGTTCATTTGAACTTCATCAAATAATATCCTGAAACATAAAAACTTCTTTTTTTTCTTTTGAGACAGTCTTGCTCTGTCACCCAGACTGGAGTGCAGTGGTAAAATCTTGGCTCACTGCAACCTCTGCCTCCTGGGTTCAAGCGATTATCTTGCCTCAGCCTCCCTAATAGCTGGGATTACAGCTGTATGCCACCACACCTGGCTAATTTTTGTATTTTTGGTAGAGATGGGCTTTCTCCATGTTGGCCAGGGTGGTCTCAGACTCCTGACCTCCGGTGACCCACCCCCACCCGTATTGGCCTACCAAAGTGCTGGGATTACAGGCGTGAGCCACCGTGCCTGGCCGAAACATAAAAGTTTTAATAATATCTTGTGAAAATATAGAGAAGCTGGTGGGTTTACATTGCATGTTCCCCTCGCTGGCCTGTTGAGCGGCTTGACCGGCCCCTTCCGTCTTCTGCCTAGGTTGCTTCTTTGCCGTTGTGGTTGCCGAAATCCTTAAGTCCCGGCTGTGGGCGGGAGCTGCAGAGACTCTCTTACTTGGGGGCTTTCTTTAGCTTCTCAGTCTTTGCAGAAGATGATGTAAGTATAGTGGCTACTTGTACTTTGCTGCTCTTTTATTCAGATTCTTTCCCAAATGTACCCTATATGATGATTGCATTTTTCCCTTCTCTTTCCAGGTTAAAGTGGTTGAAAAATATTTCTCAGGGCCTGCCATTACCCTGGAAAACACTCGTGTGGTTAGCCAATCATTGCAGCATTACTTAGAACTCGGAAGGGTAAGTGCTCAGAAAACAAATCCAGAGAAAGTATGACAGATGAGCTCCAGATAGGGAGCTCCTATTTTGTAGACTGGACGATACTCGGTACACAAACGGCTAACAAAAGCCAATTTGATCTTATGTAAAAAAAATAAACCCTAAGTAAGTAACCTGTGTTTCGAATAACACTTGTAACAGCAGCAGTGTGCTACCTTTGTATGTAGTACCACTGGGAGCTGGTCCTAAGCTTAGTGGCCCTGCTCCTCCTCCAGCTGGCCCTTAGCCGTTTACACTATGGAGGTGGGCAAGAGCTGTTAGTTTGCACACACCCCTCACTGACTTGCTTATCCCAAATGCAGATTAATATGTCTTCAGTTCTCAAACTTAAAGGCAGAGAAGGGCTGGGCATGATGGCTTAAGCCTGTAATCCGAGAACTTTGGAAGGCCAAGGGGGGTGGATCACCTGAGGTCAAGAATTCAAGACCAGCCTGGCCAACATGGTGAAACCCTGTCTCTGCTAAAAATACAAAAATTAGCCAGGCGTGGTGATGCATGCCTGTAATCCCAGCTACTCGGGAGGCTGAGGCACGAGGATCGCTGGAACCCAGGAGGTGGAGGTTGCAGTGAGCTGAGATCGTGCCGTGAGCCGAGATCATGCCACTGCACTCCAGCCTGGGCGACAGAGCAAGACTTCATCTCAAAAAAAGAAAAAAGGCAGAGAAGTTATAGGCTTGGATAACTAAGGTAATTTTGATCATGGAAAGGAAGTAACAAAGGCTATTTTATCAAAATTGTAACTGCCGGCCGGGCACGGCGGCTCACGCCTATAATCCCAGCCCTTTGGGAGGTTGATGTGGGTGGATCACAAGGTCAGGAGATCGAGACCATCCTGGCCAACATGGTGAAACCCTGCCTCTACTAAAAATACGAAAATTAGCTGGGCTTGGTGGCACGTGCCTGTAAATCCCAGCTACTCGGGAGGCTGAGGCAGGAAAATCACTTGAACCCAGGAGGTGGAGGTTGCAGTGAGCTGAGATCACGCCACTGCGCTCCAGCCTGGCAACAGAGCTAGACTCCGTCTCAAAAATAAACCAAAAAAAAAAAAAAAAAATACTGTAACTGCCTACCTCCCCCACTCCATATTCTTGCTTTCATGCTGATTACCTTAACACAGTTGAATATGGATATTTCTTATATTCTTCTTTCACTCAGGCTCTCCTAAAATGAGTAGAAGTGGGAGAGGAGAGAATGTGGGAAGTAGACTAGCTGTTCTTCAAGTCAAAAAGGAATTGTGTTCAAAATAGTTTTAATTTGTTTCTTCTTTTTTAAAACAAATTTCAGCAAGAGCTTTTTAAGATTCTGCATAGTATTTTGTTAAATGGTGAAACCCGTGAGGCTGCTCTCAGTTACATGGCAGCTGTCGTCAATGCCAATATGAAGAAGGCGCAGATGCAGGTAGGATTCCCGTTTGTCAAATTCGTTCATCTGACCCAGATTTAGTCAGCACCTACCAGGCACTGTTCTAGGAATGGGGGTACAGTATTGAACAAGGTAGACAAGCTTCCTGCTTTTGTGGAGCTCATGTTCCACAGGGTAAATGAGTAGACATAGAAACATATGATTTTAGACAGTCGTAGAATCAGTGAAGAAAATAGAGCAAAATAAAAGGCTGTGAGAAAAACTGTAGGTACCGGAAGGAAGGCATGAAGGTGATTTTTGATTGTGTGGCAGGAAAGGCCTCTCTGAGGAGCTGACATTGGTTAGAGAGGAAAGAGCTCGCCATTGCAGTGCTGAGAAAAGAGCTTTCTAGGCATGTGTAAGGCTCTAAGGTGGAAACAAAGCAGCTTTGGTACAAGCCCAGCACGCAGGCCTTTGTGGCTGGAGAAGAGTGAACAGGAGGGAAGGGTGGGTGCTGGAGTTAGTGGGTGGGCAGGGCTCCATGGGAGGGTTTTCAGCAGGGAAACCACAAAAGCTGCCGTGTCGACAGACTAAAGCAGAAGGGGGCGGCCGGGAACAGACCCAAGCTGCAAGGGCGTGAGTGCATCAGTCCAGGTGAGAGAGGCCACCGGCTGTGGCTGCTTTGCCAGAGGAGAAAAGGACATCCTTCCCTGCTTATTAATAATGAATGCATGATGTGACACATATACTCAGAAGCAAAAAAATATAGAGAGAAGAGCACAGATTTGGTGATTTCTGATCTTGATTCCACCGTTTACTAACTGCAGGACCTTAGTTACTTCTCTGTGCTGTCATTTCCTCATCTGCTAAGTGGGGTTAATACTAGTACTGGGTTTATTATATGTAAAGCTGTTAGAATGGTGCCTGGTACACAGTGATCACTCAGTCAGTGTTACCTGTTATTATTAACATTATTATTATTGGTATTATTAACTGTTATTATTTTTTTCTTAACAGAGGTAATCAGGTTACATTGTTAGATTGTTAGTGCAGGAGTTTGCTGATGCTGTCACCTAGAAAAACAATGTCACATGATGACAAGTGGAAGTAGTTGTTTTGATGCTCTTGAGGGAAATAGGAGAAAGAGGCTGGGCATGGTGGCTCACGCCTATAATCCCAGCACTTTGGGAGACTGAAGTGATCACTTGAACCCAGGTGTTTGAAACCAGCCCTGGCAACATAACAAGACGCCAACTCTACAAAAAATACAAAAATTATCTGGGCATGGTGGCACAAGCCTGTAGTTCCAGCTACTTGGGAGGCTAAGGCTAGAGGATCACTTGAGCCTGGGAGGTCAAGACCAGCCTGGGCAAAATAGGGAGACCCTGTCTCTACAAAAAAATTAAAAAGTAGCCCAGTGTAGTGGCACATGCCTGTAGACCCAGTTATTCAGGAGGCTGAAACAAGAGGATCACTAAGGCCCAGGAGGTTGAGGCTGCAATGAGCCATGTTCGCACCACTACACTACAGCATGGGCAAGAGAATAAAATCCTGTCTCAGAAAGAAAGAAAGAAAGAAAGAAAGAAAGAAAGAAAGAAAGAAAGAAAGAAAGAAAGCAACATATATTATGTTTCTACTTACTAATTTTGAGGCTCAGGCAAATCATTTCAGTCACTGAGTCTGTGTTTCCTCCTGTATGAAATGTTAACAGCAGTATTACTGACCTGTAAGAGTTACTGTGGTGGTTCCGTAAAGGAATGTATAAAATGTCTCTGATATAAATAATAATTGTATAATAGCTGCTATTCAACAAGTAGCACCTGCTAATAGAATTAATAGAATGCCAGTGGGGATGATATGTATGTCTTCTAATTGACTTTAGGATACCGATATATTTTAAAATTCAGTCTACTTTCTTACAAAGTTTGCCAAAATTTCTATTCATGTTGTTATTTTAAATGCTTTTTCTTGGCTGGGCACAGTGGCTTACACCTGTATTCCCAGAACTTTGGGAGGCCGAGGTGGGTGGATCACTTGAGGTCAGGAGTTCAATACCAACCTGGCCAACATGGTGAAACCCTGTCTTTACTCAAAATACAAAAATTAGCTGGGTGTGTTGGCACGCGCCTGTGGTCCCAGATACTTGGGAGGCTAAGGTGGGAGGATTGCTTGAGCCTGGGAGGTGGAGGTTGCAGCTGAGATCACACCCCTTCACTCCAGCCTAGGCAACAGAGTGAGACCCCATCACACAAAATTTTTTTTTTTTAATCTTTAAAAATACTTTTTTTTTTCATCTTTCACAGACAGATGATAGATTAGTGTCTACAGATGGATTTATGCTGAATTTCCTTTGGGTACTACAGCAGCTAAGTACAAAAATCAAGTTAGAAACAGTTGATCCCACGTATATTTTTCACCCACGATGTCGAATTACCCTTCCAAATGATGAGACGCGTGTGAATGCCACGATGGAAGATGTGAACGACTGGCTGAATGAACTCTGTGAGTACTGTGTTCATGACTAGGTCATTAAAAGACTGCCCTCTTCTCTGGGTGCTAGTAATTCCTCACAGATTGTTACCACTGCACCATAAAATGACTGTACAAGATAGAGAAACGTAATAAAAATTAATACACTAAAAATTCTTGTTGGGATCAGTCAAAACAAATAGATATATAGGACAAATGGAAGGAAATATACTGTTCTGAGTTAAAGAGAAAAAATTAAAATGATAATGGCAACTTAGTTATTATATAGATTATGTTAGCTATGACAGTATCAAGTTTTATATAGAGAATGTATATACCCATTGAAACTCTCATGAAATATTTCACAGATGTTGATGAATTGATGGTTTGAGAGTAGGAATATTTTGAAGGGCTTATAATTGTTGATCTTTTCTCTCTATAATATAAAACATATTGACCGGGTGCAGTGGCTCATGCCTATAATCCCAGCACTTTGGGAACTCGAGGCAGGCAAATTGCATGAGCCCAGGAGTTTGAGACCAGGTGGGCAACATGGCTAAACACTGTCTCTACAATAAATACCAAAATTAGCTGGGTTTGGTGACTACCCAGGAGACTGAAGAAGGAGGGTCACCTGAACCCAGGGAGGTCAAGACTTCACTGAGCTGTCATCATGCCACTACACTCCAGCCTGGTAGCAGAGTAAGACCCTGTCTCAACAACAAAAAAAAATACCATGTAATGACAGACATCAAAATATGGCAGCCAAGTACAGTGGCTCATGCCTGTAATCCTAGCACTTTGAGAGGCTGATGCAGGTGGATCACGAAATCAGGAGTTCAGGATCAGCCTGGCCAAGGTGGTGAAACTCATCTCTACTGAAAATACCAAAAAATTAGCTGGGCATGGTGGTGTGTACCTGTAATCCCAAGCTACTCAGGAGACTGAGGCCGGAGAATCCCTTGAACCCGGGAGGCGGGGGTTTCAGTGAGCCAAGACCTTGCCTCTACACTCCATCCTGGGCAATAGAACAAGACTGTCTCAAAAAAAAAAAAAAAAAAAAAAAAAAAAGACATGACTTTTATTTTATTTATTTATTTTATTTATTTTTTGAGACAGAGTCTCATTCTGTCGTCCATGCTGGAGTGCAGTTGTGTGATCTTAGCTCACTCCAGCCTCAACCTCCCTGGGCTCAGGTGGTACTCCCACCTTAGCTTCCAAACTTCCTTAGACTACAGGCACATGTCACCATGCATGGCTGTTTTTTTTGTATTTTTTAATAGAGATGAAGTTTTCCATGTTGCCCAGGCTGGTCTCAGACTCCTGGGCTCAGGCAACCCATCCATCTAATTATTCATGAACAGGATGAATTCATGCTTACCTGGTAGTAGCAGCATTATGGTTAGATGCACATATTCCAGAAAAATATTTGAACCGTTGTTGAATTGTAAGCCTAAAATGAACAATAAAGTCAGTATCTGATTGTCATTTGAATGAACAGCTAAAATCTAAGAGAAAACCAAAGAGGATTTCACCCAGCTGTGAAGGAGGGAGAAGTGTATCCTTTAAGAAATGAAGCAGCCAGGCATGGTGGTTCATGCTTATAATCTCAGAACTTTGGGAGGTACAGGCAGGAGGATCAGTTGAGCTCAGGAGTTCAAGACCAGCCTGGCCAACGTGGCAAGACTTATCTCTTGATGAAGAACTAAAAATAAATAGCCTAGCTGGGTGTGGTGCCATGAATCTGTAGTCACAGTTCCCAGTTACTGGAGAGGCTGGAATGGGAGGATGGCTTGAGCCCAGGAGGTTGAGGCTACAGTGAGCTATGATCGTGCCACTGTACTCCAGCCTTGGTGAGAGAGACATCATCTCAAAAAAAAAAAAGGCCAGGTGCCGTGGCTCACGCCTGTAATCCCAGCACTTTAGAAGGCCAAGGCAGGTGGGTCACCTGAAGTCAGGATTTCAAGATCAGCCTGGTCAACATGGCGAAACCCCATTTCTACTACAAAATTAGCCAGGCGTGGTGGTGTGCACTTGTAATCCCAGCTACTGCAGAGGCTGAGGCAGGAGAATCGCTTAGAACCTGGGAGGCAGAGGTTGCAGTGAGCCAAGATCGTGCCACTGCACTCCAGCCTCAGCAACAGAGGGAGACTCTGTCTTTTTTTTTTTTTTTTTTTTTTTTTGTCTTTTTGTTTTTTTCCTTTTTGTGGAGAATGGGGTCTCGCTGTATTACCCAGGCAGGTCTCGAACTCCTGGGCTCAAGCTATCCTCCCGCCTCTGCCTCCCTAAGAGCTGGGATTACAGGCGTGAGCCACAGCGCCCGGCCAGAGACTCTGTCTTAACAAAAAAAAAAAAAAAGAAGAAAAGAAGGAAATGAAGCATATCATCAAAGATAATATGCATGTGTCTTAATAGTATTTAGAGTAGAAAAAAAGAAATATCCAGAGAAAAGGCTCTGAAATCAATTTATTAACATAATACCAAAAGAGATGGGGTTTCCCTCTGTTGCCCAGGCTGGAGGGCAGTGGCTATTCACAGGCACAATCCCACTACTGATCAGCATGGGAGTTTTGACCTGCTCCGTTTCTGACCTGGGCAGGTTTACCCCTCCTTCGGCAACCTGGTGGTCCCCCGCTCCCGGGAAGTCACCATATTGATGCCGAACTTAGTGTGGACACCCAATCAGCATAGTGCACTGCAGCCCAGAACTCCTGGACTCAAGCGATCCTCCAGCCTCAGCCTCCCGAGCAGCTGGGACTGCAGGCACGTGTCACCACACCTGGCAAAAAAAGATACTTTTATACAATACATCAGTAAGGAACATCACCAAATATTGTTGACGGGCTGAGAATGGTGGCTCACACCCATAATCCAGCCACTTTTGGAGGCTGAGGCTTGAGCCCCGGAGTTCAAGATCAGCCTGGGCAACATAAGGAAACCCCATCTCTACAAAGAAAAAAATTAGCCCAGCATGGTGATACACGCCTGTGTTCCCAGCCACCTAGGAGGCTGAGACAGGAGGATCACTTGAGCCCTGGCAGTTGAGGCTGCAGTGAGCTTTGATTATACCACTGCACTTCAGCTTAGGTGACAGAGTAAGACCCTCTCTCAAAAAAAAAAAAATTGTTGTTGGACATCTATATACACATATAACTAGGTAGGACAGAATACCTGGTCCTTGAATGGAGCTAAGAGGAATTCTCTTCTTCTTATAGCATTGCTTAAATTTATAATTGATAAAGTATCCTTAAACTTCTGGCCAGGCATGGTGGCTCACGCCTGTAATTCCAGCACTTTGGGAGGCCAAGGAGGGTGGATCACCTGAGGTCAGGAGTTCGAGACCAGCCTGCCCAACATGGTGAAACCTTGTCTCTCCTAAAAACGCAAAAGTAGCCAGGTGTAGTAGTGCATGCCTGTAATCCCAGCTACTCAGGAGGCTGAGGCAGGAGAATCACTTGAACCCGGGAGGCAGAGTTTGCAGTAAGCCAAGATGATGCCGTTGCACTCCTGCCTAGGTGACAAGAGCAAAATTCCATCTCAAAAAAAAAAAAAAAAATAGTATGCTTAAACTTCATAAAAATTCAAATGTAATTTTCTCTTCTGAATTGAGCTTTTTCTCTGATTGAGACATGTAATAGATTTTATTTAGGGAATCATGTTATTTTTCCTAGATGGCGATCAGCCTCCATTTTCTGAGCCGAAATTCCCTACGGAGTGCTTCTTTCTCACCCTGCATGCTCACCACCTCTCTATTCTGCCCAGCTGCCGTCGCTATATCCGCAGACTCCGGGCTATCCGGGAGCTCAATAGGTATGTGCCATGATGCCATGTCCTGGGATTGCCTGTGTTACCACTTTCAGGGGCAAGCAGTTCCATTGTGAACCATAGTTTTGAATGTTGGGAGAGGTATGTACGTTATATAGTGTTCTGTCTACCTCTACCACCACGTCCATGTTCCTCAGTTGACCAGAGTTCTTTACCTGGTAAAGTGATTCAAACCTTGATTTCTGAGAGTTCTGAACCCTGGGTATTTCACTCTGTTTATATTAACTACAGACTTCCATTAACTTTTCCCACTGGGCATATATTACTAGGAGATACTTTAAACTTCGAAAGTTTAAAGGATCCACTGGGTTTCAGACATACCCTTTCCTCCCTGGACTGTGAAAAAGTAACCATGGGGTCAGGCGCGGTGGCTCACGCCTGTAATCCCA
The DNA here is from genome assembly GCF_048565385.1 of Saimiri boliviensis. Classification (NCBI taxonomy): domain Eukaryota; kingdom Metazoa; phylum Chordata; class Mammalia; order Primates; family Cebidae; genus Saimiri; species Saimiri boliviensis. The sequence goes on from NC_133459.1 coordinate 9,063,056, forward strand.
GCCCTTTGGGAGGCCGAGGCGGGTGGTTCATGAGGTCAGGAGTTCAAGACCAGCCTGGCGAAGATGGTAAAACCTCATCTCTACTAAAAATATAAAAAATTAGCCAGGCGTGGTGGGGTGCCTGTAATCCCCCCTATTCAAGAGGCTAAGGCAGTGAATTATTTGAGCCCAGGAGTGGAGATTGCAGTGAGCTGAGATCACATCACTGCACTCCAGCCTGGACGATAGAGCAAGACTTCATCTCGAAGAAAAAGAAAAAGGAAAAGGAAGCATGGTTTTCCTTGATAATCAATGTCATTTACTCCTGCCAACATGTAATTCTCTTTTTGGCTGTTCTGTGGCATGAGGAGTCCAAAAATGGCCAGATAGCAGCCTAAATTCCCAATTCATTAGTACCATTGTTGTGTTTCTTCATCTAAGCATTTCTTCCTGTGTACTAATACCAACAAACAAACAAGTCACAGGAACACAGAAGCAAGTATTTTTGAGCAGGTCATCTGGAATAATAATGAAGCCACTTCTGCTTTTTGGTCTAGAACCCATGTAGTCTGACTATGAGAGAAACTGAATCGTATTTATATCTCTGGATCTATCTTGCTTAAATCACTTACTAATTCTTTTTTTTTTTTTTTTTTTTTTGGATGGAGTCTCGCCCTTTCACCCAGGCTGGAGTGCAGTGGTGCAATCTCAGCTCACTGTAGCCGCTGCCTCCCAGGTTCAAGTGATTCTCCTGCTTCAGCCTCCCAAATAGCTGGGATTACAGATGTGCACCACCACGCCTGGCTACTTTTATGTATTTTTGGTAGAAACAGGGTTTTGCTACGTTGGCCAGGTTGGTCTCAAACTCCTGACCTCAGGTGATCCACTCACCTCTTCCTCCCAAAGTGCTGAAATTACAGGTGTGAGCTACCACCATGACCAGCCTAATTAATATCACTTACGAATTCTAATAGTTACTCTGCAGATTCTTTATGATTTCGTTTCTACACATAATCATGTCTATAAATGATGACAATTTTATTTCTTATATATTTTTTTCATGCATTAATGCCTGGGCTATAATTTTTAGTACAATGTTAAATAGAAATAACCTCGAAATTTCCATATTCCAGTTAGTGGAGGAAAGCTTTCTATATATCCTCAGTTACCAGATTAAGAAAATTTTCTTCTATTTCAGTAGTTAATTCCCTTAGCACTGGTTGAATTGTATTAAATGCTTTTGCAATATCCATTGAGGAGACTAGACTTTTTTCTCCTCTATCCTGTTAATGTGGTTGAATTATATTCGTTGGTTTTCTGTTATTAAACCAATCTTTTGCTCCTGGAGTAAACTTAACTTTAATGTTTTTTTTTTTTATCTCATTAGATACACAATTTGCTGATATTCTGTTCAGGATTTTTGCATCTGTTCAAAAGAAAGCCAGACCTATAATCTTCATTTCTTATTAAGTGCATCTCAAATTTTGGTATTAAGGTTATGCTGCCTTAACTAGGGGCTAGGTATGGTGGCTCACGCCTGTAATCCCAGCACTTTGGGAGGCTGAGGTGGATGGATCACCTGAGGTCAGGAGTTCGAGACCAACTTGGCCAACATGGTGAAATCCCATCTCTATTAAAAATATAAAAATTAAGGCCGGGTGCGGTGGCTCAAGCCTATAATCCCAGCACTTTGGGAGGCTGAGGCGGGTGGATCACGAGGTCAAGAGATCGAGACCATCCTGGTCAACATGGTGAAACCCCGTCTCTACTAAAAATACAAAAAAATCAACTGGGCATGGTGGTGCGTGCCTGTAATCGCAGCTACTCAGGAGGCTGAGGCAGGAGAATTGCCTGAACCCAGGAGGTGGAGGTTGTGGTGAGCCGAGATCGCGCCATTGTACTCCAGCCTGGGTAACAAGAGCGAAACTCCATCTCAAAAAAGAAAAAAAAAAAAATACAAAAATTAGCCAGGCATGGTGGGTCATGCCTGTAATCCCAGCTACTCAGAAGGCCAAGCAGGAGAATCACTTGAACCTAGGAGGCAGAGGCTGTAGTGAGCCAAGATGGAGCCACTGCACTACAGCCTGAGTGAGAGAGTGAGACTTTGTCTCACCAAAAGCAAAAAAAAAAAGAAAAGGAACGGGAGAATGTTCTCCTTTTTTTATGTTCCCTGGAAGAGTTTATTGTATAAGAATTATGTTGTTTCTTCCTTAAATGTCAGAAAAAATTCAGTGATGAAGTTGTCAGGGCTTAAGAGCTTTCTGTGTCGGGATATTTTTAATTATGGATTTAAGTCAGTTAAAAGATACAGGACTATTTAGATTGTCATTCCGTCTTGTGTCAGTTTTCCTATCTAAAGTTTGAAAATGTTTTGACATGAAGTTGCTTGTAATATCTTTTTTATCATTTTCATGACTGTGGGATCCTTATTATTTCTGCTTTTAGTTTTAATTTGCTTTCTGTTGCCTCTTGAGATGGATGTTTAAATCATCCTTTTCAACTTTTTCTCTTATGTATTTATTTAAGACTATTTTGTTTCCCTTTTAGTGTGGTTTTAGCAGCATCCCTCATGTGTATTATTATCTTATCAGTCAGTTTAAAATGTTTTCTAATTTTTGGGTTTTTTAAATATGACCTGTGAGTTATTTTTAAATACATTATTTAAAATCTGGATTCTTAGGGTATTTGTCTATGTATCTTTAGTTAGTTGATTTCTAGCTAAATTCCATCATAGTCAGAAAATATATTCTATGTGATTTATGTCTTTTGAAGTTTATTGAGAGTTACTTCATAGCCTTTTACATGAGTAGACCTGAAAAGATTGCTATCTGTATTGTTTTTACAGTATTCACATATAGTATTTAGGTCAAGTTTGTTAATTCACTGTTCAACTTTTCCTTATATCTGTGGATTTTATCAGCTTATCATATCAATTACTGAGAGAGGCTTATAAAAATTTTAAACTGTATTTGTCGATTTATCTGTTATCCTACAATGGATTACCATCCTGGGATACCATCATTCCCACTGACTTTGGAGGGTCCATTTCAATGGCAGTATCTATAACCTTTGCTTCCAGACCAGCTAGCAATAGATAGCCTTTATTGTGCTTTTCAGAGACATTTTTGTTCCCCTCATGTGTGTATTTTTCAATGCTGTGATATAGGAAGTATCTTCTAAGGCATAGTTGGGGTGTGTGTATGTGTATTGGAAAGGGGATTATCTGAGGTAAATCACATATGGTAAATCCACCTTAATTTTCCAAGCTCTTTAAGTTTTCAAATCATTTCCTCTGAATTAGATCAAATAATATTTGGCAACGCAACTTCATTCAGTATAGGTCACTGTCAATTCAAAGTTTTGTCAACTAGTTGGTTGCACAATATAAACCTCTCCCAACTACTCAGAATAATACTGAATCCAGGGTCTCCAGTAGATATAATCATGTCAGTGATTTTAGCCCTACATAGAAGTATATCAGCATTTTCTTCTCTTGCTGATCAAGCATCTTCAAAATCCATTCCCATATATAACCTACATAACTGTCATGTTTCAGGCAATACATATGTGGTGGATAGAAAAATGGCATCTCAAAGGTGCCCACATCCTAGTCTCAGAACCTGTGAATATGTTCTCTAACTTGATTAAAGGGACTTTGCAGCTGTGATCAGGTTTATCATCTTGAGGTGGGGAGATTATCCTGGATTATGTGGGTAGATCCAGTGTCATCACAAAGGCCTTCATAAGGGAGAACCAATCAGGAGGGTCAGAGGGAGAGACAGAATGTGATGAGAAAGCCAAGGTCGGAGTAGTTTGGGGTCATGAGCCAATCTGGTAACCTGGAAGCTGGAAAAGGCAAGGAAACTTGTTCTCCCCTAGAGCCTCCAGAAGAAACCATCCCTGCTGACCCTGTTTAGACTTCCAGAACTCTAAGGCTATAATTGTGTAGTTTGGACCCACTAAGTCTGTGGTAACTTGTTATAGCAGCAATAGAAAACTAGCATAATATATTAGCAAATCTTGCCATTTTTTCCCCCTTCAAATATGTACTTACCTGGCATGCAATTTTGTAATAAGGACAGTCTGTGATCTGACTCTAATTGTGGTTCTGGAAGCAAAGAGGGATGATCAGATAGAACCTAGGAGACGATAGCATTCCCCTGCAGGTGACTGCCTCCAATGAGGTCATTATAGAAACCGCTTGTGCTGGTAAGCAAGACTCAGGGAATTTAGAGATTCAGGTGCTTGGAGTCTGCTAGGTCTCCCAAGCTCCTCTATTTGAATTCTTTGGGTCCCAGTCTTTCTTTGCCTTAACTTTCAGATAAGAGGTCCAGTAAAGTTATTAACTTCTTCTGTACCGTAATTAGTAGAACTGGAGCTGATCCTTAAAATAGTCTTAGAAGCTTCCTGTCTTACAGTTCTGAAGATCAGAAGTCCTAAAATCGGTCAGGTGCAGTGGCTCACACCTGTAACTCCAACACTTTGGGAGGCCGAGGTGGACAGATCACCTGAGGTCAGGAGAGACCAGCCTGGCCAGCATGGTGAAACCCCGTCTCTACTAAAAATACAAAAATTAGCCGGGCATGGTAGTGAATGCCTACAGTCCCAGCTACTCAAGACGCTGAGGCAGGAGAGTCCCTTGAACCCAGGAGACGAAGGTTGAATTGAGCTGAGATCGTGCCACTGCCCTCCAGCCTGGAATTGTGAGACGCTGTCTCAAAAAAAGAAGTCCCAAGGTTACGTTCCCTCCGGAGGCTCTAGAGGAGAATCTCCTTTGCCTTTTCCATCTTCTAAAAGCTGCCTGCATTCCTCTGCTCATCCCCGCTTACTGGATTTTCAAAGCCAGCAACATAGTATCTTTAGACCTCCTTCTCTTGCCTGGTATATCTCAGCACTTCGGGAGGATCACTTGAGGTCAGGAATTTGAGACCAGCCTCGCCAACATGGTGAAACCTTGTCTCTACCAAAAAAAGACAAAAATTAGCCAGGCATGGTGGCACACCACTGTAGTCCCTGCTACTCAGTTGGCTGAGGTAGGAGAATTGCTTGAACCTGGGAGGCGGAGGTTGCAGGGAGCTGAGATCATGCCACTGCACTCCAGGGCAACAGAGTGAGACCCTGTCTCAAAAATAAAAAATAAAAAATAAAAAAAAAAAACAAGAAAACAATGCCAGGCATGGTGGCTCATGCCTGTTATTCAGCATTTTGAGAGGCTGAGGCAGGCAGATCATTTGAGGTCAGAAGTTTGAGACCAGCCTGGCGAACATGTTGAAAACTCTGTCTCTATTAAAAATACAAAAATTAGCCGGGCGCGGTGGCTCACGCCTGTAATCCCAGCACTTTGGGAGGCCGAGGCGGGTGGATCACGAGGTCAAGAGATCGAGACCATCCTGGTCAACATGGTGAAACCCCGTCTCTACTAAAAATACAAAAAACTAGCTGGGCATGATGGCGCGTGCCTGTAATCCCAGCTACTCAGGAGGCTGAGGCAGGAGAATTGCCTGAACCCAGGAGGCGGAGGTTGCAGTGAGCTGAGATCGCGCCATTGCACTCCAGCCTGGGTAACAAGAGCGAATCTCCGTCTCAAAAAAAAAAAAAAAAAAAATTAGCTAGGCATGGTGGCAGGTGCCTGTAATCCCAGCTATTTGGGAGTCTGAGTCAGGAGAATCACTTGAACCAGGAGGCAGAGGTTGCAGTGAGCCAGATGATGCCATTGCACTCCAGCCTAGGTGACAGAGCGAGACTCAGTCTCAAAAAAAAAAAGACAACACAACAACCAGATCTCCTTCTCGCTCTGACCTTTGCTTCCAATGTCTCATTGTTACATCTCCTTCTCTTAAAAGGACCTTTGTGATTATATTGGGCCCACCCAAATCATCCAAGATAATCTTCCCATCTCAAAGCCCATACCCATAATCACATCTACGGTGTCCCTTTCGCCTCGCTGGATCACATATTCACAGATTCCCTCCAAGGATTCGGATGTGACATCTTTGGAGGAGCCATTCTTTTGTCTACCATACTCATGTTTCAGTTGTAGACAGAAGAATCTAATTCATCTGTGATAAGCAGAAAGGGGAACTAACTGGTTTATTGAATCATTGGAATGGCTATAATAGAAGATTCTCAGAGCTATGCTTTGTACTAGGAAGCTGCTTTGGAGGTCAGCCTGACAGCGCAGCCTCTGCCACAGCTTCAGCCAAAACCCCTCTACCACTGTGCTTCCAGAAGGATGCAGTCATGCAACCACTTCACAGTACTCACCCTGCCTTCAGTAAGGGTTCGTCTCCTAGTGACAGCTAGGTCTTAAGAAATGCTGGCAGGAAGGGAGTCTAGGAAACGCAGTTTCTAGAGATTTAGCAACCTCTAGTCTTATACACAACATCATGATTGAAATACTGTTAAGTGAGCCAGGCTTTAAAATATGCAGCGTATTAGGTGTTGGGGAAGCCTTTAGTACGGAGACAGATGGTGTTTGAGCAGCCACCCAAAGGGAGTGAAGGAGCAAAGCCACAGAGATAACCTAAGAGAACAGCATTCCGAGCAGAGGGAACAGTTGTAAAGGACAATGCCATGAGTAAAATAGCCTTTTGTTTTTGGATCATTGAATAGGCATACTAACTTTGAATTTTCATGAGAGACTTCTCTTTTTTCCTCCCAGAAAAACAAGAGAACAATGTACTTCCTTGTAACAAAAAATATGATTGTATTTCACCAAATCTATAGTGTCATCCATTTGAAGACACATTTTTGTTTTAGGAACCAATAAGAAAAAAAAAATGCTGCCAATTAAACTGTAACTTGCCACCGGTTATAAGATATACTCTGACTTTCAAGATGTTACAATGTGAAAAACGAACTAACTGCGTGTGAGAGTCAGGGAAATGGGCCAGGCGCGGTGGCTCATGCCTCATGCCTGTAATCCCAGCACTTCGGGAGGCCGAGGCGGGTGGATCACTTGAGGTCAGGAGTTCAAAACCAGCCTGTCCAACATGGCAAAACCCCGTCTCTTAAAAAAAAAAAAAAAAGTTAGTGAAATGGTCAAGATGCATGGATAAGATGGATCCGGCTGTTTTCTTTCATTTGACTGTTAGTCTTTGTTTTCAGAACTGTGGAAGATTTGAAAAATAATGAAAGCCAATGGAAAGATTCCCCACTGGCAACTAGACACCGCGAAATGCTAAAGCGCTGTAAAACTCAGCTTAAGGTTTGTATAGTTAATTGGCATAATTGTAGAGCAGCCTCATAATGATAATTTTCTCAATAGAATATATATCTTGAGCGAGCAGTTTAGGGTCCTTACTTTTTCTTCATTATTCTTTTCCCTTTAGATAAAATAGCACATTTTAAAACTTGTTGATACCTTACTTACATCTGTGTATAATGATTTAAGTCTCAGGACAGAATATGGGTAGATATGCTTATGCCAGGACTATGAATTCTTAATGGGTTTTATGATTCTCAGTTTAACCTCACCTCCCCTTCCCTACCTTATGCAAAGCCCTCCTCACCTGCTCTCCCAGCCACTCACCCCAACATTCACACACACTCCGGTATATCTAGCCATGCATTTTCATGATCTTTGACAAAGCAGATCTGTGGTAGTGGAAAGATCTTTTTCCTTTGCCCCTGTTCTTCTTTTTTTTTTTTTTTTTGAGATGGAGTTTCACTCTTGTTACCCAGGCTGGAGTGCAATGGAGTTTCACTCTTGTTACCCAGGCTGGAGTGCAATGGCGCGATCTCGGCTCACTGCAACCTCCGCCTCCTGGGTTCAGGCAATTCTCCTGCCTCAGCCTCCCGCGCTGGGATTACAGGCAGGCACCACCACACCCAGCTAATTTTTGTATTTTTAGTAGAGACGGGGTTTCACCATGTTGACCAGGATGGTCTCAATCTCTTGACCTCGTGATCCACCCGCCTCGGCCTCCCAAAGTGCTGGGATTACAGGCGTGAGCCACTGCGCCCGGCCCCTGTTCTTCTTTTAATGAAAATGATTTGTCACACCAAACCTAACTAAAGATGGGAATTATTCTTGATGGTGAGACATAGCTAAAAATGTATGCCAACTGACATTGTACAAAGAAAGCATAGATAGCAAATGTATGCATTTTTCTTCTATTCATGTTCCAGTTATCAACCTGAATGTTAGCTGGTCATGCATTCTGTTTAATAGTAGGATATTATGTGGAAAGTTTACCTGACATAGCTTTCTGGTACAAGTTGAGATTTCAATTTTATTTACAAATGGGCTAGACTTCTTTAAGATGCACAGTTCACCAGGGGCCCTTATCTGGGGTCTGTGGACACCCCAAGCAGTCCACAGATGTGTTTTAAGATGTGAAAAATGCAAATGTATGCATTTTTCTTCTATTCATGTTCCAGTTATCAACCTGAATGTTAGCTGGTCATGCATTCTGTTTAATAGTAGGATATTATGTGGAAAGTTTACCTGACATAGCTTTCTGGTACAAGTTGAGATTTCAATTTTATTTACAAATGGGCTAGACTTCTTTAAGATGCACAGTTCACCAGGGGCCCTTATCTGGGGTCTGTGGACACCCCAAGCAGTCCACAGATGTGTTTTAAGGGGGTCTGTAAACTGCTTAAATGGCCAGGGGTGGTGGCTCATGCCTGTAATCCCAGCACTTTGGGAGACTGAGGTAGGCAGATCACCAGAGGTCAGGAGTTCAAGACCAGCCTGGCCAACATGGTGAAACCCCGTCTCTAGTTAAAATACAGAAATTAACTAGGTGTGGTGGCACACACCTGTAATCCCAGCTATTTGGGAGGCTGAGGCAGGAGAATCACCTGAACCCGGGAGGTTGCAGTGAGCTGAGATGGCACCCCTGCACTTCAACTTGGGGAACAAACCGAGACTCTGTCTCAGAAAACAAACAAAAAAACAACTGCTTAAATTTCTATGTCAGTGTATGCCTCCGTGTGTGTGTGTGTGTGTGTGTGTGTGTGTGTGATTCTATTAACAGGCCTCTAGGTAGGAATTCCGTGTGTGTGTGTGTGTGTGTGTGTGTGTGATTCTATTAACAGGCCTCTAGTAGGAATTCTGTGTGTGTGTGTGTGTGATTCTATTAACAGGCCTCTAGGTAGGAATTCCGTGTGTGTGTGTGTGTGTGTGTGTAATTCTATTAATAGGCCTCTAGGTAGGAATTCCGTGTGTGTGTGTGTGTGTGCGTGTGTGTGATTCTATTAACAGGCCTCTAGGTAGGAATTCTGTGTGTGTGTGTGTGTGTGTGTAATTCTATTAACAGGCCTCTAGGTAGGAATTCCATGTGTATGTGTGTGTGTGTGTGTGTGTATAATTCTATTAACAGTCCTCTAGGTAGGAATTCTGTGTGTGTGTGTGTGTGTGTGTGTGTAATTCCATCCACAGGCCTCTAGATAGGAATTCCATCCTTAGTGGACCAGCATTTTGTCCAAGGGCAGCTTGTAAAAGGTGGTGCCGGAATACTGATTGTTTGGCTTTTTCCCACTGTTTACCCTGACACCCAATCACCACCCTCTCCCAATCAAGTTATTTATAGGCCACGGTAGTAACTCACCACTTTATGCTAGACTTGGTGGCACTCAGTGGTTTGTACTCAGTGGTTTGCTTGCCATGCCTTTGTTTTTCTCAGGAAAAAGATCGTGGGATACAACTAGCATCTTCTGGCTAGTTAGAGATGAAGCTCTAGACAGTCTGGAACCCAGATTTCCCATCCCCTGGCCCCAGTCCCGCTGTAGGGGTTTAGCTGTTGACTAATCTTTGGGTATGGGCATCCTGCTTCCACAGAAACTGGTACGGTGCAAGGCCTGCGCTGATGCTGGCCTGCTTGACGAGAGCTTCCTGAGAAGATGTCTGAATTTTTATGGCCTTCTCATTCAGCTGCTGCTCCGCATCCTGGACCCCGCATATCCCGAGTGAGTGAACTTCCTTCTCTTTCCCTCGTCCCTCCCTGACTGGGCTGTGTTGTTTTTTTTAAGTCCTGCAAAGTTGATAACTAAAACTAAAACCCTTTCTTTATCAATAACTCACTTCTCTTGGCCAGGCGCAGTGGCTCACGCCTGTAATCCCAGCACTTTGGGAGGCCAAGGCAGGCAGATCACCTAAGATCGGGAGTTGAAGACCAGCCTGGCCAACATGGTGAAAACCCTGTCTCTACTAAAAATAAAAAAAAAAATGTTAGCCGGGTATGGTGGCATGTGCCTATAGTCCCAGCTACTCGGGAGGTTGAAGCAGGAGAGTTGCTTGGACTGGGGAGGCGGAGGTTGCAGTGAGCCAAGATCGTGCCACTGTACCCCAGCCTGAATGACAGAGTGAGACTCCATCTCCAAAAAAAAAAGGAGGAAAAAAAAATTAATTTCTTGGAAGGGTGTGGTGGCTCACACTTGTAATCCCAACACTTTGGGAGACCAAGGCGAGTGGTCACTAGAGGTCAGGAGTTCGAGACCATCCTCCAATATGGTGAAACCCCATCTTTACTAAAAATGCAAAAATTAGGCCGGGCACGGTGGCTCATGCCTGTAATCCCAGCACTTTGGGAGGCCAAGGCAGGTGGATCACCTGAGGTCGGGAGTTCAAAATCATCCTGACCAACATGGAGAAACCCTGTCTCTACTAAAAATACAAAATTAGCTGGGCATGGTTGTGCATGCCTGTAATCCCAGCTACTCAGGGGGCTGAGGCAATAGAGTCATTTGAACCCAGGAGGCAGAGGTAGCAGTGAGCCCAAATTGCGCCACTGCACTCCAGCCTGGGCAACAAGAGCAAAGCTCCATCAGAAAAAAAAAAAAAAGAAAGAAAGAAATTGTGCTTGCTTTGGTAGCACATATACTTAAAAAAAAAAAAAAAGAAATCAAGGAAAGGGCCGGATGTGGTGGCTCATGCCTGTAATCCCAGCACTTTGGGAGGCCAAGTTGGGTGTATCACTTGAGTTAGGAGTTCAAGACCAGCCTGGCCAACATTCCAAAACACCATCTCTACTAAAAATACAAAAATTAGCTGGGCGTGGTGGCAGATGCCTGTAGTCGCAGATACTCTGGAAGCTGAGGCAGGAGAATCACTTGAACCCGGGAAGTAGGTGTTGCAGTGAGCTGAGATCATTCTACTACACTCTGGCCTGGGCACAGAGTGAGACTATCCCCACGCAAAAAAAAAAAAAAGAGAGAGAGAGAATTTACTTCAGGTTGTATTTATATAGACTATGTAGTTATATTGATAGGTGTTTTCCCTGTAATTAGTAATTAGTTACAATAATAGGTGAATGTCAACATCTGTTATTTTAATTTTGACAAGTATTTCTTTAAAATTTGCTATAAAGTCTTTGATTGATAGAAAAAGAAATCTATACATTGGAAGCCCAAAGCTGCAGATGATATTAGGCCCTCCTAAGCACTGGGTCCAGGAATACCCAGCTAATTCACTGAGTGAGTTAAGAACGTTGTTGATCACTTTGTCATCAACTGGTCATCTCCAGGCAGCCATTTTTGTTTTGTTCATTATTATTATTTTACTGTTATGAAGTCTCTGGTTCACTGATGTTGGTGAGATTGGCCCAAGTCCCCTAAAGGAGTGGAAAATATTATTTAAAATATGTGTGTAGCTCTGTTATCTCAGACAGTTTGAGTTATACAAAATGATGAAATAGGACCTTTTAATTTCCTTCCTATTTTACTTATTATTAATTTCCTTCCCATATTACTTAAGACATAAAGAAGGCTGGGTGCGGTGGCCCACACCTGTAATCCCAGCACTTTGGGAGGCCAAAACAGGCGGATCACCTGAGGTCAGGAGTTTGAGACTAGCCTGGCCAACATGGTAAAACCCTGTCACTACTAAAAACAGGAAAATTAGCCAGATGCGGTGACACATACTTGTAATCCCAGCTATTCGGGAGGCTCAGGCATGAGAATCACTTGAACTCAGGAGATGGAGGTTGCAGCGAGTGAGTTGAGATTGCACCACTGCACTCCAGCCTGGGTGACAAGAGTGAGACTCTGTCTCGGGGGATAAAAAAGAAATCAAGTAAAGGAAAACATTTCATATATACCCCAGCATACGCACTGTCTTCATTATTCCCTGTTCATTTCTGGTTGTAGTTTCTTTGCCTGTTTGTTTATTACATAGTTGTATTACAGAATGAGTTTTTTTCCCCAAATAAAATACTTACTTAATGGTAGCATAACACTCCCTGTAATTTGATGTACTATAATTTCACTTTGTAAATTATGCTTTTTTTCTCTTTGACAGTATAACACTGCCTTTAAATTCAGATGTCCCCAAGGTATTTGCAGCATTGCCTGAGTTTTATGTAGAAGATGTTGCAGAATTTTTATTTTTTATTGTACAGTAAGTGCCTTTAATACTTTACATAGTTCTAATAAGTTTTTATGCATAATACAACACGATATTCTGAGCTATGTTGCAAACCTCCGTTTCATGCCTGAAATTTTATGTAACCGTTTTCACTGAATGCTGCCTAGAAACTGGAAAAAATAAATCCAACGGTGGCACCAGTCCAATTCCAACAATATCTCAAAGACAGAGGCAGGATTAACAGTGCAGATAATGTGTTCTGTGAAAATTGAGTTGAATTTCTAATAGTTGAATATATGTCTCTGAGCAACAGAAGGAGCAAACAGTTTATAAATAGCTGAATGAACATCCCAAACCTAAAAATATCCACATCTATATTTTGTACTAAAATTTGTCTCAATTTGTAAAATTGGAGAATGCTTATGAAAAAATGGTTTGAGTTTATAACTGATATTGTAGGGTTGTTGTTTTTTTTTTTTTTTTTTTTTTGAGACAGAGTCTTGCTCTGTCGCCCAGGCTGGAGTGCAGTGGTGCAATCTCGGCTCACTGCAATCTCCACATCCTGGGTTCAAGTGATCCTCCTGCCTAAGCCTCCCGAGTAGCTGGGATTACAGGTGCATGCCAGCACACCTGGCTAATTTTTTTTTTTTGAGACGGAGTTTCGCTCTTGTTACCCAGCCTGGAGTGCAATGGCACGATCTCGGCTCACCGCAACCTCCGCCTCCTGGGTTCAGGCAATTCTCCTGTCTCAGCCTCCTGAGTAGCTGGGATTACAGGCATGCACCACCATGCCCAGCTAATTTTTTGTATTTTTAGTAGAGACGGGGTTTCACCTTGTTGACCAAGGTTGGTCTCGATCTCTTGACCTTGTGATCCACCCGCCTCGGCCTCCCAAAGTGCTGGGATTACAGGGTTGAGCCACCGCGCCCGGCCCTTTTTTTTTTTTTTTTTTAAAGTAGAGACAGGGTTTTTCCATGTTGGGCAGGCTGGTCTCAAACTTCTGACCTCAGGTGATCCACCCTCCTTGGCCTCCCAAAGTGCTGGGATTACAGGTGTGAGCCACCGCGCCTAGCCTATTGTAGGGGTTTAATTTTTTTTTTTCCGAAATCCTTTTTGGTTTATCAAATTCACATTTTATTTCTAAAACATTGCAGGTTAGAAGAATTGCAGTTTCAATCCCTTGGCACCATGATAGCACATATGGCTAGCTGAGGGAATGGTATATGAAGTCTATTGTGAAAAATAAAAGTCGTGCTGGGCACTGTGGCACATGCTTGTAGTCTCAGACATGCGGGAGGATTGCTTGAGCTAGTTCAAGACCAGCCTGGACAATGTAGCAAGTTTGCATCTCTTTAAAAAAAAAAAAAAAAAGCCAAGTGTGGTGGCTCATGCCTGTAATCCCAGCACTTTGGGAGGCTGAAGTGGGCGGATCACAAGGTCAGGAGTTCGAGACCAGCCTGACCAACATGGTGAAACCCCGTATCTACTAAAAATAAAAAATTAGCCAGGCATGGTGTTGCATGCCTGTAATAACAGCTACTCAGGAGGCTGAGGCAGGAGAATCCCTTGAACTCAGAAGGCAAAGTTGCAGCGAGCTAAGATCTCACCACTGCACTCCAGCCTGGGTGACAGAGCAAGACTCCATCTCAAAAAGATAAATAAATAAATAAAATAAAATAAAATAAAATAAAATAAAAATAGTATAGATTCCCAGTCATGAAATACAAATTGTGAAAGTTTTTTAACAAACAACAGAAAAAACAAAATTAGTGTAAATGATTCTAAAATAAGAGCCAAAACTAACTGGAGCAAGTTATATTGCTGTCGTAAAAGCTGCCTTAAAAAAAAAAGCCCGCCAGGCGCGGTGGCTCACGCCTGTAGATCCCAGCACTTTGGGAGGCCAAGGCGGGCGGATCACGTGGTCAAGAGATCAAGACCATCCTGGTCAACATGGTGAAACCCTGTCTCTACTAAAAATACAAAAAATTAGCTGGGCATGGTGGCCCATGCCTGTAATCCCAGCTACTCAGGAGGCCGAGGCAGGAGAATTGCCTGAACCTGGGAGGTGGAGGTTGCAGTGAGCCGAGATCGCGCCATTGCACTCCAGCCTGGGTAACGAGCAAAACTCCGTCTCAAAAAAAAAAAAAAAAAAGCCCAAATCGAGGCAGAGGTTCCAGTGAGCTGAGATCACACCACTGCACTCCAGCCTGGGCAACAGAGCAAGACTCCATCTCAAAAAAAAAAAAAAAAAAAAAAAAAAGATAATCCCCACTCATTGGTGACATGTGATTTTGATTGGTTCAGAATTTAAAAAGTGACTAAAAAGCATGGTTTATTTGTTGAAAAACCAACCTTAGGCCGGGTGCGGTGGCTCACGCCAGTAATCACAGCACTTTGGAAAGCCGAGGTGAGTGGATCGCGAGGTCAAGAGATTGAGACCATCCTGGCCAACATGGGAAACGCTGTCTCTACTAAAAATACAAAAATTAGCTGGGCATGGTGGCGCCTGCCTGTAGTGTAGTCACAGCTACTCGCTAGTCTGAGGCAGGAGAATTGCTTGAACCCGGGAAGTGGAGGTTGCTGTGAGCCAAGATTGCACCACTGCACTCCAGCCTGGCACCTGACAATGAAACAAGACTCTGCCTCAAAAAAAAGAAAAACCAACCTTGGAATTTAAGCAATTCAAGTCACATTTTAAAATCTGTTCTATGTACACTAATACAAAAAAACACCTATTTGAAAATTTTCATTTATTCTCCTTTTCAGCAGAGATTTAAAAAAATAACTCTATCAAAAAAATTTTGTATGACTTTTTGGTAGTAATGATCTTTTGTGAAGTTTATCTGATTTAATCATAGCTTTTGTTTATAGTTAATGTAACATGCTACAGCCAGTAACCATGTTTCGTTTGAAATCCGTGTCATTACAGTGTAAATAGTCACTGTAAACTGAGCGAGTTCAAGGACACTCCTAAACCTACTTATCGTGCCGTCCCCTCCTCACTTACTGACACCAGCCTTCACCAAGGTGAGTTTCTCAGCAGTTTCTCACGGTCTCTGTCTTGCCCTCCTTGCCTCTCTTCAGATACTCTCCCCAGGCGCTTTATGAGCCCTGCACTCAGGATATTGTGATGTTCCTTGTCGTGATGTTGTGCAACCAGAACTACATCCGAAACCCGTATTTGGTGGCCAAACTTGTAGAAGTCATGTTTATGACCAACCCTGCTGTTCAGCCACGAACCCAGAAGTTTTTTGAAATGATTGAGAACCATCCTCTCTCTACCAAGTTGTTGGTACCTTCCCTGATGAAGTTTTATACAGGTAGGTTGCTGGGACACAGTGTAGCATATGGCAGGCCAACCTAGGCAGTCTTCTAAAGTCGCCGTCTGGTGTTGCTGTCAGCCTGTTACCTACTATCCTGACATGTACCTACAGCCTGCAGAGGGTGTACTTTTAGTTCTTCTTCCCCTGAGTAGTTGGGAGTAGGAATAGTTGGTAGTAGGAGAGCCATTCCACGTACTGATCTCTGATGATTCAGCAGAATCCATTTCACCAAGACTCGATTAGCACCAAGATTCAATTGGTATCAGCCACACAAGTCTGTGGTGTTATCTGAGTGGAATTATCTGGTTCCTTTTACCTTTCAAATTAAAGCATTTGTTTTCTAACACTACCGTTTCCAAAGTGTGGGTATAAGAGGGAACTTGTTAAAAATGCATATTCTTGGGCCGGGTGCAGTGACTGATGCCTGTAATCCCAGCACTTTGGGAGGTCGAGGCAGTGGATCACTAGGTCAGGAGTTTGAGACCAGCCTGGCCAATATGGAGAAACCCTGTCTCTACTAACAATATAAAAAAAAAAAAAAAAATTAGCCAGGTGTGGTGGCAGACATCTGTAGTCCCAACTACTTGGAGGTAGGAGAATTGCTTAAATACAGGAGGCAGAGGTTGCAGTGCGCTGAGATGGTGCCAGTGCACTCCAGACTGGACAACAGAGTGAAACTCTGCCTCAAAAAAAAAAAAGAAAAAGAAAAAGAAAAAGGCCGGGTGTGGTGGTGGCACATGCCTATAATCCCAGCTACTCAGGAGGTTGAGGCAGGAGAATCACTTGAACCCAGGAGGCAGAGGTTGTGGTGAGCCGGTGTCTCGCCATTGCGCTCCATCCTGGGCAATAAGAGCAAAACTCCCCCCCACCGCCAGAAAAAAATGTATGTTCTTGGACCCCACTTAAACCAATGGAATCAGGATTTCTGGGGGGATCTTAGGAGCATTCATTTGAGCATTCAGTTGTTCAACACATATTTATTGAGCAACTTGAGCATCTACTATTTGCCAGGCACTATTCTAGGAGCTCAATTAGACTGTTGAAAAAGATAGCATGTGAAACACTCTGAAAGGAAGTCTTCCCTCTATTTAATTATATTCCCTTTTTTTTTTTTTTTTTTAAAGACGAAGTCTTGCTCTGTCACCAGGCTGGAGTGCAGTGGAACGATACTGGCTTTCTGCTACCTCTGACTCCCTGAATCAAGCTATTCTCCTGCCTTAGCCTCCCACATAGCTGAGATTACAGGCATGTATTTAACATGCCCAGCTAATTTTTGTATTTTTACTAGAGACAGGGTTTCGCCATGTTGGCCAGGATGGTCTCGATCTCCTGACCTTGTGATCCACCCACCTCGACCTCCCAAAGTGCTGGGATTACAGGCGTGAGCCACTGCACCTGGATTTTTTTTTTTTTTTTAGACGTAGTTTCACTCTTGTTACCCAGGCTGGAGTGCAATGGCGTGATCTCAGCTCACTGCAACCTCCGCCTCCTGGGATCAGGCAATTCTCCTGCCTCAGCCTCCTGAGTAGCTGGGATTACAGGCACGCGCCACCATGCCCAGCTAATTTTTTTGTATTTTTAGTAGAGACGGGGTTTCACCATGTTGACCAGGATGGTCTCGATCTCTCGACCTCGTGATCCACTCGCCTCGGCCTCCCAAAGTGCTGGGATTACAAGCTTGAGCCACCGCGCCCGGCCGATTTTTTTTTTTTTTTCTTTTTTTAAGACAGAGTCTGGCTCTGTCACACAGGCTGGAGTGCAGTGGCATGATCTCAGCTCACTGCAACCTCCACCGCCTCCCAAGTTCAAGCCATTCTCAGGCCTCAGCCCTCCTAGTAGCTGGAATCACAGGCATGTGCCACCACAGCCAGCTAATTTATTATAATTTTAGTAGAGATGGAGTTTCGCCATGTTGGCCAGGCCCATCTCAAAATCGTGGCTCTAAGCCATCTGCCTTCCTCGGCCTCCCAAAGTGCTGGGATTATAGGCGTGAGTCACTGCGCCTGACCTGTCACTATTTTTTTGAGGCATCTAAAGAATTTCTCTTCTTCCTTGGCCTTGTCATAGCCTCTTAAATCTAAAGCAAGTACACAAACACTCTGAAGATTTGTTATTGTCCTTACTTTGGCAACAGCAGGAAATGCTCCTGGCTAAAAGGCACCTTCTTGGCTAACAGGCACCTTTTTGGGTAAAAGTTCTTCTCTTTTTTTTTTTTTTGAGATGAAGTCTCACACTTCATCTCCCAGGCTGGAGTGCAGTAGTGTTATCTTGTCTCACTGCAACCTCTGCTTCCCAGGTTCAAGCAATTCTCCTGCCTCAGCCTCCCAAGTAGCTGGGACTATAGGCATCCACCACCATGCCTGGCTCATTTTTTTTTTCTTTTGTATTTTTAGTAAAGATGGGGTTTCACCATGTTGGCCAGGATAGTCTTGATCTCCTAACCTCGTGATCCACTCACCTTGGCCTCCAAAAGTGCTGGGATTACAGGCAGGAGCCACTGCACCTGGCCAAAAGTTCTGTTTAATCTCTTAGCCCTAGCCCTAGTAGGGGACAAGTGCCAGCCATTCGGATACACACAGTGCATTATGTATGTATAGAATAGGACCTTGTATGGTGGCTTGCATGCAGCAGGCTTGGTGGAAATGAAGATAATTCAGCATTCTTAGAATGATAATAAGATACCATTTCTGGCTCGGTGCGGTGGCACACACCTGTAATCCCAGCACTTTGGGAAGCCAAGGCGGTGAATTGCCTGAGGTCAGGAATTCAAGACCTGGCCAACATGGTGAAACCCTGTCTCTACTAAAAATATAAAAATTAGCCAGGCGTGGTGGCACAAGCCTGTGATCCCAGCTCCTCAGGAGGTTGAGGCAGAACAATCACTTGAACCTGGGAGGCAGAGGTTGCAGTGAGCTGAGATCATGTCACTGCACACCAGCCTGGGCGACAGACTCTGTCTCAAAAAAAAACTAGGGCAGGACATATACCAAAATATGAAGTGTGTTGGTTATATTTGAATGGTAGAATTGTAAATAGTTTTTATTTCTTTTTATTTTATTATCTGAACTTCTTAATTTTTCTACAGTAAACATGTATTATTAGTAGTAAAAAGAAAACAATTTTAGTTAAATATATTTTGTAGTCAGTGTTCTGGGCCTGTCACTGTGACTTCAGGATAATGTGTGTGTGTGTGTGTGTGTGTGCGCGCGCGCGCACGCGCGTGTGTGCACGTGCACACGCATGTACCTGCATGTGTGCACATGCACAACAGAACTGGACCTGTTCCCTATGAGACCAGTGCTGGGCCTAGTGGAGGCCTGCTGGGAATGTTCCAGAAGGTGATGGGTGGGGTTTGTTCTCTCTTTCCTCTTTGCCGTGTGTGCCCTCTGGCCTGGACCACCTCTGTAGTCATAGATGATGACATCTGCACTAATAATAGCCACCACTCATTGAATGCTTACTAATCCTTTCACTTAATCCCCACAGCAGTCCTAGAGGTAGTACTATAAATACCTCTGCTTTACAAATGAGAAAACTGAAGCTTAAAGGGGCCAAGAAGCTTGCTGAAGGTCAGTGGCTAGTGAGTGGCGGCAACCTGAGCAGTTGGCCTTTAGCACAGGTGCCCTTGACTACTGTGCTGGTCTTCCAATGGTTACCAAGGGGCTAGTTTGAGGGTACCCCAGAGGGAGGCATCGCAGACATACTCCTGTGTTCATCGCCTCCACGTGAAGACCTGCTGATTAGCTAGCTCCTGGTCCCTGAGCAGATGGGACTCAGATATAAATTAGAGTTGCCACACCCAAGATCACTATGTGGAACAATCTCCTCTTACACCACAGAGATAGTATTCTAGCTTAGAAAATGCTCACATTGGCCAGGCACCATGGCTCACACCTGTAATCCCAGCACTTTGGGAGGCCCAGGTGGGCAGATCACAAGGTCAGGAGATCGAGAACATCCTGGCCAACATGGTAAAACCCCGTCTCTACTAAAAATACAAAAACTAGCTGGGTGTGGTGGCTAAGATCATGCCACTGCACTCCAGCCTTGGCAACAGAGTGAGAATTCATCTCAAAAAATAATAATAAAAATAAGTTAGCTGGATGTGGTAGTCCACACCTGTAGTCCTTGCTCCCCAGGAGGCTACTTGAGCCTTGGAGTTTGAGGCTACAGTGAGCCATGATTGCCACTGACTCCAGCCTGGGCAGCAGAGTGAGACTGTCTTAAACAGAAAGAAGGAGAGGGCAGCAGGAGAGAGAGAGAGAGTGCTCTGTAAATACACTTTAGGATGCCAAGGCGGGTGGATCACCTGAGGTTAGGAGTTCAAAACCAGGCTGGCCAACATGGCAAAACCCTGTCTCTACAAAAAATATAAAAATTAGCCAGGTGTGATGGTGCATGCCTGTAATCCCAGCTTTTGGAGGCTGAGGCAGGAGAATCGCTTGAACCCAGGAGACAGACGTTGCAGTGAGCTGTGATGGCACCGCTGCTGTCCAGCCTGGGTAACAGAGAGTGTCTGTCTCAAAAAAAAAAAAAAAAAAGAATCAATGAAGTTGGCCAAGGGCGGTAACCCACGCCTGTAATTCCAACACTTTGGAAGGCCAAGATGGGCCGATCACTTGAGCTCAGGAAATTTTGGCCAACCTGGGTAACATGGTGGGACCTCATTTCTACTAAAAAAGTAAAAATCAGCCAGGCATGGTGGCATGCACCTGTAGTCCCAGCTACTTGGGAGGCTGAGATGGGGGGATTGCTGGAGCCTAGGAGATGGAAGTCGCAGTGAACTGAGATTATGCCACTGCCCTCCGGCCTGGGCAACAGCAAGATGCAATCTCAGAAAATAAAAAGTACAAAAATCAATTAAGTTTCAAAATAAAAGTATTTTATTTTTGTGATTTTTTTTTTTTTTTTTTTTTTTTTTTTTTTTTACATCAGTCAGTTCCTTAAGGAACATTTCTCAGAACTAGAAGGATACTGATAATCAAGATTCTCTTTAGGATTATTCTCAGCCAGGTGCAGTGGCCCACGCCTGTAGTCCAGCACTTTGAGAGGCCCAGGCGGGCGGATACTGTAGGTCAGGGGTTCGAGACCAGCCTGACCAACATGGAAAAACTCCATAACTACTTAAAAAAATACAACATTCCCCAGGCATTGTGGCACATGCCTGAGGCAGGAGACTCGCCTGAACTTTGTAGACAGAGGTTGCAGTGAGCCGAGATTTTGCCATCGCACTCCAGCCTGGGCAACAAGAGCAAAACTCCGTCTCAAAAAAAAAAAAAATTATTCTCTTCCCCAAAACTGATCTGAATCAGCAAGGCAAAGTAGATTCGATCTCTAATTCAGCAAATATTGGGCGAAGATGTCAAAATCTTTGCCATCGTGTGTCAGACATTCCAATTGGGAGACAGACTCTGGTACAGATAGATGTGGTCAGGGCAGTGGCTCATGCCTGTAATCCCAGCACTTTAGGAGGCTGAGACAGGAGGATCGCTTGAGCCCAGGAGGTTGAGAGTGCAGTGAGCCATGTTTGAGCCATTGCACTCCAACCTGGGTGACAGAGCAAGACCCTGTCTCAAGAAAAAAGGGAGAGATTTTGAGAGTGAGTGTGGAAAGGAGGCATAGGACTACTTTCAGAAGGATGGTCAGGGAAGGTCTCAGAGGAGAGGACTTTGGAGTGATGTTGAAAATATGACAACCATGAGCCATAAGAGGGTCTCAGCCATAGTGTGGCAGCACATGGGGCAGTAAGTATGAATACGTTGAGGCCTGGGCAGCAGAAGAATCAAGAAAGAAGGCAGCAGGAACCCTAGGGAGGAGGGAGAGGTTCGGTCCGCTTAAGGCCTTCTAGAGCAAGGACCTGGGAATTAGAACTTGAGCTGGCATGATTTTGAGGGAACCGTAGAAGTGACTAATAATTTTTTTTAATGTTGAGAGATGTATATTGTTTGTTTCGTTTTCTTTTTCTTTTTGATAGGATCTTGCTCTGCAGGCTAGAATACAGTGGCACAATCACAACTCCATACACCCTTGACCTCCTGGGCTCAAGTGATCCTCCTGTCTCCGCCTCCCAAGTAGCTGGGACTACAGGCGTATGCCACCAGAGCCGGCTAATTTTTGTGGCTTTTATAAAGACGGGGTTTCACTGTGTTCACCAGGCTGGTCTCAGACTCCTGAGCTCAAGTGGTCTGCCCGCCTGGGCGTCCCAAAGTGCTGGGAATACAGATGCAGGGCCCGGCTGAGATACATACTGTTACATAATAAATGAATAGTATTTACTTAATCTCTACAGTATTCAGAATTGGGGGCAGATATCAGGGGCTGTTTTAGATTGTATGCGGTGTTGGGTTGGTCCTCCAGTATCTTCCTCCTGAAGGCTTGCCTTCATCAGCACTCCACACTTTAGCTCATGCGTTTATACACTTAATAAATGACATTTAGTTCATCCTAAAGAAAGGTTGACTTAGGCCGGGCGCGGTGGCTCAAGCCTGTAATCCCAGCACTTTGGGAGGCCGAGGCGGGTGGATCACGAGGTCGAGAGATCGAGACCATCCTGGTCAACATGGTGAAACCCCGTCTCTACTGAAAATACAAAAAATTAGCTGGGCATGGTGGCGCGTGCCTGTCATCCCAGCTACTCAGGAGGCTGAGGCAGGAGAATTGCCTGAGCCCAGGAGGCGGAGGTTGCGGTGAGCCGAGATCGCGCCATTGCACTCCAGCCTGGGTAACAAGAGCGAAACTCCGTCTCAAAAAAAAAAAAAAAAAAAAAAAGAAAGGTTGACTTAATGAATACACGTAAGTGCATTCAGATCTTAATATGGTAGGTGTTAATTATCTTATTCTTTGATTTTTAAATAGCTGTTTTCTTTTTTGGTCACATGCACAAAAATGTGTTCTTTGGAAAAGATAGAAAATATCAAAGGCCAGGTATAGTGGCTCACACCTGTAATCTCAGTACTTTGGAGGGCTGAGGTGGGAGGATCAGTTGAGGCCAGGAATTTGAAACCAGCCTGGGCAACATAGTGAGACCCCCAACTGTAAAAAAAATAATTTTTTTTTTTTTTTAGACAGAGTCTTGTTCTGTCACCCACCCAGGCTGGAGTACAGTGATGTGATCTTGGCTCACTGCAACCTCTGCATCTGAGTTCAATTGATTCTCCTGCCTCAGCCTCCCAAGTAGCTCGAATTATGGGCACATACCACCACACCCAGCTAGTTTTGGTATTTTTATTAATAGTAGAGACAAGATTTTGCTATGTTGTCCAGGCTGGTTTTGAACTCCTGGCCTCAAGTGATCTGCCTGTCTTGGTCTCCCAAAGTGCTAGGATTACAGGTATGAGCTAGCCATAAAAAATAAGCCAGGCATGGTGGATGCATCTCTAGTCCCAGCTACTTGGGAGACAGGTGGGAGGATCACTTGAGCCCGAGAGGTTGAGGCTGCAGTAAGCCATTATCACACCACTGCACATCAGTTTTGAGTGACAGAACAAGACCTTGTCTCCAAAAAAATAAAATAAATTAGGCCAGGCATGGTGGTTCACACCTGTAATCTCAGCACTTTGGGAGGCCAGGGTGGGCATATCACAAAGTCAGGAGATCAACACTATCCTGGTTAACACAGTGAAACCCCATCTCTACTAAAAATACAAAAAATTAGCTGGGCATGGTGGCACTATAATCCCAGCTACTCCAGTGGCTGAGGCAGGAGAATCGCTTGAACCTGGGAGGCAGAGGTTGCAGTGAGCTGAGATTACTCCACTGCACTCCAGCCCGGGTGACAGAGCAAGACACCGTATCAAAAAAATAAAATAAAATAAATAAAATTTGTCATGAATTCTGAAATTTCTCATGCCTAAGCTTTTGTCATTTGGACATACAAGTTTGATTTTTTTTCCCCCTCTTTATAGGTTTAGGGGTGATAGACACTTTTTTTTTTTTTTTTGACACCAAAAATGGCCACTAGGATAGACACATTTAATAGGTATGTGATCCTCAGTAAAATTAAACCTAACTTTTTATCTGGTGAAGGATGTCCATTTGAGGTGCCATAGAATTTCTGTAAATTAATAACTTAAAATTGGGGAGGGAGTATGATAATTCAGCTTTTGGCCATTGGTAAGTGGATGTTATCCCAGTGATGGGGGTTTTCCTAGCCCTGTTCCTTTCCGTGTTGTGTCATTGTCAAATCTTCATTGTGAAACTTTTGTCTTTAAAAGCAGCTCATAATTTCTGTCCTGCCTTACATGCAAGAGAGGTGCAAAATTTCACCAGCTCTCTGATTTTGCAGATTTACATTCAGTCGCTATCATTGTTGGGGCAATAACTGGATTTGGAAAGTAAGAAAGTACATACCCCTCAGTCCCTTTGTCTTTCTTCTTTAGATGTTGAGCATACCGGAGCCACCAGCGAGTTTTATGACAAGTTCACAATTCGCTATCATATTAGCACCATTTTTAAAAGCCTTTGGCAAAACATAGCTCACCATGGCACCTTTATGGAGGAGTTCAAGTGAGTATGGGGCCCCTAATGTCACAACTTGCTTTCTTGCAAATCACAGGTAGGATTGCAGCTTAAAAGCTTTCACAGCTGGGTTCTTGTTGACTGTTTGCTTGGTCTCAGACTCCTTTGAGTTTACCACAAGGTGCCACTAAATGTGGGCAGGATTTTTTAAATGGCTTTACTTGCAAGATACTGCTGAACTTTAGATTTGTCAAGATACTTTGGGGGAGGTACAGAAGAAAAGATGCTATAGGGCGGGGTGTGGTGGCTCATGCCTGGCAATCCCAGCACTTTGGGAGGCCGAGGCGGGTGGATCACTTGAGATTAGGAGTGCAAGATCAGCCTGGCCAACATGGTGAAACTCCGTCTCTACTGAAAATACAAAACATTAGCCGAGTGTGGTGGCTCACACCTGTTATCCCAGCTACTTGGGAAGCTGAGGCAGGAGAACTGCTTGAACCCAGGAGGCAGAGGCTGCAGTGAACCAAAATTGTGCCACTGCACTCCAGCCTGGGTGACAGAGCGAGACTCTGTCTCAAAAAAAAAAGGAAGAGAAAAGATTTTATAAATATGCTGAGATGATGGGCTAAGTGTTTTTTGGTGTTTCTGTGATTACAGTGTTAAATGAAGTTGTCAGAATGAGTGAAACGACATCTTAGTGTCTTTTTTTTTTTTAATTATTATTATTTTTTAATAGAGATGAGGTTTCACCATATTGGTCAGGCTGGTCTCGAACTCCTGACCTCAGGTGATCCACCTGCCTCGGCCTCTCAGAGTGCTGAGATTACAGACGTGAGCCACCGCGCCCAGCCAATCTTAGTGTTCTTGAATGTTGGAAGGACTTTAGATTTTACAACAATGGGGTCAGGGTTATCATTTAAAGTGTCATTCTTTGTGGTAAGGCCCTAAACCTTAATTAAAGACTTTGCGTATACCTACCAGAAATCTGAGTGACTGCTTAAACCTGGACAGTAGTATTCCCTTCTCAATTATCTGTCAGTGCCTAAAAACGAAAGGTAGATGTAGATGCTGAACTCTTAAATTATGCTTCAAAAATTTTATCCTGTGCTCGCTTCGGCAGCACATATACTAAAATTGAACGATACAGAGAAGATTAGCATGGCCCTTGTGCAAGGATGACACGCAAATTCGTGAAGCATTCCATATAAAATTAAAAAATAGAAATAAAATTTTATCCCATCTACTTGGATCTTTTGCAACCCATGTTAGATCTTTGATCAAATCTAGCTATACTTGTTAACTGAATTACTAGTCAATGATGTACATTGCCAGTGGAATAACTATTTGCTAGATAGATTTTTGTGGAGTAAACTTTTTTTTTGAGACGGAGTCTCACTCTGTTGCCCAGGCTGAAGTGCAGTGGCATGATCTTGGCTCTTTGAAACCTCTGCTGCCTGGGTTCAAGCATTTCTCCTGCCTCAGCCTCCTAAGTCGCTGGGATTACAGGTGCCTGCACCGTACCCAGCTACTTTTCGTAGTTTTTAGTAGAGACGGGATTTTACCATCTTGGCCAGGCTGGTTTGAACTCCTGACCTTGTGATCCACCTGCCTCAGCCTCTCAAATTGCTGGGATTACAGGCATGAGCCACCATGCCCGGCCTAAATAAATTCTTTAAGTTAATTTTTTGTTTCCGTAAACTGCTCTCATGGGCAGAACTGTGTTCCAATTAAAGCCTGGCACAGGCTTAAGATACCAGGCTGACCCATGCCTTGGTCTGAATGGTGCTGATGAGAGAGCTTGTCCTGAACCTGCCATGTTCCTGAGATCAAGGCCTCCTGTCCTTGTTCACGGGAACTTCTCTTCCCCAGGCATGGGTTTGCCACCCCCAGTGACATGGTTGTAGACCCTGAAGTGTAGCTTCTCTTTTCTCTACAATCTGGCAGCTCCAGAGTCTAACAGAGGTAGGCCAAGCAATTTGAGTTCACCAAGTTCTCTCACTGTAACGTGACCTGCGGAACAGTTCCTTAGATTGGAAGATGCAGGTTCTAAAGTTAGTTAATATACCACTTTATCAATATTATAGGTTCCAATTTTTCTTCAGTGTGTCTGTCTTTGTTATAAGGAATAACTTTGTCAGTAGTTATCTTACATGTGGTTAATTACTTGTGTTTTCTTGGTATATTGGTGAGTATATGCGTATTTCCTATTCTAGTCTGGAAGAAGTGTTTTCTCTCCTTAAAAACATTGAGGGAGTGAGCCAGGGGTGTGCTGGTAAGCCTGCTTTGGGAAGGCGGGTGGGGGAGTCAGCATTTGCTGGTTTTCCATGGTGTGACTCTTTCCTCTGTTGCCCAATTTAAGGTGCCAGGGGAATCTGCTTATAAAATTCTGAAATATTTAGCACTTGACTGTCATAAGCCATGCAAGGTGGCACCAAAACACCACAGAAATGAGCTTATTACAAACAATTTAAAAGAATAACAAAATCTAGGCCAGGTGCGGTAGCTCATGACTGTAATCCCAGCACTTTGGGAGGCTGAGGTGGGAGGAGCGCTTGAGCCCAGGAGTTTGAGACCAGCCCTGGCAACGTAAGTGCCTGTCTCTACAAAAAATACAAAAGTTAGCCGAGCGTGGTGGCATGTGCCTGTAGTTCCAGCTACTGGGAGGCTGAGGCAGGAAGGCTGCTTGAGCCCTGGAGATTCAGGATACAGTGAGCCGTGATCGTGCACTGCACTCCAGGCTGGGCGACAGAGCGAGACCCTGTCTCAAAAAGAAACCAGATTAACAAAATCTAAAGAGAAGCTTGGTAGTCCTTGAGTTCCACAGTGCCTGACTTGTGCCAGGGGAGGCAGGCTTTTAGGGTGAGATAGTTGCACTCTGGGTGGAGGCTCTTGTCCCCTGGGATTTGCCGTGGCATTCTGCTTCAGGGAGATGTATGACCATGTACAATATAATTGCCTTTCCAGTTCCGGGAAGCAGTTTGTTCGCTATATAAACATGTTGATAAATGACACGACATTTTTGCTCGATGAAAGTCTGGAGTCTCTGAAGCGAATCCATGAGGTGCAGGAAGAGATGAAGAACAAAGAACAGTGGGACCAGTTGCCCCGGGTGAGGACATGGTCCAGATGCTTGGACAGCTTTGCAGGGCCTCTGCCTCTGGACATGGGCAGAACTGCTTTGGGGCTGCATTTGTGGGTCTGATGATATGCAGTCTGACTTGCTGGGATTTTCCTTCCATGAAATTATATTGCAGGGTTGGAATAGGAAAAATCTGAAAGATTTTTATCTGAAGCTAAGAAATGAATTGAGAAGTCTTTGAAAATGTACACTGAAAACTTTCTCTGCCTTTTTCATTTTAAAGGGCTTTTTTGGAGAAGAGCTTTTATTGTCTGAATATATTAAGATTCATGAACATAATTAGGAAAGAAATCTCTAGAATTATGTCTGCTGGACAAGATTTGTTCTTATGGGCTTCTCTAGGCAACTGTGTGACTCACTGAGGATCCTGAGGTGGGGTGGGTTTTTTCCTTTCAGTTGATCTTGGTTTTTATATTCAGTGATTAATAGAAAAGAAGCCTGGCTTGCTGACTGGCGAACACCAGCCTTTTTTTCTTCTTTTTCAGTTTTAACTTTTATTTTATATTCAGGGGATGGGATACATGTGCAGGTTTGTTACGTGGGTATGTCATGTGATGCTGAGGTTTTATGATTCAGCCTGTCACCCAGAGAGTGCGCATGATACCTCAGCGGTAGTTTCTCAACTCTTGCCCCCCCTCCCTCCCCTCTGGTGTAGTCCCCAGTGTCAGCTGTTCCCGTCTCTGTCCCTGTGTACCAATGTTTAGTTGCCATATACCTGCTTTTCTTTTTGTGTTTTAAGGTTCTACCCATTCTCTGAGTAAGGTCCTAAATACTCCCTCAGGTTGGTGTTCGCCAATCAGCATAGCTAAAAATTCTCACTTTCTCCTTTCTTATGTAATACCCACTTATGCCATTCACAGTGCTTGGTGTGCCCAGCTTATATTTTATTTACTTATTTGTTTTATATTATTATTATTATTAAAAAACAGAGACAGAGTCTCGATCTATTGCCTAGGCTGGAGTTCAGTAGCAGAATCATAACACACCACAGCCTTAACTTCCTGGGCTCAGGTGATCCTCCTGCCTCAACCTCCCAAATAGCTGGAACTACAAGCATGCACCACCATGCTTGGCTAATTAATTTTTTTTTTTTTTTTTTTTTGTAGAGATAAGGTCTCACGTGCTTGCTTCAGCAGCACGTATACTAACATTGGAACAATAGAGAAGATTACCATGGCCCCTGCTCGAGGATGACATGCAAATTCATAAAGCGTTCCATCCTTTAAAAATAAATATTAAGGCTGGGTGCAGTGGCTCACGCCTCTACTCCCAGCACTTTGGGAGGCCGAGGGGGGTGGATCACAAGGTCAGGAGTTCCAGACCAGCCTGGCCAGGATGGTGAAACCCCATCTCTACTAAAAATAGAAAAAACTGGCCTGGTGTGGTGGCAGATTTTTTTCTATTATTTTTTAATAGAAACAGAGTCTTGGCCAGGCATAATGGCTCATGCCTGCAATCTCAGCACTTTGGGAGGCCGAGCAGGCAGATCACCTAAGGTCAGGAGTTCGAGACCAGCCTGGCCAACATGGCGAGACCCAGTGTCTACTAAAAATACAAAAATTAGCTGGGTGTGGTGGGATGCACCTGTAATCCCAGCTACTTGGGAGACCAAGGCAGGAGAATCACTTGAACCTGGGAGGCGGAGGTTGCAGTGAGCTGAGATCATGCCCCTGCATTCCAGCCTGGGCAACAGAGCAAGGCTCATCTCAAAACAAAAGAAAAACAGAGTCTTGCTCTGTCGCAGGCTGGAGTGCAATGGCAGATCATAGCCCACTGCAGCCTACAACCTCTAGACTTCAGGCAGTCCTCCCATCTCATCCTCCCCAAATGCTGGGATTATAGTTGTGAGCCACCGTGGCCGGCCGGCGTATATTTTAGATGTTGCAATGCGGGGCTATAGCACGTTCTCGTATTCAGAGTCAATACTTAATAGCCTTTGTTTGTGAGCCAGCTGAACAAATACTATTGATTTTTCCTCTGTTAATGGATGAAAAGGGCACAAATAGTTCCTAATAATTGATATTTCAGAAATTATTTGGCTTTGAAGTCGCTTTCTACCTCCCACTGCCCTGGCTGTCCTGCTCATCTGCCTGACGTCTGAGCTTGGCGAGCTCCAACTCTCAGCCCTCAGGCTTCAGTTTCCTTTCCACTCGTGCTCTCTAGGTTAGTGTTTCTCAACAAGGGCACTAGTTGGAATTTTGAGCCTAGTAGCATATGGTATAATAATAACTCATGATGAGAAACCATCCCATGTATTGCAGGACATTTAGCATCTCTGTTTCCTGCCATTTAATGCCAGGGACGTACCCTCCTACTCCAGCCATCAGGCAGCTAGAAACACTCCCATACATAACCCGTTGCCCCACTGGTGAAAGTCACTGCTTGGTGATCTCATGTATTCCAAGGCTCTAAATACTTGTATTCTTGAGACTACAGTGTGTTTATCCCCAATTCAGATTTCACCTGACTCCAGATTTCTAGACCAAGTGTTTGTCGAATAGGTGCCTCAAACTCACCTTGTCCAGCGCTGAACCCTTGATGTCCTCATCTCCTGCCTGAGTCTGCCCAGTCTCAGTAAATAGCACCTTCATTCTACCAACTGCTCAGGCCCAATGCCTTGGAGTTGTTGTTGATTTCTCTCCCTCTCTCAGCAAATGCCTCTAGGCTCTGTCTTAAAATATATCCATTGTCTAACCTCTTCTCACCGTCTCCAGACCACTGGCATCCCTTACCTGGGTTATTGCAATAGCCCACTGTTACCGGGAGCAGTAGCACATGCCTGTAGTCCCAGCTACTCAGGAGGCTGAAGTGGGAGGATCGCTTGAGCCCAGGAGTTCTGGGCTGTAGCGCACTATGCTGATTGGGTGTCTGCACTAAGTTCGGCATCAATATGGTGACCTCCCGGGAGCAGAGGACCATAATGTTGCCTAAGGAAGGGTGAACCAGCCCAGGTCAGAGACAGAGCAGGTCAAAACTCCCATGCTGATCAGTAGTGGGACTGCGCCTGTGAATAGCCACTGCACTCCAGCCTGGGCAACATGGCAAGACCTCATCTCTTAAAAAAAAGAAAAAAGAAAGAAAAATAGCCCACTGCTTGGTCTTCAACCTCCACTCTTGAGCATGTCCATATCAGAGATGGTGTTAAATGTCTCAGTCTGATCAATATTGGCACTCAGCTCAGCCCTTTTAAGCTTCCTTTCTCACTCAGAGCCAAATCCCGTGACGAGGGTGGCCTACAGCACACAGCAGGATCTGGCCCCTCAATGTGCTTCTGCCCTCGGCTTCGGACAATCTCTCCTCCACTCACCCTACCCCAGTCAGACTCACCTCCTGACCCTTCACTGACACGTGAGGGCCTTTACACCTGCTCTTCCCTCTACCTGGAATGCTCTTCCCCAGATTTTTCCCGACTCCTTCAGATATCCACGTATTTGGCACCCCCTCAGGGAGACCTTCCCTGACCACCCTTTCCAGAATAGCATTCCCTGACCCCAACCCAGCTTCATTTTTCATCATCACTGTCAGATTTACTGTGTATCTGTTTGGGTATTTGTTTTATGAAGCAGATCCTCCCTGCGCTCCGTGAGATTTGGGAGTCTTAGTATCTCCAGTGCCCAAAGGCCGTAGAAGGGCCTGTTGAGACGCCCAGGCACGCACTTAGGTAGTTCACGCCTGGCTGTTTTTTCGTCTTTCCTGGCACTGCCTTTCTTTCAGTGGGCTCATTCTTGACCAGGGAGTAGTAGGCAGGTGCCCCTGGAATCTCCTGCAGAATCTCCACCAAGCACAGACTGGAGCAGCACTTACCCAGAGGGCACTCACCAGCCAGCTTCAGCTGTTCCAGCTGTGTTCCCTTCCCTAACAAGAAAAGGCCTCTGCACAGATGTAAGCATTGAGGTCTTTCCTGATGGGTCTGTGTTTGGTGCATGTCAGAGCCTGCAGTGCTGTACTTGATTGTACCCATGAGTCGAACAGCTCTTATTATCTCCCCCCCACCCATGGCAGAGTTGAGGGAGGAGACAGCACCAGAGGCAAGCATGCTGACAGTTCTGTGGTGTGACAGCCTCACAGTGTGGAAAGACAAAATTCAAAAAGCTTAGTAGTCCACAGGCACTTGTAGGGGCAGAGAGGCTAGGCCTCCCTACTGTAGCACACTGCATCTCATAGTTTTAAAATAATGAAGATTGACTGAGCACAGTGGCACACACCTGTAATCCCAGCATTTTGGGAAGCCTAGATGGGCAGATTACTTGAGGTCAGGAGTTCAAGACCAGCCTGACCAATATGGTGAAACCCTATCTCTACTAAAAATACAAAAATTAGGCCAGGCGTAGTTGCTTACACCTGTAAGCCCAGTACTTTGGGGAGGCCGTGGTGAGTAGGAGGTCAGGAGTTCAAGACCAGCCTGGCCAACATGACGAAACCCTATCTTTACCAAAAATACAAAAATTAGCCAAGCATGGTGGCACATGCCTGTAATCCCAGCTACTCAGGAGGCTGAAGCAGGAGAATGGCTTGAACCTGGGAGGTGGCGGTTGCAGTGAGCCGAGATTGCAGCACTGCACTCCAGCCTGGGTGAAACAGCAAGACACTGTCTCAAAAAAAAAAAAAAAAGCCAGATGTGGTGGCGTGCACCTGTAATCCCAGCTACTTGAGAGGCTGAGACATGAGAATCGCTTGAATCCGGAGGCAGAGGTTACAGGGGACTGAGATTATGCCACTGCACTCTAGCCTGGTGACAGAGCAAGACTCCATCTCAAAAAAATAAAATAACAATAATAATGATGATGATGACTAAGTAAAAGTTACTATTAAGGGAAATAAACTACCCTTTCTTAGCACCATAATGTGTGTCAGGTACTATGTTCGATTCTCTTATTTCATCCTGCATAGAAGTTGATGGTGACTTCTTTTATTATTGAGGAAACAGAGGCTCATGGGAGTTAAATAAGGCACCAAGGTCACCTGGCTGGAAGTCCCAGCGAGCTCTGATGCTGAAAGGATGAAACTTCAGTTACCTGGGGAATTTGCTGTTGCGAGCAGTTCACTCATTCCCTAGGCATGTTGGCTTTATCACACACTTTCCAGTTATGCGCTTGGTGCTTTGCTGAGCTGATGACCAGGACCGAGCCTTACTCGGCATCTGTTCAATGTGTCCTAGGATCAGCAGCAGGCCCGTCAGTCTCAGCTTGCTCAGGACGAGCGCGTGTCCCGCTCTTACCTCGCCCTGGCCACCGAAACCGTGGACATGTTCCACATCCTCACGAAGCAGGTCCAGAAGCCCTTCCTCAGACCGGTGAGTAGAAACCAGGGGCTCTGTTCGGTGGTTTGGACTCCACATTCAGACTCTCTCACTTACAACTTCAGCAGTTGTCGAAGTCCTGGAAATTTTACTATCACAGTCACCAAAAAGTGCAATTCTCTTACTGATTTTGTTCCCAGTTATTCTCATTGATACAAGACTCTGTTGTTAGACTGAAGAGCAGATGTCTGATGTCACCACATAGGCTACAGGCACTTCCAAACGCCTTACTGCACTTTCTGCTTAGACAGGACATTGGATTATCAATATTGAAGTCATAACATATTTCTACCATTACTGAGTCCTATATTTTATTTATAGAAAAACATAAAGTAACATCCATTGACAATTGAAGGATATTAAGTAGAATAATTGAGACTGTGTAAGGTCTTGGCTTTCTTAGATGAAGCTCTCAATAAGCCAAAGGTTAATGAGAGCCGGCCATCACGAAGGTTTATGGTACATTGCAAATAGTCAAAGAGTTTGTCCTCAGCCAGCAAGCCCCGCTTCCTGTTTCTGAAATTGAAACTGAGCAACATCACTGAAGGCCTCTGCTCTGCTTCAGCCACCCTCACCACAACGTTGAAGAGTTTTATATTTGGCCAGGACAAGGGTAGTGAGGAAGGCAAGGCAGGGACCTAAAAGATTCAATAGCTGTTTGCCTGTGTGGACACATTTACTTTACAGTGGAACGTAATGCTACTGCATATTTCCCCTGATTTTCTGTATTGGCCCTGACCTCCGTTATCTGACTCCCATCATCTCCAGCAGAGGCACTGTTGCCACTCCCTGGTCTGGGTACAACTCTTTTCCCCTCTTTTCACTTTCCACTGCATGTCTCTTCATCAACAGATTTCGGTGTAAGAGCCACGGAACATGAAAGAAAACAGCTCACTGCCCAGATACTCGCCTCCTTTAGACGTTTGCAGAGTGGAAGGCCAGATAGTAAATAGTTGATGATTCCTCCATAACAACGTCAACACACCCACCTGCTTTGTAGACTTGTTGGGAAGATTAAGCTAAAACCACATAGAAGTACCTGGCAGAAGGCCAGGCACAACGGCTCATGCCTGTAATCCCAGCACTTTGGGAGGCCGAGGCCGGTGGATCCCCTGAGGGTCAGGAGTTTGAGACCAGCCCGGCCAACATGGTGAAACACCGTCTCTACTAAAAATACAAAAATTAGCCAGAAGTGATGGTGCATACCTGTAATCCCAGCTACTTGAGAGGCTGAGGCAGGAGAATCACTTGAACCCAGGAGGCAGAGGTTACAGTGAGCCAAGATCATACCACTCCAGCTTGGGTGACAGAGCAAGACTATGTCTCAAAGAATAATAAATGAATAAATAAATGTATTTTAAGGCCTGCTTATAGACCTGAGCCATCTGTACACTGTGGCCCTGTTCTTTTGCCCCAGTCTTGTGCCTGTGCCCGCTGTGATGTTTTCATTTTCTTTACTACACTATTTACTATCTGGTCTTCACAGACAAAGTATAAAGGCAATTCCATTTTGCAAACCTTTAAGTTTTGCATTTTCACCTCCTTTACTGACCAGCCCAGATCTCTCCTACTTAAAAAAAAATGACCAACTCTGTCCTATTATTACTCCTTCATTTCACAACTTCTCAACAATGAAATACAGTACTCTGTGCAAAACCAAATTATTGAAAAGCTAAGCATATGTTGAATTTGTATAAATCCAGTTATTAGATTTCATGAAAACCTTGTGACTTCAAGGAAAGCTTTCATGACTCCCTCTTTTTTTTTTTCATGACTCCCTCTTATGGCCAGTGTTTAATGCTCTCTAAGCCACATTTTCCTGTTTCAGGATTGCTTAAAGCCACATATGCCCAGCTGCCGTGTGTACTGGGTCATCTTGGGAGATTACTGCACAGATTATTATTTTCCAGGTGTTTTGTTTACTCTGTCTCACTGGCTAGATTTTAAACTATTTAAGGCATAACTTTTCTTTCCTTGCATTACTTTGTTATTTGCATGTGATAAGTACATAAGAATGGCACAGACCGAACTGCCAGGGGCTTTTGACATTTATGGGGAAAAATTTTATGAAATACTGATGGAGGAGCTGATTCAAATATTTTTTGGCTCAGATGATGGTGAGATTTGTATAATTTTCTCTTTTTTATTTGTTTCTTAATGAATTTGGAGTGATAATTTTTTTTAATTAAAAGCATGAATTTAAAGAAAAGGTTGGCTTTTTTGGGGATTTATAAATACATATTTCATTAGCCTGCAGCATTCCATTAAGTATTAGAATTATCAGATCAGAAATGGGGAGTAAAGTTGAATATAATGTTGTCTTGTCTTTCTTCAGCTTATGATACACAGCACATGTAAGAATTCTTTGAAGATTAATCCAGCCAATTCCCGTTCCTCCACTGAAATGGGAGTTTTTGGTCCTTTTCACTTGTCTCAACAGCATGAATTGTCCTATTATCCTGTGATTTCCTAGGAACTTGGACCGCGATTGGCTGCAATGCTGAACTTTAATCTTCAGCAACTCTGTGGCCCCAAGTGCCGTGACCTGAAAGTTGAAAACCCTGAGAAATACGGCTTTGAACCAAAGAAGCTGTTGGACCAACTGACGGATATTTACTTGCAGCTGGACTGTGCTCGGTTCGCGAAAGCCATTGCTGACGACCAGGTCGGTGCTCCATGTCACCGGGAGTCTGGATTTGGGCTGCTGAACTGGGCAATTTGAGTTGGCCTCTCTGTGAGTTTACTGGCAGATTCTGTGCAATTACATATCCACTGGTCCCTGGATTTTCCCTACTTGAAATGAAGGCAGATGATACAAACTGTGGTTCGAGAAGTTTTTAGTAAGTAATTGGAGATAATGACCACAGTGACCAGGGAACTCCTCGGTTGTAAATGAAGATGAATGGCTTGTTTTCCTTTGAGTGGGAAGAGCAGATTTGGGCTGGGCACAGTGGCTCAGGCCTATAATCCCAACGCTCTGGGAGGCCAGCGTGGGAGGATTGCTTGAGGCCAGGCTGCAGTGAGCCATGATTGCACCACCACACTCTAGCATGGGCGAGAGAATGAGATCCGGTCTCAATAAATAAATAAGTAGGTCAGGTGCAGTGGCTCACACCTGTAATCCCAGCACTTTGGGAGGCCAAGGCAGGCAGATCACAAGGTCACGAGTTCAAGACCAGCCTGGTCAACATGATGAAACCCTGTCTCTACTAAAGATACCAAAAAAAAAAAAAAAAAAAAAAAAAACCCTCCCAAGTAGCTGGGATTACACACGCACGCTGGGCGTGGTAGTGTGCATGTGTTAATTCCAGCTACTCGGGAGGCTGAGGCAGGAGAATCACTTTAACCTGGGAGGCAGAGGTTGCAATGAACCAAGGTGGCACCCTTGCACTCCAGCCTGGGCAACAGGGCAAGACTCCGTCTCTTAAAAACTAAAAATAAATATATTAATGAATTAAAACACAAAAGTGAAGAGCAGATTTGCTGCTCTGATCCCTCTCCAGTTGAATTCTTACCCCATCTTTCTAAGGGCCTTCTTAACAAAAACATTACATTTCCAAAAACAGCCTGATTTCCTCAAGGAATCAGAATCTTCTTCCCCAGTCTCCTGATAGAGTGCTGTTATTTTTGTGGTTGTCCAGGTTGAAAACCTCGTGTGGTTCTCTTTACAGTCGTCCCTCTCCTTCATTCCATGTGTCTCCTGTGAGCAGATCTGTCTGTGTGTGCTTCATTTCCACAGCCACCAATTTAGGCTAAGCTGTCCCTGTGTGATCTTCTAGTAATCCTAGAAAGAGCTGGCCGCACTCCATGGTCTGTTCTGCCTCAATTGCAACGTTCTGACAGCTCATGTTTATTAACTATATACCGCATTTCACCCAATTTTCATATCTCCACCCATTTAGTCCTCACAAAATCCTGTGATGTAGGTTCTATTAAATTCGTTGTTTTGCCGGGCATGGTGGCTGACGCCTGTAATCCCAGCACTTTGGGAGGCCAAGGTGGGTGGATCACAAGGTCAGGAGATCGATGCCATCCTGGCTAACATGGTGAAACCCCGTCTCTACTAAAAATACAAAAAAAATTAGCCGGGTGTGGTGGTGTACGTCTGTAGTCCCAGCTACTCGGAAGGCTGAGGCAGGAGAATCACTTGAACCCGGGAGGCGGAGGTTGTGGTGAGCCAAGATTGTGCCAGTGCACTCCAGCCTGGGCGACAGAGCCAGACTCCATCTCAAAAAAATTTCTTGTTTTAAAGTGAGGAAAGAGGCACAGAGAGGTTAAATAGCTTGCTCGAGGTCACAGAGTTAGTGTGGGACAAAGGCAAGATTGATGTCCGGGCAGCCTGGCCCTGAGTGCATATTCGCAGTCTCTGCTGTTCACTTAAAGTGCTCACAAAGAGCTGGGCATGGTGGTTCACGCCTGTAATCCCAGCACTTTGGGAGGCTGAGGCAGGTGATCATGAGGTCAAGGGTTCCAGACCAGCCCGAACAGCATGGTGAAATGCCATCTCTACTTAAAAAAACAAAAATTAAGGCTGGGCACAGTGGCTCACACCTGTAATCCCAGCACTTTGGGAGGCCAAGGCAGGTGGATCACAAGGGCAAGAGATGGAGACCATCCTGACTAACATAGTAAAACCCTGTCTCTACTAAAATACAAAAAAAAATTAGCTGGGCATGTTGGTGCGCACCTGTAGTCCCATCTACTTGGGAGGCTGAGGCAGGAGAATTGCTTGAACTCGGGAGGCGGAGGATGCAGTGAGCCGAGATCGCACCACTGCACTCCAACCTGGTGCCTGGTGATAGAGCAAGACTCTGTCTCCAAAAAAAAAAAAAAATTAGCCGGGCATGGTGGCACACACCTGTAATCCCAGCTGCTTGGGAGGCTGAAGCAGGAGAATCGCTTGAACCCAGGAGGCAGAGGTTGCAGTGAGCAGAGAGTGCACCATTGCACTCCAACCTGGGCGACAGAGCGAGACTCTGTCTCAAAAAAAAAAAAGAATGCTCACAAAGAACCATGCTTGTTTCTGTGTCTCTGCCTTTGTTCACACTACTTATCCAAGTACTATTCATGGCTCAGGTTAATCATCAGTAGGCATTCTAGAAGGTTCTTTACCCATATCTCATCCAAAGGAATAATATTACAATAAAAGCATTGTGGGTACTTTTTTTTTTTTTTTTTAAGAACAGCTTTATTGAGCTATAACTCACATATGTAGGTGCTTTTGGCTGTAGTAGCAGAGGAAATGGTCTTGACAAAGAATTTGCAATGGAAAAAATACACTGTCATGTCCTGTTTCTGTCATTGATGGGCCACAAAGATCATGTGGTCCCACAATATTACAATACCATATTTTCACTGTACCTTTTCTATGTTTAAAATACTCACCATTGTTTTACAACTGCCGACAGGATTCAGTAAGTCCCACACTGTGCAGGTGTATAGCCTAGGAGCAAGTAGGTGATACCATAGAGCCTTGATGTGGTGTAGGCCACACCACCTATGTTTGTGTAAGTAAATTCTATGATGTTTACACAACAACAAATTTGCCTAACAAGACGTTTCTCAGCGACACGACTGTATGCCTAAAGCAGTTTTTTCATAAAAAGTAGAGGTCAGTAAGAGGGCTAGGAAATTCTAGTTACTTGTAGGAGACATTAAAATATATACTGCTTTTCAGCTGAGCACAGTGGCTCACACCTGTAATCTCAGCACTTTGGGAGGCCGAGGTGGGAAGATCATGAGGTCTGGAGTTCAAGACCAGCCTGGCCAACATGGTGAAACCCCATCTCTACTAAAAG
This sequence comes from Saimiri boliviensis, assembly GCF_048565385.1. Taxonomy (NCBI): domain Eukaryota; kingdom Metazoa; phylum Chordata; class Mammalia; order Primates; family Cebidae; genus Saimiri; species Saimiri boliviensis. The sequence goes on from NC_133459.1 coordinate 9,101,361, forward strand.
TACAAAAATTAGCTGGGCATGGTGGTAAGCACCTGTAGTCCCAGCTATTCAGGAAGCTGAGGCAGAAGAATCACTTGAACCTGGGAGGCAGAGGTTGTAGTGAGCTGAGATCGGGCCACTGCATGCACATGCGTGTGTGCGTGCATGCGCGCGCGCGCACACACACACACACACAGAGTTTTCCTAGCCCCCGACTATATAATATTGCTCAGATTTTAAACAGAAGGTAAGTCATAGTCTGCAGTGAGGGAAAGCATGTACCCGTTGAGGTGGGGTCCACAGCTGACTGTAGCTGGAGTCTCTAACCCAGCTGGAGGTTGGTGTGAAAAGCCACTGAGCCTCTTTCATCGGTACTGCAGGAAGGCTTGGAAGAGCTGTCTAGCGTGCACCCACTCCAGGGCAGTTGTGCTCCAGCTGCCACATCACCAGCACTTAATGGAACACACAGGTTTCTGTGTGGATGGGCACAGCATGCCCAGTGAGGTGATGCACAAGTGAATGTGACACAGGCACACTTTGAGCAGCCTTTCCTTGGTGGCCAACAACACGTTTCACCGCCTGGTCATGCCTTGGATTATGATGGTGGCCTCTGGTGGCACCTGGCTTGAGTCATAGACAGCAATTTCTGGCACGGGGGCACACAAGGGTCCTTGAATATCTAAATGGTCCTGTTCTTCCAGACCCGTGAAACAAACACAGACGTGCCAGTGACACATGGAGAGAAAAGCATATTTTAATAAGTGTTGGGCCAGGCACAGTGGCACACACCTGTAACCCCAGCACTTTGGGAGGTCGAGGCAGGCAGATCGCCTGAGGTCAGGAGTTTGAGACCATCCTGGCCAACGTGGTGAAACCCCATTTCTACTAAAAATACAAAAACTTAGCCGGGCATAGTGGTGGGTTCCTATAATCCCAGCTACTTGGGAGGCTGAGGCAGGAGAATTGCTTGAACCCAGTAGGCGGAGGTTAGTGAGCCAAGATCGCACTACTGCACTCCAGCCTGAGCAACAAGAGCGAAACTCCATCTCAAAAAAAAAAAAAAAAAAAGTGTTTTTGCTTTCTTTCAAAGTGTGGTGTTTATGCTGATTGTTGGGTATTTTCTGTTTATATTGGCTATAAACTGATTAGGAGCCTGCTTACTTGATTGTTTTAGAAGAGAGTTTTGGTGGGGGCGGGGGCAGTAAGGGCAGAAGGATGGGCGACTGGCAGGCACTGCGGAAGAGGGTGTAGAATTGCATCTTCTCCTCTGGAGGCAGCAGTATCTTGGCTTTGGTTTGGTTTAGTATGTCTTGTTTTCCTGGGAAGGCAAAGAAGAAAATGACAGCTTTGTAGGTAAAGAAATGGAGAGGAGGCTTCTCTCCCTCTATACTAAGAGTAGGCTGAAGACCCATGTCCAGAAGGCTGACAGAAAGTTGGCTGGATAAAGAGCCACTGAGCTTGATGCTCAAGAATGTGAGGGGAGGGCTCCACGCCAGAGAAGATGGGATACCACATTGGTCCCGGGAGACATTAAAGTGAAAGTGACCCAGACTGCGCCTTTATGGGCAGATGCCTGTTCCGTGGACAGGCTGCGTGTCTGTTGTCCATGGAGCAGTGTCTGTTAACACCATTTTCCATTAAAAAGTAAAAAAGGGCTGGGCGCGGTGGCTCAAGCCTGTAATCCCAGCACTTTGGGAGGCCGAGGCAAGTGGATCACGAGGTCAAGAGATTGAGACCATCCTGGTCAACATGATGAAACCCCATCTCTACTAAAAATACAAAAAATTAGCTGGGCATGGTGGCGCGTGCCTGTAATCCCAGCTACTCAGGAGGCTGAGGCAGGAGAATTGCCTGAACCCAGGAGGTGGAGGTTGCGGTGAGCCGAGATCGCGCCATTGCACTCCAGCCTGGGTAACAAGAGCGAAACTCCATCTCAAAAAAAAAAAAAAAAAAAAAAAAAAGTAAAAAAGATTCAGCATCTACTTCAGAAAATAAAAAAATTAAAATCCCATCATAGCCACACTTCTCCCACGCAGTGTCCTAAGTTAATTGCTCCCTCCTGCAACCTCCCAGAATGTGAGTCTGCATCTCACACAGTCAGTGCTTCGTTTTCTTGTTTAATTTTTTCTTCTTTATTGAGGTAAAATTCATATATAACAAAATTAACCATTTGAAAGTGGACCATTTGGTGGCATGTAGTCCAGTCACAGTGTTGTGCAGCCACCGCCTCTACCTCGTTCCAAAACGTGTATCACCCCAAAAGGAAAACCCATATCCATAAAGCATCACTGCCTGTATATACCGCATTGCCCCAGCCCCTGGCAGCTGCAAATCTGCTTTCTATCTCTCTTTCCCTATTTTTAGATTTACCTATTCAACTATTCTGGACATTTCATATAAACAGGCTGATACAGTGTGTAACGTTTTATGTCTGGCTTCTTTCACTTAGCATCATGTTTCAAGGTTCATTTGTGTTGTAGAATGTATCAGTATTTCATTCCTTTTCATGGCTGAGTAATATTTCACTGTATGGATATACCACCATTTGTTTATCATCCATTGATAGACATTTGGGTTATCTCCACCCTTTGGCTGTTGTAAATAGTGCTGCTATGAACATTCATGTAAAAGTATTTAAACACCTGTTTTCAGTTATTTTGGGTATATACTTAGGAGTGGAATTGTTCAGTCATGTGGAAATTCCATGTTTAACTTTTTGAGGGACTGCCAGAGTGTTTTCTACAGCTGCTGCACCATTTGACATTCCCACCAGCAATGTATAAGGTTTAGATTTTCATTCTTTCTCTTTTTTTTTTCTTTTGTTTACTTTATATTCTTTCTACCATGAAGTTTAAATTTCTTTACATCCTCATTAGCACATGTTAATTTGTTTTTGTTTCTTAAATACGCATCCTAGTGGGAGTGCGGTAGTATTTCATTATGGTTTTGATTTGTATTTCCCTAATGACAAACACCATTGAACACCTTTTCATGTGCTTGCTGGCCATTTTTATGTTTTCTTGGGAGCAATGTCTATTCACGTTCTTTGCCCATTTTTTAATTGGGTTGTTTGCGTTTTTATTGTTGAATTGGAAGAGTTCTTTACATATTCTGGATGCTAGGTGATATCAGACGATACATGTATCATTGGAGAAATGATTTGCAGATACTCTTATGTTAGTCCGTTGCATCTCTATACAGGAGTACCCAAGGTTGGGTACTTTATAAAGAAAAGAGGTGTAGGCTGGGCACAATGGCTCATGCCTGTAATTCCAGCACTTTGGGAAGCCGAGTTGGGCAGATCACCTGGGACCAGGAGTTTGAGACCAGCCTGGCCAACATGGTGAAACCTTGTCTTTACTAAAAATAGAAAAAAATTATTCATAATCGCCTTCTTTGAAAAGAAAAAAATTAGCCAGGCATGGTAGCTCACATCTGTAATTCCAGCTACTTGGGAGGCTGAGGCAGGAGAATCACTTGAACCCAGGAGGTGGAGACTTAAGTGAGCTGAGATCACACCACTGCACTGTATCCTGGATGACAGAGCGAGACTCCACCTCAAAAATTAAAATTAAAATTAACCAGGTATAGTGGCATGCACCTGTAATCCCAGCTACTTGGTGGCTAAGGTGAGAGGATCGCTTGAGCCTAGGAGTTTGAGGCTGCGGTGAGCCATGATTGCACTGCTGCCCTCCAGCCTGAGCAACAGAATGAGATTCTGTCTCAAAATCTTTATTTATTTATTTATAGTAAAACATATATGACAAAAGCACTGGCCGCTTGTTTAGTGATGGCGATGCAAATACAGATGTATGTCATCACTAAGCAAGTGGCCAGTGGTTTTGCCATGTATGTTTTACTATAAATACAAAATACAACATACTTTGCTATTTGGCATGGCAGTGATTTTTATGAATTAGACACCTGTGAGGTAGATATTTCTCTGCACATTTTACACTCAAAGAACCTGGGCTTGGGAGAGTTCAGATTTGCCTAAGACCACACAGCTGGTAGCTGGTAGAGCCAGAATTGAAGTTGAGGTTTGTCTGGGTCCATGGTGAGTGCCTGTCCTCCTCTCCATGTCTTCCCTTCCTGGGGACGTAGATTGTGTCTGCTCCCAGGCCTATTCACTGGTTCATCGGGGTGGTCTGACATCCATGGAGAGCCTGACATGTGCTAGTGCTAAACTAAATGAGCTTGAAGGAGGCTTGAAAGTGAACAGGAGAAAGCTCCTCTAGATATGAGCAACATTGCCTTGTTTTTACCATGCCTACCTTTGTGGAAGAGAGCTGGAATTTTCACCTCCTCTGTCTTATAGTCTGCTAGGGCATAGTGCCCCACAAGGACTGAAATAGACTAGATTTCCTTCTCTTTTTAATGTTTAAACTTTAACAGAAATGCATGCTAGCTGTAAAAATTCAAAAAAAAAAATCCCATCTGCCTCAATCCTGCAGCCCTCCCGAGAGGGAGTGACCTCGTACAGTTTGGCTCAAATTATTCCAGTCTTTATGCATTTGTAAGCATAAAAAGTGCATACTTTTACATGGCTATAAATGCATAAAGACTGGGATATATATAATATATAAGTATATATAATTTTAGGGCTTCTTTAAAGGGGAAAAATCCACAAATGGATCAAACTTTGGATATTTTCTGCAGCTTGCTTTTTTTTTCCACCTCAAATACATTTACGTCTCACGTTGCCATTTCTCCTTTGCAGAGATCCTACAGTAAGGAATTGTTTGAAGAAGTTATTTCAAAGATGCGGAAGGCAGGGATCAAATCTACAATAGCGATAGAAAAATTTAAGCTGCTGGCCGAGAAAGTGGAGGAGATAGTGGCCAAGAACGCACGCGCAGAAATCGACTACAGCGATGCTCCTGATGAGTTCAGAGGCAAGTGGTCTTGTCTTTTTCATGCTGATTTCTTTTGAGTTAACTGGAAATCGATAACATTACAAGAGGGCGCCCTGCGCTATTAATTTTTTAATGGTGTGCTATGGAGCTGCTTTTTGAGACCATCTGTCTTAAATTACATTTGCCTATTTTTAGCTCATACTGTAAATTGAAAGGAAGAAACATCCTTAGCCTGTGTTAAAACCAGATAACAGCCCTGAAGACTGTAAGGGCAGGGCTGCCTTTGCAAGTGAGGATTCACATTTTCAAAGAATTCCAAGAAGTCCTAAGACAAAGGATTCCAGCCTGCGTCCTCACCACAGAGCCTGTGGGGCCTGCTGCTGGGTCTGTCCCAGGGTCTTTCTTCTCTGTTCCCTCTCCCCAGCAATAGCTGACAAAGAAGTGCCTTCCCCTCTACAAAAGGCAGTGCATATCCCTTTATTGAAGGCTGATTTCCTTCTAAACCTGGGGGCCTCACAGAGGCCCTTTGATTGCTATTTCTTTGGATGGATTTTTCACTGGTCGAAGGGGCTTTGTTTTGTTTTCTTTTTCAGCTCTGGGCTGAAAAACTCTTCTTAGCTAAGAGTTTGCCTTGCTTTGTCCCTGCAGACCCTCTGATGGACACCCTCATGACTGACCCCGTGCGACTGCCCTCTGGCACCATCATGGACCGCGCCATCATCCTGCGGCACCTGCTCAACTCCCCCACGGACCCCTTCAACCGGCAGACGCTGACAGAGAGCATGCTGGAACCAGGTAAGAGGAGGGCACGGTGTGAGGTGCAGCGCTGGCGTCAGTGCCGGGAGACAAAGCCCAAGCTGCATCTCGGAGATGAAGCAGAAGGGAAAGTTATTAAATCCAGAAACTACCTGGTTTATGACACTCTGTAGAAAAGACCCAAAACACTCTTGGCCCTTTTTCCCTGCAGCCCTTCCCTCTCATGCCGCATTCCTCTGCCGTCTTCGGGCTCGGTGAAGGAATGAATGGCCTTTTCTTCCCATTTAGACAGAGCGACAAGCATCTTCTCTCAGGAAGAGCCCTCCCATCTGGGGCATTAATCCTCCTTTTTTTTTCTTTTCTCAGTGCCAGAACTGAAAGAGCAGATTCAGGCGTGGATGAGAGAGAAACAGAACAGCGATCACTGAACCGTCCCCACCGCCCACCCTCTGCTAGACACAGCCAAGGCCAACGAGGCGAGCAGAAGCAGCGGCCGCGGCGAAGCTGCCGTTCATGTGTTGGAGGCCACATGTGGCAAACCACCCCAGGCCCACCCAGAGCCAGCAAACACTGAGACCTGAAAGGACATGGATGAGAAGAGGAGCCCGATTCCTGTACATATATTTAAGTGACAAACACGGTCAAAAGCTTAAGGGACAAGTTTCATGGTTGCGTGTGTAACAAAGCACGTCCTTCTTATGTCACAGTTTGGGGCAGCGGAAGTCTTTTAGCGATGGCTAACGGGTCTGGGCAGCATCCCTTCATGAATTTTTAATCCAGTATCCGTTGATTTGATTGTGATTAGAGAACCCTGGACATTTTGCTGCTAAAGAATCTTTTCTCCCCTCCTCCCCTTCCCTGACCCAACTTGCACTGCTGTGGATTTTTTTAAGAGAAGCAAAAACAAAAATAAACTCCTCTCCCTGGCCCTCCAAACATATATTCTGTGAGATAACTGTGCCTGCTACCAAGTGTTAATCCTGGGATCGTATTTTTATATCATATTCACATATTTGTTTTTTTAATTGGTGTTAGATGACATGATTAATAAAAAAGGCAAGATATTTTCAGAATTTGAATTTCAGTTTTTTTTTTTCTTTTGAAACGTCCCTTTAAGATTTTTTTATTCTAAACAAAATAAAGAAAATCTTGCTGCTCTGGTCCTTATAATAAGCCCTCTCTTAGGAATCTGAGGAGCAGCTGCAGCAAAATCTAAGGGGTGTAAGTGTATCAGGACTTACGTGACTTAGGGTATTTTGGGGAGATGAGGGTTGGGTGTTTTTTTTTTAATGCTACGTGACAGTTCAAAACCTTTACAGTTATCCTCTGGAGGTAATTGAATTCCTTAACCCTTGGGTGTGTGAGTTTGAGGCAGGGTCATTTGTATGATGTGTTTGGTCTTACCAAAGCAAAAGAGGGTGCAGGGATGTGGGAGTATGTCTGCCAGTTTAAACACACACAGACAAACACAGCCACACGCGCACACAAGTATAAGACTTTTTGTATTACTGCTCCCTACTTAACATACTTGAATTCTTGAATTTCCTTTGGGGTTAAAAAGGATTTGAAACCATAAAGTGTTTTGAAGAAATTAAGTCTCTAAAAAAACATACTTTCTTTTTTCTTTTCCTTTTTCCCCCTCCACAGACAATGTCCTCTGTTCAATTCCTAACGCAAACTACAATAAATGGTGATACACATTCAGAAGAAATCTTCTTTGAGTCTATTCTTTTTTGTGGGGAGGAAAAAAAAAAAAGGGACAGGGTGGGTGGGTAAACAAGAGCCAAATGAGTTTGCATGTGGTGAATTATCTTGCCTGGTTCCAATTAGCAGTTGCTATTTTTAAAAGAAAACTTTCTCCTTCGTGTCAATCTCAATGCTGCATTTGGATCTCATTTCACTGTTTGCTGATTTGAGGGGTAAGCTTGGTCATATTCAGTCTTCTGCCTTTCTTGAGTTTCTCTGCCTTATCTAAAGTATCTTCCCAGAACTTCAGGATTCTTCCTCAAATCCAACCCATTTTATTGGCATTTTTCTTAGGCTCTCCAGTTTAGGCAACCATTTCTATCAGCTCGTGTAAGAACAACAAATAGCAATAATAACAGCAAGCACCGACATAGCACTGTCTGCATGCCAGGTGCTTCAAGGCGTTGACATTTTAGGGTTTCATCCTCTAGGAAGACAATACTGTTATTCTAGGGTTGTTTTTTTATTTTTATTTCTTTATTTATTTTTTAGAAGAGTGAGTGAGATGTTTTGAGTGTCAATTACATTTTTTTTTTTTTTTTTTTTTTGAGACGGAGTTTCTCACTGTCACCCAGGCTGGAGTACAGTGGCGCAATCTCAGCTCACTGCAGTCTGTGCCTCCTGGGTTCAAGCAATTCTGCCTCAGCCTCCCGAGTAACTAGGACTACAGGTATGTGCCACCACGCCCAGCTAATTTTTTGTGTATTTTTTTAAATAGAGATGGGGTTTCACCATGTTGGCCAGGATGGTCTCGATCTCCTGACCTGGTGATCTGCCCACCTCGGCCTCCCAAAGTGCTGGGATTACAGGCATGAGCCACCGCGCCCACCCCCGCCCCACCTTTTTTTTTTTTTTTAAATAAATGAGAGCTCTATCTGTTGCCCAGCCTGGCCTTGAACACATAGCCTTGCCTCCTCAAGCTCCAGGACAACTGAACTGAGCCACTGCAGCTCTATTTGTTTGTTTGTTTTTTTCTTTCTTTCTTGAGGCAGCGTCTCACTCTTTCACCCAGACTGGAGTGCAGTGACTCGGTCTTTGGCTCACTGCAACCTCTGCCTCCTGGATTCAACTGCTTCTCCTGCCTCAGCCTCCTGAGTAGCTGGGATTACAAGCACCTGCCACCATGCCCAACTAATTTTGTATTTTTAGTAGAGACAGGGTTTCACCATATTCGCCAAGCTGGTCTCGAACTCCTGACCTCGTGATCCACCCACCTTCACCTCCCAAAGTACTGGGATTACAGGCATGAGCCACTACACCTGGACTTCTTTTTTAAGAAAAATAGAGACAGGGTCTCACTATGTTGTCCAGGCTGGTCCTGAACTCCTTGGCTCTGGTGCTCCTCCTGCCTCAGCCTTCCAAAATGCTGGGATTACAGGCATGAACCACCACTCCCTGCCTATCTCAGTTTTTTAAGAATATATCTGTGCGTGGGATGTAGAGAGGGTAGATAACTTACCCAACGTCACCTGGCTGCTTGGCTAAGAACCAGGTGTTCAGGCTTCAGAGCCCATGCCCTCAGTCTCTATGTCTGCTTCTCTTGAGCACATTTTTTTTTTTTTTAAGATGGGGTTTCACCATGTTGGTCAGGCTGGTCTTGAACTCCCGACCTCAGGTGATCCGCCCACGTTGAGCTACCGACCGTGAGCTACCACGCCCGGCCCTCTTGAGCACATTTGAACCAAACAACTTGGCCAGGTGTGGTGGCACATGCCTGTAATCCCAGCACTTTGTGAGGCCAAGATGGAAGAATCAGTTGAACCCAGGAAATCAAGACCAGGCTGGGCAACATACTGAGACCCTGGCTCTTTTTAAAAAAATACATATATTTAAAAATGAAGGCCAGGCACAGTGGCCTGTAATCCTAGCACTTTGGGAGGATAAGGCGGGTAGATACCTGAGGTCCCCCTTGCCAACAAGGTGAACCCTCATGTCTACTAAAAAATACAAAAATTAGCACAGCGTGGAGTTGGGTCCCTGTAATTCCAGCTACCTTGGGAGGCTGAGGCAGGAGAATCGCTTGAACCCAGGAGGCAGAGGTTGCAGTGAGCTGAGATTGTGCCACTGCACTCCAGCCTGGGCAACAGAGTGAGATTCCATCACCCCTCCTTCAAAAAAATAAACAATTAAAAAAAATATATATATATATACACATATATATATACATACATGAAATGAAAAACTAAGGAAAAAGTTCATGATAGCAAAAAATTTAGACAATATAAGCAAAAAGAAGAAAAAAAAATCCACATTTTCACCATGCAGATAATTCTGTTTAATTGTTTTTTTTTTTTTTTTTTTTTGAGACGGAGTTTCGCTCTTGTTACCCAGGCTGGAGTGCAATGGCGCGATCTCGGCTCACCGCAACCTCCGCCTCCTGGGTTCAGGCAATTCTCCTCCCTCAGCCTCCTGAGTAGCTGGGATTACAGGCACGCACAACCATGCCCAGCTAATTTTTGTATTTTTAGTAGAGACGGGGTTTCACCTTGTTAACCAGGATGGTCTCGATCTCTCGACCTCATGATCCACCCGCCTCAGCCTCCCAAAGTGCTGGGATTACAGGCTTGAGCCACCGCGCCCGGCTTTTCTTTTTTTTTTAATGAGACAGTCTTGCTTTTTTGCCCAGGCTGGAGTGCAGTGGCACAATCTCAACTCACTGCAACCTCTGCCTCCCAGGTTCAAGTGATTCTCCTGCCTCGGCCTCCCAAGTAGCTGGGACTACAGGTGCGTGCCACCATGCCCAGGTAATTTTTGTATTTTTAGTAGAGACAGGGTTTCACCATGTTGGCCAGGATGGTCTCGATCTCTTGACCTTGTGATCTGCCCACCTCGGCCTCCCAAAGTGCTGGGATTACAGACATGAGCCACCACGCCTGGCCTTAATTGGATTACTTTTTACTAAATGTACATATCTAAGTTTAGTGCCTGTAGAATTATGATCCTACTGGCCTCTTGCCTGATTTTGTTTGTGTTTATCTCACCAGTGTGGACTGCTTGTCTCCTCTCCTTCCAGATTCCAAACTCTGACTTTAATCCCCCGGTTGTCCCCCCTGAATGTAGTAATGCTGCTTTATACCACCATATGCACTTGTCATTCTGAATAATTCAGAGGTTTCAAGGACCTGCCGGGTAGGACAGAGATGCAGCCAGTCTCCTGCCTGTACTGTCTCTAGGGGGAAGGAAGATGGTTTGGGTTTCTATTTTTATAGTCTCAAGAGTTGCTGTTGTGTGTTTGTCTGCAGTCTGTTAATTGTGGATATTGAAATAAATCCCAAAATATATTAAAAGTAGGTCTTGACTAAAGGGAAGATTGTCAAGTAAGAGAACCAGATCAGCAGAAGAGAAATGATCCTTGAGAGAAAGATGATTAAAATAACTTCTGCCCTGTGTGGTGGCTCAGCGTGGTGTAGGTTTTAAAAAGATGTCGATCGAATATCTTTCGAAAAAAAAGCTGAGCACATCGTTCACTTTTTGTAACCTCTGGGTTTGGTACATCAAGTAGTGAATTTCACAGCATTTTGGTTGGAGTGAAAGTGACATGAATAGGCCTCATTGGACTAGGTTTTTGTTTTTTTTTTGCTTGGCTGGTTGGTTTTTTTTTCAGACAGAGTCTCGCTCTGTCACCCAGGCTGGAGTGCAGTGGTACGATTTCGGCTCATTGCAACCTCTGCCTCCTAGGTTCAAGCGATTCTCCTGCCTTAGCCTCCTGAGTAGCTGGGATTACAGGCACACATCACCACCTCCGGTCTTTTTGGTTTTTTTCTATAAGTAAAGACGGAGTTTCACCGTGTTGGCCAGCATGGTCTGAGGTCAGACTCCTGACCTCAAGTGATCCACCTACCTCGGCCTCCCAAAGTGCTGGGATTACAGGCATGAGCCACCATGCCCAGCCTCAAGGTACATTTTTGATTGAAGGAGACATAGTAGCCTATGAGCTTGATGCTGGCATCAGCTAGTGTTGATGCAGAAAGTCATTCTGAGTTGGTGATGATCATCTGCATTTGTGAGCCTATTCTATGTGCGAGCCACTCTTACATGTATTAGTGGAGCTGGCACATGAATCTAGGGCATTTGGCCTTTCCAGCCTCATCTCTTCCCCAGAATCTACAAGTTCAGAAGAACTCAGAATGCCCAAGGAGAGGCGGAGAAGCAGCATAGCATTATGCCATGGGAGAGACTTTGACCTTGAGGTCAGCTCCAGACCTAACCCCCGTTTTAAATGATTAGATAACTTCAATCTCACGGCTTTCATTCATTACTAGCCACTCATGTTGATCCCAAATGGGTATCTCAAGCCCCACTTCTTTCCAGTACTGCACACCCTGGGCATCTCAGATGACTAAAAGGCCCTCAGGGCTGGGCACGGTGGCTCATGCCTGTAATCCCAGCACTTCAGGAAGCCAAGGTGGGCAGATCACGAGGTCAAGAGGTTGAGACCATCCTCGACAACATGGTGAAACCCCATAATTACTAAAAGTACAAATATTAGCCGGGTGTGGTGGTTCACATCTGTAGTCCCAGCTACTCAGGAGGCTGAGGCAGGAGAATTGTTTGAACCCAGGAGGTGGAGGTTGTAGTGAGCCGAGATTGCACCACTGCATTCCAGCCTGGTGACCGAGCGAAACTCCATCTCAAAAAAAAAAAAAAAAAAAAAAAGCTCTCAGATTTAATATATCCCAACCTGAACTCCACACACATTCCCCTGGGCCCGCTCCTCTTAGTCTCCTCATCCCAGTAAATGACAACTCCATCCTTCCAAGTCGCTCAGGCCACAAACCTTCGAGTCATCCTTCACTCCGCTGTTGTGCTCTCCTCCTTTGTCCAATCTGTCCACAAATCTCTCTGCTCGGCCGGGCACGGTGGCTCATGCTGTAATCCCAGCACTTTAGGAGACCGAGGCGGGTGGATCACCTGAGGTCAGGAGTTCGAGACCAGCCTAGCCAACATGGTGAAACCCTGTCTCTACTAAAAATACAAAACTTAGCTGGCATGGTGTTGGGCGCCTGTAATCCCAGCTACTTGGGAGCCTGAGGCATGAGAATCACTTGAACGCAGGAGGTGAAGGTTGCAGTGAGCCAAGTGTAGGGTTTATTTTCTTTTTTTTTTTTTTTTTTTTTTTGAGATGGAGTTTCGCTCTTGTTACCCAGGCTGGAGTGCAATGGCACGATTCCGGCTCACCGCAACCTCCGCCTCCTGGGTTCAGGCAATTCTCCTGCCTCAGCCTCCTGAGTAGCTGGGATTACAGGCACGCGCCACCATGCCCAGCTAATTTTTTTTGTATTTTTAGTAGAGACGGGGTTTCACCATGTTGACCAGGATGGTCTCGATCTCTTGACCTTGTGATCCACCCACCTCGGCCTCCCAAAGTGCTGGGATTACAGGCTTGAGCCACCGCGCCCGGCCGGGTTTATTTTCTGTAAGGTTTATTGCTGAGTTTAAAATGAGGAAACTGAGGCCTGCATGAAAACAATTAGACGCCAATTTATTCGGCTCCCGGGCGAGGTTCTGTGGTCCCAGGGAAAGAGGCCAGGGAAGCCAGTGTAACTCCTCTCAGGCCTGGGGTTATCTAGGGAGGGAAGGTGCTCTGATTGGCTGTGGAGAAACAGGACGTGGACGCGGTAAGCTGCTATAGGTAGGTAGGCGGGATTTCCGGTGAGCGGGCTGGACGGGGCAATGTGCTATTGGGCAGGTTTTGGTGGGGCTTCTTTTAAATTTTGGCAGGGTTTTCCAACGGCTGGTGAGGTTCCGGGTGCAGAGTTTAGTGTCGAGTGCAGATCCTGGTGCTGAGTGCAGAGGGGATTTCCAACGGCGGGCTAGGTACCGAGTGCAGAGTTGAGCGTTGAATGCTGAGGTGGGCATGGCGAAGCCGGAGGCTGAGTGTAGATTCTGGTGATGTAATTTTCAGTCGTCGAGAGGGATGGGCGTGTCCGAGCTCCTGGCGAGGCAACCGGCCTTACACCAAGACTGCACCACTACACTCCAGCCTGGATGACAAAGTGAAGCCCTATCTCAAAAAAAGAAAGAGGGGGCCGGGCGCGGTGGCTCAAGCCTGTAATCCCAGCACTTTGGGAGGCCGAGGCGGGTGGATCACGAGGTCAAGAGATCGAGACCATCCTGGTCAACATGGTGAAACCCCGTCTCTACTAAAAATACAAAAACATTAGCTGGGCATGGTGGCATGTGCCTGTAATCCCAGCTACTCAGGAGGCTGAGGCAGGAGAATTGCCTGAGCCCAGGAGGCGGAGGTTGCGGTGAGCCGAGATTGCGCCATTGCACACTCCAGCCTGGGTAACAAGAGCGAAACTCCGTCTCAAAAAAAAAAAAAAGAAAGAAAAGAAAAAGAAAAAGAAAAAGAAAGAGGGAGGAAAAACCTTAAAGCCAGGTGTGGTGGTGTGCACCTGTGGTCTCAGCATTTCCAGAGATTGAGGTGGGAGGATCTCCTGAGCCCAGAAATTCAAGCCTACGTGAACTATGATCTGACCACTGCACTCCAGCCTGGCTGACAGAACGAGACTCCATCTAAAATAAAATAAAATAAATCCTTACAATAACCTGGAAGGCAAAACACTCCCACCCCATTCTCTCTGATCTCACCTCCTACGACTCTTCTCTTCACTGCAGCCACCCAGCCATCCTGGCCTCACTGCTCTCCACCCCTGCAAGGGGACTAGTGTTACCCTTTTCTCTACGAAGAATCCTCTTCCCACAGACAGACATGTGGGTCAGTCACTCTTTATTTCCTTTAGATCTTTACTCAAATATCACCTTGGGGAGTCCATCCTATTTAAAATTGTAATTTATTCACCTAACCTTGCCATCCCTTGCTATTCCCTTTATTTACATTTTCTCTTTGGTGTTTGCCACTATCTAACATGCTATAGCTATGATATACTTGTTTACATTATCTTCCCCCCACCAGAATGTAAACTCGGTGAGGGCAGAGATTTTAATTTTTTCTGTAGCCTCATCACCTATGAGTGTGTCGGGCAAATAGATTAGTTAAATGAATTAATCTCTTCATGTATTTTTTGTTCTAGTTGTAGCAGTTATATGCTGCTTTATAATAAAATCACCCCAAAATGGAGTGGCTTGGTACAGTAACAGTGGTTTTATCCCCCACAGTTCTGGGAGATCCACGAGCAAGCTTCCAAGAGGACCAGACAGAAGCTGTGTGTTGCCTGTTCCAGCCTAGGCTTGGAAGTCACACCGTGTCACTTCAGCAGCAGTCACAAGCCTGGCTGGATTCAAGGGGAAAAAATGCAGAACCGTCTCATGCTGGGAGGCAGGTCAACATCACAGTGTGAGAAGAGCTTCTGGGATGGGAGACATTGTTCTGACCATCTTGCAAATCAGATCTGCCACATTCCCCTTCTAGCAACAATTTACATTCTTCATACCTACAAAATGATGCAGTGCTTCCTTCCCCTGAGATTCCCGAACTTCATCCCATTAGGGTATCAGCTTGAAGTCCAGCATCTCATCATTGAAATCAAGTCCAGCTGCAGATGAGGTTTCTCAGATGGGATTCTGTAAATGTAATTCCTTGAGTGTTAATCTTCTGGATCTAAAGATCTGTTCATGAAAGATACAAGTTACCCACACACACATGCACCCATACACATCACATGCACACATACAACATAGACACACGTGCACACACACACATGCAACCATGTGCACACATACATGCACACAACCATGTCCACACACGTGCACACTCACCACAGGCACACACACATGCACACAACCACGTGCACACACACCATGTACACACACGTGCACACACACCACACACCACACGCACACAACCACATGTATACATGCGTGCACACACACCACATGCACACAACCATGTGCACACACCGTGTACACGAGTGCACACACAGCACATGCACACACAGCACATGCATACACACCGTGTACACACACACCACATGCACACACAAACACCATATCCACACATACAAGCAACGCATGCAATGATGGGACAGGTATGGGAAAACCATTTTGAATGCTCCTGTTCAAAAAGTGAATTATTAATACTATGGTCAGTGACTCCTATGGGGTACCCGATAGGAGTCACTGGTCCACAGTATTAATAATACATAGGAGTCACTGGTCCACATTATTAACAATTCTGGGGCCAGGTGCTGTGTCTCACGCCTATAATCCCAGCACTTTGGGCAGATCACAAGGTCAAGAGATCGAAACCATCTGGCCAACATGGTGAAACCCCGACTCTACTAAAAACACAAAAATTAGCTGGGCGTGATGGTTGTGCCTATAATCCCAGCTACTCGGGAGGCTGAAGCAGGAGAATTGATTGAACCCAGGAGGTGGAGGTTACAGTGAGCCAAGTTTGCGCCACTGCACTCCAGCCTGGCCACAGAGTAAGACCCCGTCTCAGAAATAATAATAATAATTATTATTATTCTGAAATCCAGCCAAGCACGTGTCACCAGGGCTCAGTCCTACAGGCCACGAATTGTTCACCAAGCCTCTCAGCTCCACCCTCTTGGCTCTTTTTTTTCCCTCTGAATCTTTTCTTCCTTTTCCATAAAACAAAACAAAACAAAAACTGAGCTTGCAACTAGCCTTTTCATTGTGTTTCCTGCTTATTTATATTAGGTATACGTTGGGGGTTAAAAGTCTCTTTTCATGTTGTACTTTCTCTGTCCTGTCCCTTTTCATTTAAGCTGAAGGCACTTAGACCAAACCAATTATCTTAAAATGTTGTGGGTTTTCTATGAATCTTCCTGGAGTTTGCTCTATTAGACAAAAGCCATAGCCACAAGTCTCTTCTGGATAAACTCTTCTCTACTTTGGATTACTTATGAAACTTTTAAATCTTTCTGAGGTCTTAAAGGATTCTGCAGTCACTTTTTTTTTTTTTCTTGAGATTGAGTCTCACTCTGTCTCCAGGCTGAAGTGAAATGGGATGATATCAGCTCACTGCAATCTCTGCCTCCTGAGTTCAAGTGATTCTTGTGCCTCAGCCTTCTAAGTAGCTGGGACTACAACCGTGAGCCACCACTCCCAGCTAATTTTTGTATTTTTAGTAGAGACGGCGTCTCACCATGTTGGCCAGGCTGGTCTTGAACTCCTGATCTCAGGGGATCCATGTGCCTCGACCTCTCAAATTGCTGGGATTACAGAAGTGAGCCTCGGTACCCGGACTATAGTCACATTTTTGACCCCATCTTTAGATATCTTCCTGAAAGTGCACTGTTTTTAATTTCTGACCAGAAGCCATTTCTTTTTTTTTTTTTTTTTTGAGACGGAGTTTCGCTCTTGTTACCCAGGCTGGAGTGCAATGGCGCGATCTCAGCTCACCGCAACCTCCACCTCCTGGGTTCAGGCAATTCTCCTGCCTCAGCCTCCTGAGTAGCTGGGATTACAGGCACGCGCCACCATGCCCAGCTAATTTTTTGTATTTTTTAGTAGAGATGGGGTTTCACCATGTTGACCAGGATGGTCTCGATCTCTCGATCTCGTGATCCACCCGCCTCGGCCTCCCAAAGTGCTGGGATTACAGGCTTGAGCCACCGCGCCCGGCCAGAAGCCATTTCTTATTTATTTATTTATTGTTGTTGGTTTGTTTTTTGCCAGCTCATCTCACATTTTTCTACAGGCAATAAAAGAAGCCAAATGGGCCCGGTGTGGTGGCTCACACCTGTAATCCCAGCACTTTGGGAGGCCGAGGTGGGCAGATCTCCTGAGGTCAGAAGTTCAAGACCAGCCTGGTAAACAGGGTGAAACCCCGTTTCTACTAAAAATACAAAAACGTTAGCTGGGTATGGTGGCACATGCCTGTAATCCCAGCTCCTTGGGAGGCTGAGACAGGAGAATGGCTTGAACCCAGGAAGCGGAGGTTGCAGTGAGCCAAGATCGTGCCACTGCACTCCAGCCTGGGAGACAGAGTGAGAGACTCCCTCTAAAAAAAAAAAAAGAAGATGAAGCCAAATGGCATTTCATTATTCTGTCTTGACAGCTTCTGACCTAGATCATCAAGTTCGCAAAGTAGTCTCTTTTCCATATCACCGTAGACAACAGTATTGACAAAATCCCCACTGCTAGGTGACAAAGGTCCCCTTTCCTCCAGTTTCCAATAGTATTTACTCACTTTCCTTTAGCCTCACTGACGGTCTTCTCAATACATTTCTATCCTCTGCCTGCTCCTCCATCCCGAAACCAATGCTACATGCACTGTGTTTTGTTTCAACAGCACCCACTTCCAAAGACCTAAATCTTGCTGCTAAACAGATCACCCAAATCTAGTGGCTTAAAACAGAAACTATAATTTTATTAATATCTCTCATGGGCCGTAATTTTATTAATATCTCTTCTGCCTGTAATCCCAGCACTTTGGGAGGCTGAGGTGGGCGGATCACCTGAGGTCAGGAGTTCAAGACCAGCCTAGCTAACATGGTGAAACCCTGTCTCTACAAAAAATACAAAAATTAGCCAGGCATGATGTTGGGTGCCTGTAATCCCAGCTACGTGGGAGGCTGAGCCGGGAGAATCTCTTGAACCCAGGAGGCAGAGGTTGCAGTGAACTGAGATTGTGCCACTGCACTTGATCCTGGCAACAGAGCAAGACTGTGTCTCAAAAGGAAGAAAAAAAGCACTTTTTGAGTTTGGAACAA
The DNA here is from genome assembly GCF_048565385.1 of Saimiri boliviensis. NCBI lineage: Eukaryota > Metazoa > Chordata > Mammalia > Primates > Cebidae > Saimiri > Saimiri boliviensis. Next base: position 9,119,344 of record NC_133459.1, read on the forward strand.
AAATCTCTCAATCACATTCGGTGGCCTCCCAAAGTGCTGGGATTACAGGCATGAACCACCGCGCCCGGCCACAAGGATTTGTGTGTGTGTGTGTGTGTGTGTGTGTGTGTGTATGTGTGTTTGTGTGTGTGTGTGTGTGTGTTTTAACAGTGAGAGCAAAATAACTTACTGGAATATAAAGAGAAGAGCTGAATGAGCATACTACTCATGGAGAAAGGGGCTTTTTTCACAGAATCAATGTTTTTCCCCATTCCGTCTCCACTTGATGTCAATCAAAACATACCACTGGCTGTTTAGTTAAAAAAGAATGCAATATACTTGTGAGCACATATACCAGTTAATTTACGTACAATAAAGGAATGAGGAAGGGGGAAATGAAAGAATAGAGAAAACCATATGGTAGTAGTCAGGATGTGGTGGAACCAAATTGAAGTTTTCTAAGTGAGAATGTAATCTCGGTCTTTAAAGAACAGAGTTCTGCCGTGCTCGGTGGCTCACACCTGTAATCCCAGCACTTTGGAAAGCTGAGGCAGGCAGATCACGAGGTCAGGAGATCGAGACCATCCTGACCAACATGGTGAAATCCCTTGTCTACTAAGAATACAAAAATTAGCCGGGCGTGGTGGCCTGTGCCCCGTAGTCCCAGCTACTCAGGAGGCTGAGGCAGGAGAATGGCTTGAACTTGGGATGCAGAGGTTGCAGTGAGCCGAGATTGCGCTGCTGCCCTCCAGCCTGGTGACAGAACAAGACTCTGACTCAAAAAAACAAACAAAACAAAACAAAACAAAAAACCACTTCTGTTGTGTCCAGCACGTTCATTCTGCTTCCCCTGATATAAGCTGCTCTGTTTATCGTCTTCGATTTCTGGCCATTTGCTCCTCAGATGTCTGGTTACTTTCCCAGGACTGCATAATCGCCTGGGTGTCATAAGCCACCTGGATGGCTCAGCAGCGTGTACTGAGCAAGGTCAAGGCTCAGGCCCCAGGCTGTGCCCTCCTGGTGAGCGTGTGTGTGTGGGAGGTGGACAGAGTTTGTAGCATTAAATGATAGGCCTCAAGTCCCCATTTGCCATCTCTGCATGTCACCCTGTCCTTCAATAAACCTTCCTGTACCTCTGCCCCAGCACTGCTTCTTTCCAAGAGCCTTTTACATTTATTTTATTTTATTATTTCTTTATTTCTGAGACAACATCTCACTCTGTTGCCCAGGCTGGTGTGCAGTGGCACAGTCATGGCTCACTGCAGGCTTAACCTCTCAAGCTCAAGTGATCCTCCCACTTCAGCCTCCTGAGTAGCTGGGACCACAGACACGTGCCATCATGCCCATATAATTTTATTTTTATTTTTATTTTTTTTAATTTTTAATTTTTTTTTAAAGACAGGGTTTCACCATGTTGGTCAGGCTGGTCTTGAACTCCCGACCTCAGGTGATCCACCCGCCTTGGCCTCCAAAGTGCTTGGATTACAGGCATGAGCCACCACGCCTGGCCTATTTTTTTTTTTTTTTTTTTTTTCTTGAGACAGAGTTTTACTCTGTCTCACCCAGGCTGGAATACAGTGGTGTGATCTCAGCTCACTGCAACCTCTATCTCCCAAGTTCAAGCGATTCTCCTGTCTCAGACTCCCAAGTAGCTGGGACTACAGGCATGCACCACCACACTTGGCTAATTTTGTATTTTTAGCAGGAAGGGGGTTTTGTCATGTTGGCCAGGCTGGTCTCGAACTCCTGACCTCAGGTGATCCACACACCTTGGCCTCCCAAAGTGATGGGATTACAGGCAGGAGTCACTGTGCCCAGCCTAATTTTTGTATTTTTTTGTAGAGATGGAGTTTCACTATGTTGCCCAGGCTGGTCTCCAACTCCTGGACTCAAGTGATCTGCCCGCCTTGGCCTCCCAAACCGCTGGGTTTACAGGTGTGAGCCACTGTGCCAGGCCTTACGTTTGTTTTAATCGTCTGGTCCTCAGGGAATGGAGAGAAGGGAACATTTCAGGTCAGCCTGTCTACCGATGTTGGCCATCTCTCTGCTCCTCTCAACACAGCCAGGCATCTGTGCCTCCCTGAAATTCCTCCTACACCCTGGGTTGCTTGTGAGAGGTGCAGGACTAGGAAAATGGGGGCAGGCAGAAGACACGACAGCCTCTCTCAGCTTCCCCTCCGCCCAAAGCTGTAACCATCCTCCAGGCTGCCACCACCTCCTCTCCCGGAACCCAAACGCCTCTTTCTCCTCAGGATCTCTCAGTCTCTATATGGTTTCTTGGTTCCATCCACCTCCCTTTCTGTTCTGTCCCCTCTACTTCAGTGCTGTAGATTACAACTCCATCTGGCTGTGAGTGGTGGCTCATGCCTGTAATCCCAACACTTTAGAGGCCAAAGTGGGTGGATAACGTGAAGTCAGGAGTTTGAGACCAGCCTGGCCCACATGGTGAAACCCTGTCTCTACTAAAAATACAAAAATTGGCTGGGCGTGGCGATGTGCACCTGTAATCCCAGCTACGGGCAGGAGAATCCCTTGAACCCGGGAGGCAGAGGTTGCAATGAGCCGAGATTGTGCCACTGCACTCCAGCCTGGACGACAGAGTGAGAGTCCATCTCAAAAACAAACAACAACAACAACAAAAACCCTCCATCTAATAATCCCTAGAACCTTGTGGTAGATACTCGCTCTACAGATGAAGAAACAGAAATTCAGAGAGGTTATGTTACTACCCTGCGACCACACAGACTCACTGAAATCACTACAGCTCAGCCTTTTTCCCTGCCCCCAAATGCTATAAGCCACTCTTGGGAGAATAACACTAGGAAGAGCTTTGCTTCCGTCATTTCCAACCCCTGTGGGATCCCAGGATGGATAAATGAACCATGGTGTTGCTGGTTTCCAGCAGAGTCTCTAAATCTTCCATCCTTCTGTATGTATATTGCTTTTTATGATGGTTTAAATTATTTATGCTTTTTTGTTGAAAGCTAAGCACATTGGAGAAATGACCAATAATGTAAAAGTAAAAAGAGGACCGGAAGACTAGATTGTGATTGAGCGTGGTATCTCCAACCTCGAAAGTCTGTTGGTATAAAGTGTGTGTGTATATGCGTGTGTGTGTTTGTGTGTGTGTGTGTCTGTGTGTGTGTGTGTGTGTGTGTGTGTGTGTGAGAGAGAGAGAGAGAGAGAGAGAGAGAGTCAGCTGGTTGTCAGGGTTTATCTGGTCACCAGATCTCTGGTCTCTGTTCCCTGAACTGACAGGTTAGAGCCTCTTTGAAGATTATTTCTCTACCTTTCAGTCTTCGTAAAATAAGCATGTTACCTGTCAATATCACAGACATGGAAGGAAATTACTGATGTAATTGACTTTTTAAAAACTGAGTTCTTGTAAGGAAAAGCCTGTCATAAGTAAGCAGGGTTAATTTTTAGTTACAAACACAGTCTATTGTTTATGTAAATATTACAGATCTAAATGCTTAGGCCCGGTGTGGTGGTTCACACCTGTAATCCCAGCACTTTGGGAGGCTGAGGCAGGTGGATCACCTGAGGTCAGGAATTCGAGACCAGCCTGGCCAACATGGCGAAACCCCATCTCTACTAAAAATAGAAAAATTAGGCAGGCGTGGTTGTGTGTACCTGTAATCATAGTTACTCTGGAGACTGAGGCAGGAGAAATACTTGAATCCAGGAGGCAGAGGTTGCAGTGTGCCGAGATTGCGCCACTGCACTCCACCCTGGGTGACAGAGTAAGACTCTGTCTCAAGCCGGGCGCGGTAGCTCAAGCCTGTAATCCCAGCACTTTGGGAGGCCGAGGCAGGTGGATCACGAGGTCAAGAGATCGAGACCAGGCCAGGCGCAGTGGCTCAAGCCTGTAATCCAAGCACTTTGGGAGGCCGAGGCGGGTGGATCACGAGGTCGAGAGATCGAGACCATCCTGGTCAACATGGTGAAACCCCGTCTCTACTAAAAATACAAAAAATTAGCTGGGCATGGTGGCGTGTGCCTGTAATCCCAGCTACTCAGGAGGCTGAGGCAGGAGAATTGCCTGAACCCGGGAGGCGGAGGTTGCGGTGAGCCGAGATCGCGCCATTGCACTCCAGCCTGGGTAATGAGCGAAACTCTGCCTCAAAAAATAAAAAATAAAAAAGAGATCGAGACCATCCTGGTCAACATGGTGAAACCCCGTCTCTACTAAAAATACAAAAAATTAGCTGGGCAAGGTGGCGCATGCCTGTAATCCCAGCTACTCAGGAGGCTGAGGCAGGAGATTTGCCTGAACCCGGGAGGCGGAGGTTGCGGTGAGCCGAGATCGCGCCATTGCACTCCAGCCTGGGTAACAAAAGCGAAACTCGTCTCAAAAAAAAAAAAAAAGACTGTGTCTCAAAAAAAAATTTTTTTTTTTTGTAGATACAGGGTCTCCCTGTGTCACCCAGGCTGGTCTCAAACTCCTGGACTCCAAGCGATTTGCCTGCCTCAGCCTCCCAGAGTGCTGGGATCACAAATGTGAGCCACTGTGCCGGTCTCTCCATGCTTACTGCTTTGTGTCCTGTAGATCGAGGGTGTAAACCATATTTCACTTAGAGCATTACAGGCTGGCCTGCTGTTATGACCACTTATCTCAAATTTTTGTGGCCCAGTGTGGTGGCTCATGCCTATAATCCCAGCACTTTGGGAGGCCGAGGCAGGTGGATCACCTAAGGTCAGGAGTTTGAGACCAGCCTGGCCAACATGGTGAAACCCCGTTTCTATTAAAAATCCAAAAATTAGCCAGGCGAAGTGGCAGGTGCCTGTAATCCCAGCTACTTGGAAGGTCAGGCAGGAGAATCGATTGAATGTGGGAGGTGAAGGTTGCAGTGAGCCCAGATTGTGCCAATGCACCGCAGCCTGGGAAACAAGAGTAAAACTCCATCTCGGAAAAAAAAAATGGATAATGCATATCCATTTACATGGCAAAAAAGGAGGTGGAGGGAGATGAGATGAATTAAATTGGTGGATGAGGAGCCATGCACTGGTGAATAGGAGACTTCTAGTAAAAACTGGATAATTTAATGTGTGTACAGTTGGAACTGAAGGTCCATTCGTACAGAGAAAAATGTGGGCTCATTACGGACCAGGATTAAATTCAAACCCCAAATCCCAACTTTCCTATTAATTGACTTACTTGGGAACAGAGTCAGGAAGGTAGCAAGTGAGGGGAATAAAAATCAAGTTTCTTAGTTCTTACCAACTTTCTTTTTGACAAAATCAAGGACAGAGTCCCAGTTGAAGGGAAAAAAGAAACAAGTCTTGGAAAAAGACAAGCAACTTCTGTTTCTCTTTGCCAGGAGTGGACTAAAAGCCTGAAATGGCTGCCAAGTAACCTCTTTAGCCATAAATATATCATCTTTTGCTTTTTCTTTCTTACAAACTGTATCTTTTTGTTCAAGTGCACTCACTCTTGGCCATTCTTGGCGGGGATGCAGGTATGACCTAATTTTGATGTAAAGTGTGTGGGAGAATTAACTTTTAAAGTAACGCTTCTGAAGCTGCGAGGTTTGCAGTAGAGACGATAAATGTGGTTGAATCAGCCACTTAGAATATTACCTTGCTATTGATAGAATTTCAGATTATTTCTGATTTTTTCCTCCTTCTTTATTTTTGTTAGTTAATACATAGTCAATCTCTGTTTCATGTTTTTGTTTTTGTTTTTTGAGACGGAGTTTTACTCTCTTACTCTTATTATCCAGGCTGGAGTGCAGTGGCTCGATGTTGGCTCACTGCATCCTCTGCCTCAAGGGTTCAAGTGATTCTCCTGCCTCAGCCTCCTAAGTAGCTGGGATTACAGGAGTAGGCCATCAAGCCCAGCTAATTTTGTATTTGTAGTAGAAATTGGTTTCACCATGTTGGCCAGGCTGGTCTCAAAATTCTGACCTCAAGTAATCCACCTGCCTCAGCCTCCTAAAGAGCTGGGATTACAGGCCTGAGCCACTGTGCTTGGTTTTTTTTTTTTTTTTTTTTTTTAGATGGACTTTTGGCTCATATTGCCTAAGCTGGAGTGCAATGGCCCTATCTTGATTCACTGCAACCTCCGCCTCCCGGATTCAAGCAATTCTTCTGCCTCAGCCTTTTGAGTAGCTGGGATTACAGGCATGTGCCACCACGCTCAGCTAATTTTGTTAGTATTTTTAGTGGAGATGGGGTTTCACCATGTTGGCCCGACTGGTCTCAAATTCCTGATCTCAGGTGATCTGCCCACCTTAGCCTCCCAAAGTGCTGGGATTACAGGCGTGAGCCACTGAGTCTGGCTGTTTCACCTATTCTAAGGGGCAATCCAGTGCTGTGCTTTAGAGCATGAGGTTTGGAGCCAGGGGTTCCTGGATTTGAATCCTGACCCCATCACTGTTGACTGTGACCATGAATAAATTACTCACCTCTGTGTTAGTTTCTTGTGGCTGCTGTAACAAATTACCAGAAATTGGGTGATTTGAAACAACAGAATTTTATTTGTTTTCTTTATTATTTTGAGATGAAGTCTCACTCTGTCGCCAGGCTGGAGTGCAATGTCACGCTCTCAGCTGACTGCAACCTCCACCACCCAGGTTCAAGTGATTCTCCTGCCTCAGCCTCCCGAGTAGCTGTGACTACAGGCACATGCCACCATGCCCAGCTAATTTTTGTATTGTTAGTAGAGACCGAGTTTCACCACTTTGGCTAGGATGGTCTCAATCTCTTGACCTCGTTATCCATCCACCTCGGTCTCCCAAAGAGCTGGGATTACAGGCATGAGCCACTGCATCCGGACTTTTTTTTTTTTCTTTAATTACTTTCTTGTCCAGGCTGGAGTGCAGTGGCGTGATCATGATCATAGCTCACCGCCACCTTGAATTTCTGGGCTCAAGTGACCCTTCTGCCTCAGTCTCTCAAGTAGTAGGGACTACATATGTGCATCGCCATGCTCAGTTAATTTTTAAAAAATTTTTGTGGAGTCAGGGTCTTGCCATCTTGCCCACGCTGGCTTTAAACTCCTGTTTAAAAAAAGCTCAAGTGATCTTCCCACCTTAGCCACCTGAGTAGCTGGGATCACAGGGGTGAGCCACCACACCCAGCCTTTCTAGTAGAGATGAGAAAGTAACGCTTTCTCACTATGTCGCCCAGGCTAGTCTCAAACTCCTGGAATCAAGCAATCCTCCTGCCTTGGCCTCCCAAAATGTGGGTTTACAGATATAAGTCACAATGCCTGGCCTCCAGTGCCTGTCTCGCCCTTATAAGGATACATGTGATGACATTTAGGGCTTATTTTGATAATCCAAGTTAATCTCCCCATATCAAAACATTAATTTACTCACAACTACAAAGATTCTAACTTATATACAGTAATATACAAGTTCCAGGGATTAGGACTTGTTATGTTCGGTAGGGTTGAGGGGAAGGACATTTTTTCAGTCTCCATAACTGGTTTTTGTTGTTGTTTGTGGAGACAGGGTTTCACTATGTTGCCCAGGCTGGTCTTGAACCCCTGGGCTCAAGCAATCTGCCTGCCTTACCTCCTAATGTGTTCGGATTATAGGCGTGAGCCACTGTGCCCAGCCATGGCTCCATAACCTTTATTGAGTTCCCTTTTATGTGAATTTGCAACCATTAGAGGATCTATTTCACAGGGCTGCCATGAAGATTATAAAAGATAATTAATGTGAAGTGCTTAATACAGTTCTTGGTTTATAGTCAATGCCCTAAATACGGGCCACTGTCATATTGTCATCACCATTAACTTACATTCTTCCTCTCTATGGATAGGGAGAAAAAAAATCCAGTAGGTACAGTGTTAAGATATTAGAGTCTGAATATACTTTAGATTCAATTCATCTACTCTAATTGCCTGATTTTATACACCAAAAATGAAGTCTAGAGATATCGACCTGCGCATGACTCCACAGCTAGGATGTAGCAGATTCATTTCATCGTAACATTTTAGATACTGTGATTCTGTAATCTGTAGATGGGAAAGCTCATCACAGGAGTGATAAGGGATGAGAGAGAGACAGAGACAGACAGAGAGACAGACAGAGAGAGGGTTTATTGAGTTCCCATCTCTTGACTTAAGGAGACCATGGCTTTCTAGTTATGAACACGAGCAGACGTTGTGTTTTAAAGTCACACTCTCCTTTGATTCTCACAGTGTGAGGGCGAGGTAGCTATTATCTTCATTCCCATTTCAGAGACCAGGAAACAGGATGATGGGAGCAATGCAATTGCTCAATGGCGCATAGCAAGTGACAGAATTAGAATCCAGACAGTCCAGCTGGAACGATCAGGTGCTCTCAAGCCCTCTCTAATGCCTTCTTTCTAGTAGATGCTTTCTGTCAGCATGAATTATATATTCATCTCAAGTGACTATAATCTAAGCAAGAGAAATATAAAGTTCAGTTCCTATGAGGCTCTGGGAGCTGGAGCCCAAGTGGGGTTAGTGATGTCTTTGGGATCATCTCCTTGAATTGGATATTTGGAGAACAGAGGAGTCCATGGGGTCACCTGAGATATTGTGATTCTACTGTGCATTTTCCCCAGTAGGCATCATGCTCCAAGCTCTCTGTTTTGCCTAGAATGTCCTGATTCTTGCACTCTGAGATCCTTCCTGGCAACTGAACTCAGTCTGATGCTGTGGGGGGCCCATTTCCGGCTTTGTGTCCTGCCCAAGTGTTCCAGGGCCATCTGTCACTGGCACAACAATTTCAGTAAACAACAATTTGGTTTCCTTAATCATGGCTTTAAGACCAAAGTTAATTGATACACGGTTGTTCTTAATTAGTAAAAATGCCTGTTACAGAAAAATGATGCAAGAACTGCAATTCACAAGAGGGAAATCTACGCAGAGTATTCTTATCTGGCTCAAATGATAGCTCTTCGGTCAGGACCAGGGAAAACGGCAAGGCGTGCTGATTACAGAGCTGACCATGTGGGCAAAAAGCCAAGAGTTGGTGAAAACAAAATCTTGAATTTTTCATTGGAAAATAAGAGAACACACCAAATTAAAATCTCCTGGCCAGGCACAGTGACTCATGCCTGTAATCCCAGCACTTTGGGAGGCCAAGGTGGGCAGATCACAAGGTCAGGAGTTCGAGACCATCCTGACCAACATGGTGAAACCCTGTCTCCACTAAAAATATAAAAAAATTAGCCAGGTCTGGTGTCAGGTGTCTGACATATTACTTGGTAAGCTGACATTCATTTAAATATAATTGAGCACTGGAGGAAAGCAGAAAAAAAAAAATGACACCAGCTGATTTTGCTACTGCCTGTAGGGATGCAGAAGTTTATTTTTTTTCTTTCCTTTTTTTTTTTTTTTTTAGACTGAGTCTCGCGCTGTTACCCAAGCTGGAGTGCAGTGGTGCAACCTCTCCTTGCTGCCAACTCTGCCTCCCAAGTTCAAGCAATTCTCCTGCCTCAGCCTCTTGAGTAGCTGGGATTACAGGCATGTGCCACTATGCCCAGCTAATTTTTTTTTTTTTTTTTTTTTTTTTTTTTTAGTACAGATGGAGTTCTACCATGTTGGGCAAGCTGGTTTTCTGACCTCAGGTAATCCTCCTGCCTCAGCCTCCCAAAGTGCTGGGATTACAGATGTGAGCCACTTTGTCTGGCCTAATTTGGTTTTCAAAAATGACCAAAAATCCGCCAAGCACGGTGGCTTATGCCTGTAATCTCAGCACTTTGGGAGGCCAAGGTGGGTGGATCACAAGGTCAGGAGTTCGAGACCAGCCTGACCAACATGGTGAAACCCTGTCTCCACTAAAAATATAAAAAAATTAGCCAGGTCTGGTGTCAGGTGTCTGTAATCCCAGCTACTCTGGAGGCTGAGGCAGGAGAATCACTTCAAGCCAGGAGGCAGAGGTTGCAGTGAGCTGAGATCACATGACTGCACTCCAGCCTGGGCGACAGAGTGAGACACTGTCTCAAAAAAAAAAAAGTCAAAAGTCCTTTGGATTTATATGTTGTCAAATAGCTGTGTTTTCTGAAATTTTACATGTGCTTTAAAATTTTTTTTTTGAGACGGAGTTTCACTCTTGTTACCCAGGCTGGAGTGCAATGGCGCGATCTCAGCTCACCGCAACCTCCGCCTCCTGGGTTCAGGCAATTCTCCTGCCTCAGCCTCCTGAGTAGCTGGGATTACAGGCATGCGCCACCATGCCCAGCTAATTTTTTGTATTTTTGGTAGAGACAGGGTTTCACCATGTTGACCAGGATGGTCTCGATCTATTGACCTGGTGATCCACCCACCTCGACCTCCCAAAGTGCTGGGATTACAGGCTTGAGCCACCATGCCTGGCCCTAAAATTTTAATCTTTGTTGGAATAAACCTTCTTCTAGCATTCCCCCAACCTCCATTTCCATTTCACCCCTATCAATCTGGTTAGCTAAGACTTCTAGTAATGCAGTGTTAGAATTAGTGTTGAAATATTAATAAAGAGACATTCAACTTAGGTTGAGGAACTTTCCAGTGAGGAAGGTGCATGAGTTTTGTAATCTCTTGGGCTAATTTTATTTTCCTTCCTTCTGGATTCTAGGCACTTGAAGCCACCATATAAAAATTGGTCCTAGGCCAGGCGCAGTGGCTCACGCCTGTAATCCCAGCACTTTAAGAGGCTGAGGCAGACAATCACCTGAGGTCAGGAGTTTGTGACCAGCCTCACCAATATGCTGAAATCCTGTCTCTACAAAATTTAACCAGGCATGATGGTGGGCACCTATGGTCCTAGCTACTTGGGAGGCTGAGACAGAAAAATTGCTTGCACCCGGGAGGTGAAGGTTGCAGTGAGCCAAGACCGTACCACTGCACTCCAGCCTGGGCGACAGAGTGCGATTCTGTCAAAAATAAAAAATAATAATAATAATAATAATAATAATAATCAGTCCTAGGCCAGTCACAGTGGCTCATACCTGTAATCCCAGCACTTTCGGAGGCCGAGGCTGGCAGATCACTTGAGGTTGAGACCAGCCTAACCAACATGATGAAACCCCATCTCTACTAAAAAATGCAAAAATTAGCCGGGTGTGGTGGCAGGCGCCTGTAGTTCCAGCTACTCAGAAGGCTGAGGCACGAGAATTGCTCGAACCCAGGAGGCAGACGTTGCAGTGAGCCAAGATTTCACCACTGCACCCCAGCCTCGGTGACAGAGCTCAGTCTCAAAGGAAAAAAAAAAAACTGGTCCTCAGCAAACTAGAGACTTGCTATGCTTATTTCCGGACTAGGTAGCAGACAGTTCTAAAGCATCTTCCAGTTTTTTCTGATTCCAAATAACCCTGGCATAAGCAGTGCCACTGCATATTAATATGAATGAGTTAAACCAGATTGTATCCTGTTTGTTAAAGTATTCACCGGAAAAAAACAGAAAATGTATTGATTTGTCTTAAACTCCCTATTGTCATTATTTAATAAAGTGTTTAATAGACACATACTTACATGAAAGACATTAATTAATATTTATAAGGTCTTCGTATAGGAAAGCATGTTATTTTCTAGATTTAATGGAGTAGAGAACTGCCTAGGCTCTTAAATCCAAAAATATAAGCAGTTCCTATTTTTACTCATGCAACATGATCTAGGGCTCAAGTGCATGTGTTACCTGACCTTGGCTAAAATAACTGGAAACTAATTCTCTTTATGGGCATGGATTATCCCTGCAGAAAATTGCCGGGAATGAAACTGGGCTCTTCCCACATTTTTGTTGGTGCAAGGGTCAGCATGTGAATATGGACTCAGGAAGGGCTTTCTGTCACACATTTACCAAACGTATGGCCGAGACACAGTGGCCATTTACAGTGCAGGCTGTGAGACCAGAGCATCTGAAAACTAGGTCAGCAAAAGAGGATTATGGCTTGCTGTCTCCCACCCACTCGGCTCCTCATGCACAGCTCAGCTGCTAGGGATGGGTCCCATCGCCTCTGATGTAGCTGCCAACCCGGTCTGTAGAGGATTACCGATGGTATCACAGCTGGGACGCCTCTGGATAAATATATTTTTTTTTTTTTTTTTTTTGAGACGGAGTTTCAGTCTTGTTGCCCAGGCTGGAGCACAATGGCTTGATCTCAGCTCACTGCAACCTCTACCTCCTGGGTACAAGCAATTCTCCTGCCTCAGCCTCTGGAGTAGCTGGGATTATATTCATGTGCCACCACACCTGGCTAATTTTGCATTTTTATTTATTATTATTATTATTATTATTATTATTTTGAGACGGAGTCTTGCTCTGTCACCAGGCTGGAGTGCAGTGGCATGATCTGGGCTCACTGCAACCTCTGTCTCCCAGATTCAAGCGATTCTCCTGCCTCAACCTTCTGAGTAGCTGGGACTACAGGTGTGAGCCACCACACTCAGTTAATGTTTCGTATTTTAGTAGAGACGGGGTTTCACCATGGCCAGGATGGTCTCAATATTCTGACCTCATGGTCCTCCTGCCTCAGCCTCCCAAAGTGCTGGGATTACAGGTGTGAGCCACTGCACCTGGACTATTATTTATTTATTTTATTATTTTTTTTTTGAGATGGAATTTCACTCTGTTGACCAGGCTGGAGTGCAGTGGCACCATCTCAGCTCACTGTAACCTCTGCCTCCCAGGTGCAAGCAATTCTCCTGCCTCAGCCTCCTGAGTAGCTGGGACTACAGGCACACACCACCATGCCCAGCTAATTTTTGTATTTTTAGTAGAGACGGAGTTTCACCATGTTGGTCAGGCTAGCCTCAAACTCTTGACCTCAAGTGATCCACCCACCTTGGCCTCTCAAAGTGCTGGGAATACAGGCATGAGCCACTGACCCTGGCCTATCATTGCTTAAGTTATGAAATTATTTACTTTTTTACAGATGAGGTCTTGCTCTGTTGCCTAGGCTGGAGTGCAGTGGCTATTCACAGGTACAATAAAAGTCCGCTGCAGCCTAGAGCTGTTGGGCTCAAGAGACCCGCCCACCTCAGCCTCCCAGGTAGCTGGGACTACAGGCGTATCCCACCTTGCCCAGCATAAATTATATCTATTTTTAAAATAGGTAGTAAAGTATAAAAACTAACATGATACCCACCCACATACACTGTATTAAACACTGTATTAAATAATGACAATAGGCCAGGCAAGGTAGCTCATGCCTGTAATTCCAGCACTTTGGGAGGCCGAGGCAGGTGGATCCCTTGAGGTCAGGAGTTCAAGACCAGCTTGGCCAACAAGCAAAACCCTGTCTCTAATAAAATTACAAAAATTAGTCAGGTGTGGTGGCACGTGCCTGTAATTCCAGCTACATCAGGAAGCTGAGGCATGAGAATTGCTTGAACCCAGGAGGCAGAGATTGCCATGAGCCGAAATCACATTACTACACTCCAGCCTGAGCATCAGAGCAAGACTCTGTCCCAAAAAAACAAAACAAAACAAAAAAGACAATAATAGTAAGGCCAGGCAAAGTAGCTCACACCTATAATCCCAGCATTTCGGGAGGCCAAGGCAGTCAGATCACGAGGTCAGGAGTTCAAGACTAGCCTGGCGAACACAGTGAAACCTGTCTCTACTAAAAAAGCAAAAATTAGCTGGGTGTGGTGGTAGGCACCTATAATCCCATCTACTTGGGAGGCTGACACAGGAGAACCGCTTGAACCCAGGAGGCAGAGGTTGCAGCAAGCCGAGATCATGCCACTGTACTCCAGCCTGGGTCAGAGGGGGAGACTATGTCTCTAAATCAATCAATCAACAATAGACATTTCCAAAGAACAGAGAAGAAAATAGAAGGCAGAAAATCATCAGTGGCAGAGATAGCACCACTGAACTCCAGCCTGGGTGACAGAGCAAGACTCCGTCTCAAAAAATAATAATAGGCCAGGTGTGGTCACTCACACTTGTAATTTCAGCACTTTGGGAGGCCGAGGCGGGCAGATCACGAGATCAGGAGTTTGAGACCAGCCTGGCCAACATGGCAAAATCCCGTCTTTACTAAAAATTCAAAAAATTAGCTGAGCGTGGTGGCGTGTGCCTGTAATCCTAGCTACTCCCAAGTCTGAGACAGGAGAATTGCTTGAACCTGGGAGGCAGAAGTTGCAGTGAGCCAAGATCACACCACTGCGTTCCAGCCTGGGTGACAGAGCGAGACTCCAAAAACCCCACAAATAATAATAATAATAATGAAACGACAATAAGGAGGTCAAGACAAATCAATAAATTCTCTGGATTTTTCCACCCAACTCATTTCCACCATCCTGTTACTTTGTTTTCAAGAAATACAATCTTACAGATACAGTTACAAATTCTCATGTCATGCTCCCTTTTTTGTTTGTTTGTTTGTTTTGCTTTCCTCTCTTTCTCTCCTGGGTTAATCCTATCCTGAATTTGGTGATTGTCACTGTCATCCATGTTTTCATACTTGACTATACATAAATTTAGTCCTAAACACTGTAGTGCTCATATGCATGCTTCAGACTTTATGTATAAATGCCACTGTCCTGCACATATTATCTTGCACATTTATTTTTTGAGACAGGGTCTCACTCTTGTCACCCAGGCAAGAGTATAGTGTCAGGCTGGGTGAGGTGGCTCACTCCTGTAATCCAAGCACTTTGGAGGCCAAGGTGGGTGGAGCACCTGAGGTCGGGAGTTCAAGATCAGTCTGACCAACATGGTGAAACCCCGTCTTTAAAAAAAAAAAAAAAAGAGTATAGTGTCACAATCTCTGCTTACTGCAATCTTTACCTCCCCAGAGTTAAAGTGATCCTCCTGCCTCAGCCTCCTGAGTAGCTGAGACCACAGGCACGCCACCACACCCAGCTAATTTTTGTTGTTTGTAGAGACAGGATTTCACCCTGTTGCCCAGGCTGGGCTCAAACTCGTGCCCTCAAGTGATTCTACTGCCTTGGCCTCCCAAAGTGCTGGGATTATAGGAGTGAGCCACTGCGTCCAGCCAGGTTTTATTTATTCATTTATTTTTTAAATAAAGACAGGGCTTCACCATGTTGGTCAGGCTGGTCTTGAACTCCTGACCTCAGGTGATCTGCTCACCTTGGCCTCCAAAGTGCTTGGATTATAGGCATGAGCCACCATGCCTGGCCGGTTCTATTTTTTTTTTTTTTTTTTTTTTTACCATATAGTTAAGTAATCATTTCAGTACTACTTATGATTTATATTTTCTATTTCCCCATGCTAATTTGTCATGCCAATGCAGGCATATATTATGATCCTATACCCATGTGGTCTGTTTCTGAACTTTATTCTGTTCCTTTTTATTTTGTTTTATTTTTTAGAGACAAGGCCTGGCTCTGTTGCCAGGCTGGAGTGCAGTGGTGTGATCATCGCTCACTGTAGCCTCAAACTCCTGGGCTCAAGCAATTCTTCCACCTCAGCCTCCTGAGTAGCCAGGCCATTCCATTTTTATATTTCTATATTCTTGTGTCAATACCAGGGTGTTCCATTTTTATATTTCTGTATTCTTGTGTCAATACAATAGCATGCTAATCAGCACAATGTTAGAATCTTCATACCTTATGGGCAAGTCCCCACATCTCATTCTTCAAAATTGCCATGGGTGGCTTTGTTATATGAATTTTGTTGTTTTTTTTTTTTTGAGATAGAGTCTTGCTCTGTCGACAGGCTCGCTGCAACCTCCACCTCCTGTGTTCAAGCAATTCTTCCGCCTCATCCTCCCAAGTAGCTGGGACAACAGGCGTGTGCCACCATGCCCGGCTAATTTTTGTATTTTTAGTAGAGATGGGGTTTCACCATGTTGGCCAGGATGGTCTCGATCTCTTGACTTCATGATCCACCCACTTCGGCCTCCCAAAGTGCTGGGATTACAGACGTGAGCCACTGCATCCAGCCTGAATTTTTTTTTTTTTTTTTTTAAAGACATGAGGAGCCGGGCGCGGTGGCTCAAGCCTGTAATCCCAGCACTTTGGGAGGCTGAGGCGGGTGGATCACAAGGTCAAGAGATCGAGACCATCCTGGTCAACATGGTGAAACCCCATCTCTACTAAAAATACAAAACATTAGCTGGGCATGGTGGCGTGTGCCTGTAATCCCAGCTACTCAGGAGGCTGAGGCAGGAGAATTGCCTGAACCCAGGAGGTGGAGGTTGCAGTGAGCCGAGATCGCGCCATTGCACTCCAGCCTGGGTAACAAGAGGGAAACTCTGTCTCAAAAAAAAAAAAAAAAAAAAAAAAAAAGACATGAAATACATTTGTCATATACATTTTACCATTACCTTGTTAAATTCCATAGAAAATGTGTAATGTTGAAATTTTGATTAGAATTACCTTAAGTTTATAGATTAACTTGCTTAGAACTGACATCTTTATTTTTTTTCTTGTCCCAGAATAAATAATACCTCTCCATTTATTCAGGCCTTCTTTAATGTGTTTCAGTACAGTTGCATACCTTTTTCCCATATAAGTCTTTCTCATTTATTCTTTATATACATATATATATATAAATTGAATCTTGCTCTTTTGCCCAGGCTGGAGTGCAGTGACACAATCTGGGCTCATTGCAGCCTCCGCCTCCCAGATTCAAGTGATTCTCCTGCCTGAGCCTTCTGAGTAGCTGGGGTTATACGCAATGCACCACCACACCTGGCTTACTTTTTGCATTTTTTTTTTTTTTGAGACAGAATCTCACTCTGTCGCCAGGTGCCAGGCTGGAGTGCAGTGGCGTGATCTCGGCTCACTGCAACCTTCCAGGCTCAGTCGATCCTCCCAACTCAGCCTCATGAGCAGCTAGAACTACAGGAACATACCACCATGCCTGGCCAATTTTTTTTCTTTGTTATTTTTTGTAGAGATAGGGTCTTGTTATGTTTCCCAGGCTTGTCTCAAACTCCAAGGCTCAAGTGATCTGCTTACTCCACTTCCCAAAGTACTGGGATTACAGGTGTGGGCCACAGCACCTGGCCAGGAAGACTTGATTTCTAAAAAAGGTCCCATTAAAAATAGCAATAAAGGCCAGGCTCAGTGGCTCACACCTGTAGTCTCAGCACTTTGGGAGACTGAGGCTGATGGATCACTTGAGTCCAGGAGTTTAATACCAGCCTGTGCTACATGGTGAAACCCCATCTCTACAAACAAATAGAAATATTAGCCAGTCATGGTGGCATGTGTCTACAGTACCAGCTACTCGGGAGGCTGAGGTGGAAGGATGGATTGAACCAGGGGCAGGGGTTGAGGCTATGGTAAGCTGTGATCACACCACTGCACTCTAGCCTGGGTGACAGAGTGAGACTCTGTCTAAAATAATAATAATAATAATAAAGCCTTCCTATTAGAAAGGAATACTTAGGGTCAGGCATGGTGGCTCATACCTGTAATCCCAGCACTTTGGGAAGCTGAGGAGGGTGTATCACAAGGTCAAGAGATCGAGACCATCCTCGCCAACATGGTGACACCCTGTCTCTACTAAAAATACAAAAGTTAGCTGGGCATGGTTGTGCACGCCTGTAATCCCAGCTACTCAGGAGGCTGAGGCAGGAGAATCATTTGAACCCAGGAGGCGGAGGTTGCAGTGAGCCAAAATTGTGCAACTGCACTCCAGTCTGGCAACAGAGCAATACTACCTCTTTTAAAAAAAAAAAAAAAAGGAACATTTTGTATTTTTGTATATTGATTTTGTATCCAGAAACCTGAGAGTGATTGTGCCAGGAGTGTGACCGTGCATCACAGTACTAGATTTTTCAATGCCGTGTCTTGCATTCCAGAGAACAGTCCTACCAGGTCATCACTAAATTCAATTTTCTAGTAATTTATTTACTATTTTAAAGAGATGCTTTTGAACAGAACTTGTAATCTGAGAAACTGGCTGAGCAGAGTGACTCCACCTGTCAGAGAGGCAAAAGGCTTATGCGGAGTGGGCTGATTGGCTTTGGATCCTGGAGCAGCCTTCTCTGCCTTTATTGACCCTGCTCTGTGCCCTTTGGCTGGCTTCTTCTCCTGCCGATCACCATAATATCCTCTTCACTCTGTTTTATTTTTATTTTATTTTTAATTGAGACGGAGTCTCACTCTGTCTCCCAGGCTGGAGTGCAGTGGTGTGGTGCAATCTCAGCCCACTGAAACCTCCGCCTCTCTGGTTGAAATGATTCTCCTGCCTCAGGCTCCCAAGTAGCTGGGATTACAGGTTTGCCCGCCACGCCTGGCTAATTTTTGTATTTTTTAGTACAGACAGGGTTTTGCCATGTTGGTCAGGCTGGTCTCAAACTCCTGACCCCAAGTGATCTGCCCACCTCAGCCTCCCAATGTGTTGAGATTACAGGCGTGAGAAACCCTGCCAGATTCTTCGCTATATTTTAGGTTCTTTTTAGATTGTGCTCCACTGAGAGCTCAAGCAATATCGTCACTCAGGTTTTTGTAACTCTCCATGGTGCTCATCACAGTCCTTAGGCAACCAGGTCCACCCTAGGATGAAGTGGTGTCTACTGTTGAATTGATGAGCTCCTGTTTATTAACCTACTGGAGTTTCATTTTTCTCTTAGCCTTCAGGAAGCTCAGAGCTGTGTTCTGTGCTCAGTGGTAACATATTTCCTTGACTCTGATTTTTAAAAATATTATTTTTCTGGCCGGGTGCCGTGGCTCATCCCAGCACTTTTGGATTACCTGACGTCAGGAGTTCAAAAACCAGCCTGACCAACACGGTGAAACTCCTTCTCTACTACAAAAATTAGCTGGGCGTGGCGGCCAGCGCCTGTAATCCCAGCTACTCAGGAGGTTGAGGCAGGAGAATCACTTGAACCTCGGAAGCGGAGGTTGCAGTGAGCCGAGAGTGTGCCATTGCACTCCCGCCTGGCAACAGAGTGAAACTCCTTCTCAAAAATAAAACAAAACAAAACAAAAAAACTTTCTAGGCATGCCTCTTATTCAAACAG
Source organism: Saimiri boliviensis (assembly GCF_048565385.1). Lineage (NCBI taxonomy): Eukaryota > Metazoa > Chordata > Mammalia > Primates > Cebidae > Saimiri > Saimiri boliviensis. The sequence continues at coordinate 9,138,169 of NC_133459.1, forward strand.
CTTTTACAAATAGTCTCTTATTACTTGTTTATTATTATGAATTTTACGCCCATTTTAATGCCATACAATTTCACTGCTGTATGCTTTAGTGTAAACTATGTCAAATCCTTTTGCCGGTACGTGGAGTTTAAATTCTAAATAAAATGAGAAGCGATCAATAAAAGCGAAGAATCTGAGGACTTGAGTGGTGGTGGAGATTTTCCAGAATTATTAGTGCAGAAAATTAATTTCGATGTTTTAGTGCATATGATTGTAAATAATGCCTTTTACTCAAAATAATACTGTATTGAATTCAGGGGAGGGAATCTGATTTTACTTTCAACATCTGCTAGTAAATAAAAAAACATTTCACAACCTTATAAAGTAACAGTGCTAGCCTGGGCCTGATCATTGCATATGTTATCACTGAAGATGATATTGTATTAAGTACCGAATTGAACTGTTCATGAACAGTGAGATTTTTATTTTGAGCTGAACCTAAATCTGATTTTAAAGAAATCCCTGTCGCGCTTTTGTGCCCTCCGGGTTTCTGATTTCCACTGTGCGTCCTCCAAGGGCATCTCCCAGAAGGGGGCTGGGCTCATTAACTCGGCGACGCTGCAAAGCGTTTGTTCCTGCCTTCACGGCCCTTCCGCGGTCTCCCAAGGAGACAAGTGGAATGCCCACCAAGTCATGCTTTTCCATTACTCATTCCGCCTTCTCTCCCGAGGTGGCGCGTGGGAGGTGTTGCGCTCGGGTGCGGTAAGAACAGGCCCGGCAGCTTCCCGCGGGCTGCGCTCATCCCTTCGCGGGGTTCCGCTCCCACACGCCGCGTTCGGCCGGTTCCGCCCGCGAGGTGTTTTCCAGACGGACAATGACTCCACTCGCGACGCCTCCCATGTTGATCCCAGCTCCTCCGCGAGCATCTGGACCCCTGGGCCCCGCCTCGCTCTACTCAGTCAATCTTTTGTCCCCGGATGAGGAGGATTATCGGGGTGGGCTGGGCACGGCTGATGCCGACGAACGCCCTTGGGGTCACCGGGGAGGGAACTCCGGCTCCGGCTTTGGCCAGCCCCGCACCCCTACATCGCGCCGGCACCGGGGCCACCAGGGGGCGCTCACATTCATGCATCTCGCCGGCCCCCCGGGGCCACCAGGGGGCGCTCGGGCGTCCCTGCAGCCCCCGGCAGCCGCCCTGCTCCCCGTCTCCCCCTGCGATTGGCCCGCTTCCTCGAGCTCCGCTCTGTGATTGGCTGTAGTCCCCGTCCGTCGCGGGCGCCGGGGCGGGCCGAGGTGACGCGCAGAGGCCCAGCTCGGGGCGGTGTCCCGCGCCGGCGACCGCGGGCGGAGTTTCGCGAGGACCGACGCGAGGCAGTCTGACGGCAGCGCTCCTGGGAGCCGCTCCCAGTCCTCCGCAGCCGTCCCCGCCGGCCGTCGCCGCGTCCCGGCCTCCAGCACTCGCGCTCTCCCGCCCGCCGCCCACCTCCCACCTCGATGCGGAGCCGGGCTGCTGCGTGATGGGGCTGCAGAGCGGCGCCCTGCGGCTTGCGGCGGCCGCTGCTCGCGCTGAGGTGCGTCGGTGCCCGGCCCTCTGCGCCCCCGCGCGCCGCGGCTCCTGTTGACCCGGTCTGCCCGTCGGTCCGCGCCGCGGCTGAGGTAAGGCGGCCGGGCGGGGGTTGGCGCCGCGGCCGCCGGAGCGGAGAGGGGGTCGCTCCCGCGGTGGGCAGCGGCTGGGCTGGGGGCCGGGCGGGGTCTGGCGGGAGGAAGCGCGGGGCGGGGGGCTGGGTGCGGGAGCCTCGCCCTCTGGGGTGGAAACCCCTCCCTCGGCCAGCTGCGAGTCCCGGGCTGGCGTCCAGCGGCCGGCTGGGGCCCCCGCAGTGCCCCGCACCGGCCCTCCGTTTGCCCTGCGCTGCCAGGCTCCGGCTGTGCCCAGCGCCCTCCGGACCCGCCGCTGCCTGGCGGTTTCCTGGGCTCAGCGCACGTTGCAGCACGGGGGGATGGCCCCGCTCCGTTTGAAGCCATCGTTTTTTTCCCTTCTCCCTTTTCCCCCTTTATGGTGGGCATCGGGCTTCGGCTGGGAATGTGGGTGGTTATGCCCTTTTGCCAGATGGAGATAGGAAAGGTCATCGCTTGGCACTGGGGGAGCCGAGGGATCGAGGCCTGGAAAGAGGGGTGCGATGGGAAGGGAGGGGGCATGTTGGATGCTGGCCAGGTGTGAGGAAGGCTGGTGTGGTCTCGGCGTTCAGCACCGGGATTACTCGGGCAGCCATGTTGGGAGGATGATCTGACAAATCCTTTAGGAGGCAAGTCCAGTTGCTGGAAGGCACCGAGTGACAGCCCTGGCAGCTTTCAGGGTGACTGGCCAGACCAGAAGCCAAGTTGTGGGGGTTGGGAGGCTGCTTGAGCAAGCTAGTCATTGTTCAGGCAACACAAAACATTCCCGGCCCTAACGCCGGAATGGAGCTTCCAGATCACTTTTTTCCCCCTTGATTGCTAAATGAGCTTCCTAGGTAAACTGCCGTCAAGATTCCATTTTTGTTGGGGTGAAATTCTGTGTTTTGTGTTCATCTGCGTCCAGTGCGGGGGCTGTGGAAGCCGCTGATGCTTTACAGGTGCAAAGGGCAATCTGAGGATTGCTAAGGCCACTGTATCAGTATGGAGGCCTCTAGTAGCCATACAGCATTGGATAGATAGATTTTCATAGTTGCTTAACTTGCAGAGAAGAAGTAAACCAGAGTACTCTGATAGTGGGTGAGGCTTGCGGCTTGCGGCGGCATTTCTGAGGACGCAGGCTGTCATCTTTGTGGAATCTCGAGGTAGCTGAAATTAGATTGTCAACAGATCCCTTGCTCATATCTCTTACTGCTCTGGGCAGCTGTTCTGCCACCACTGAACATTCCGCTTTGTGTCGTGATGTGCCTGATGGAAGTGTGCTGATGAGATTTGAATAATTCTTCAGAGGTGATATGGTGGTTATTTTATTTGAAGGCTGGCATTTTGTCTCCTTAGTTTAGTCAAACCAAATCTAGTTCTTGTCTTCCTCTAAGAAGTGAGGTGGTGCTTTCTGATTACGTTGGCATGGTTGTTGGATTATGGAGCAAGTGGAGTTGTGAATGTGCCGTTTGAGGATGGAAAGTGAGAATTGTACTTAGGTTGGTGGAAAGCGGGTCCTGGAGATGATCAGTAACTGGGTTCAGCCTGAGTCTGTAGCTCTCTCCTTTCCTACATCCTAGATGTAGGATGTGGGGAGATGTTATGCCTGCTTTCTTCTTTGTGACCTTTGCTTTCATTCAAATTCAATTTCTTAATTAATAAATTATCATAACTTTTTTTTTTTTCCTTTGCAATGGCCTATGGAAAATTCTCATAACTTCTTAAGTTGAACTATTTAAAAAATTTTGGGCTGGGTGTGGTGGCTCATGCCTTGTAATCCCAACACTTTGGGAGGCTGAGGCAGGAGGATCCTTTGAGCTCAGGAGTTCGAGACCACCGTGGGCAACACAGTGGGGCTCTGTCTCTACAAAAATAAATAAATAGCTGGGCATGGTGGCTCATGCCTGCTGTAGTAGTCCCAGCTGTTTGGGAGGCTGAGGTGGCAGGATTGCTTGTGGCCAGCCTGGGCAACAGCAAGACTCTGGCTCAGACAAAAACAAACCAACCATAAAAAAACCAAACTCCCCCCATATATATATGTATATATATATATATACATATATATATGTGTATATATATGTAAATTTAAAAACATTGGATAAGTTTTGCTAAGCAGTCTTAACACACTATGTTTTGTTAAAACTTGTTGAATCAAATGTAGCTTCAACAGAAACTAGTGCTTTTTGCATTACACTAATATAAATATAGAATGTCTGTTTTGAAATTCCATGCCCTAAGTTAGAAATACTTCTAAGTTTTTAATTTTTAGAGTTACTTTAGTATAAAGATCTGAACATTTTTGATTAAAAATAATTTCAGTATTTGGTACATAAAAATCAGACCTGATTGTGAATCTGAGACAGAGGCTACATTTTGACTGTGTGCTGCTCTGCTCTGATGAGTGTTTTTCCAAAATTTATCCAATTAAGTACAGCTTTTAAGGCTTAGAACAGACTGTTTCCTTTTCAAGACCAGATATGAATGCACTTTTCCTTTTTTCTCTCTTTCTTCTTTGCCATTTTGATTTTGTGCAGGGAATAAATGTCCAAGAAAGTCTGCCAACTGAGTCTTTCTTAAGGCCAAAGCTTTCTAGGCCATTTTCCCACTGTGGTCTTGTCCTGGGTACAAAGTAAAGGACAATGGGCCCCCTGCCTTCCTGTTTGTAATCCCCTTCCCGGGCTGTTAATCATAGTAGATCTTTTCCAGGAGGAAGCATATCCTTTCGTCTTGTAAACTAACATGATATAATTTCATAATGCTCTGAAGTTAAAGATATTTTATATCTATTTCATGTATTTCTCTTGGAAAGATGGCCTTATTTGAACAGATACTGTTGAATTTCTGGATTCCGTGAAAGAGAATGAATAAATATGCATACTACTTGAACTTTTTTTGTGCAGCTTATCAGGATAGAAGAGAAATTAAACAGATGTGACTGTGGTAGGAAAAACCTGCAAAGGGTGCCTTGGGCTGGACACAGTGGCTCACATCTGTAATCCCAGTGCTTTGGGAGGCTCAGGCAGGAGGATCACTTCACATTAAGAGTTTAAGACAAGCATGGGCAACATAGCAGGACTCCCATCTCTACAAACAAAACAAAACAAAACAAAACTGGGTGTGGGGATCTGTCTGTAGTCCTAGAGCCTCAGGAGGCCACGTTGAGAGGATTGCTTGAGTTTGAGATTAGAGTGAGCTATGATGGTGCCATGGCACTCCACTCTGGGCTCAGACCTTGCCTGTTAAAAATAAAGATAGAAAGATGCCTTGGACTTCTCAGACTTGAACTGTTTGGTTAATGGCCCACTGATTCATTGATGTGCCCTTTTACTATAGGCATTATCTGTTAACTGAGGGTGCATGTAGAGATTTAGTTATTTACCCTCAAGGAACTCATGCTTTACCATTTGTTTCTCTCTTTTTTTTGAGGTGGATTCTTGCTCTGTCACCCAGGCTGGAGTGCATCATTTCACTGCAACCTCCATCTCTGGGATTCAAGTGATTCTCGTGCCTCAGCCTCCTGAGTAGCTGGGACTACAGGCACCCACCAGAATGCCCAGCTAATTTTTGTATTTTTAGTAGAGATGGGCTTTCACCATGTTGGCCAGGCTGGTCTCGAATTCCTAACCTTGTGATCTACCCGCCTCGCCCTCCCAAAGTGCTGGGGTTATAGGCGTGAGCCACCACACCCCGCCTACCATTTCTGTATAGAAATGGTGAAATAAAGTTAACTCCAACTCATTTTCATTTTAGTACAATTTAGTGTCCTGATGTGGTTTCCGTGATTTTCAGTCAGAGCATTTTCAAAACTCTTTGTAATGTTGTATATATGTACTACTGTACTTACTCATTCTCAATTGGTACCTTTATGATTGTCTTGTGGTTTTTTGTATATGTGTTAAGTCACAAGATTGTAAATATTTGATGGATTTTAAAATTTTTTTTTTTTTTTTTTTGAGACGGAGTTTCACTCTTGTTACCCAGGCTGAAGTGCAATGGCGTGATCTCGGCTCACCGCAACCTCCGCCTCCTGGGTTCAGCCACTTCTCCTGTCTCAGCCTCCTGAGTAGCTGGGATTACAGGCACATGCCACCATGCCCAGCTAATTTTTTGTATTTTTCGTAGAGACGGGGTTTCACAATGTTGACCAGGATGGTCTCGATCTCTTGACCTCGTGATCCACCCGCCTCGGCCTCCCGAAGTGCTGGGATTACAGGCTTGAGCCACCGCGCCCGGCCTAAAATATTTTTTATATTTAATATCACATTGTTTATACCAAAGCATACCATTCAGCCATACCATTGCCCTTTTTGTTCCCCTTGAGACAGGCTCTTACTCTACTGCCCAGGCTGGAGTGCAGTGGTACAGCCATGACTCACTGCAACCTCGTGTCTCAGTCTCGCAAGTAGTTGGGACTACAGGCATGCACTATCGTGCTGAGCTAATTTTTAAATGTTTGTAGAGATGGCAGTCTCACTATATTGCCCAGCCTGGGCAATATAGTGAACTCCTGAACTCAAGTGATCCTCCCAACTCAGCCTTCCAAAGTGGTGGGATTATAGGCATGAGCCACTGAGCCCAGTCCCATTGCTCTATTTGATTACTGTATTGTTGGCTTAGTTTTCTCTTTCATCTAGATTTTGACATCATCTTGCCAGATGTCAGTGACTGTATGAATAAACAATAACAGAAACAACAATAGTGATAAAATAGCTTACTCATACTGAGCACTTTCTGTGTGCCAGGTTCTTTTCTAAGCACTTTACATATCTTAACTAATTTAATCCTGATAGCAGCCATATAAAATAGATACTGTTATTATTACCATTTTACAAATGAAACTAAAACAGGCCAAGTGACTGCCCCAGGGTCATTAGCACTAGTAAGAAACCACTATGCTGAGCTTCCTTTGTAACTACCCTTAACCTTAAAATTCCTTGAATTCAGCTCAAGCAAACATTGGCTTCATTCTGCTCCAGTTGTTTAGTATTATGGCCATATCCTTTAACTTGTCATCACTTTAAGGTCTCAAATTCACCTTTAGTTCTTAAACTGTGATAATTTATAGCATTCACTTTCATGATCACTTTATGCCTCTTCTCCTTTAAGTCTCCTAATCCATCAGCCTCTTCTAGATTTTACTTTTCCTTCCTTTTCTATACTATGACCTCTGGGTTGCATTGCCTGTAGTTTTTATTTTTATTATTCTTCAGGACTCACTATGTAGAAGCCAGCCTCACATCATTCTCACCATCCAGACCCGCCATTCTTACTCTCTGTCATGGGGAAACCTACATAGTGCTGGGAATTAGTGCCACAGTTAATGTGTTGTCTGAGGTCACCCTTAAATCTGTCTTTGTTCTCTGTGGGAGCAGTTCTGCTTAGTTCTCTCCGCATTTCTCCACAGTTGCTATTATAATATCTGGACCCTTTGACTCAAACATCTCACTGCCCCATGCTTGGCAGAATATCTCGCCTGCCACCTCATAGGAAAAAAGGGCATGAACTCTGAGCTTTCCCTTCCCCTGCTTAGAGACTTCTCTGCCCTCCTTGCATTCTTTCTTCCAGTGTGAGAAAGAGGATACACTCTGGGCCCGTGTTAGGGATGGCACTGTTCTAATCTCTAGGGACTTGCTGTATTGGTTACTCTTCTTTTCCCTGCAGTACTTCCCCACTGTTCTTTGTTTAGTTTTGTTTTGTTTTGTTTTTGAGTTGGAGTTTCGCTGGTTGCCCAGGCTGGAGCGCAATGGTGCAATCTCAGCTCAGCGTGAACTCGGCTCACAGCCTCCTCTGCCTCCCGGTTTCAAGCAATTCTCCTGCCTCAGCCTCCCGAGTAGCTGGGATTACAGGCATGTGCCACGACACCCGGTTAATTTTTTGTATTTTTAGTAGAGATGGAGTTTTTCCATGTTGGTCAGGCTGTTCTTGAACTCCCAACCTCAGGTGATTCGTCCACCTTGGCCTCCCAAAGTGCTGGGATTACAGGTGTGAGCCACTGCGCTGGCCTTTTTTTTTTTTTTTTTTTTTTTTTTCAGATAGAGTCTTGCTCTGTCACCAGACTGGAGGGCAGTGGCCTGATCTCGGCTCATTGCAACCTCTGCTTCCTGGATTTAAACAATTCTCCTGCCTCAGCGTCCTGAGTAGCTGGGATTACAAATGTGTGCAACCACACCTGGCTAATTTTTTTATTTTTATTTTTTATTTAATTTTTGTATTTTTTAGTAGAGATATGGTTTCACTATATTGGCCAGGCTGGTCTTGAACTCCTGACCTCAGGTTATCCACCCACCTTGGCTTTCCAAAGATCTGAGATCACAGGTGTGAGCCATTGTGCCCAGCCTTGCCTGCTGTTCTTGAACAAACCAGGCACAGTCCTACCACGGGGCCCTTGCTCTTACTCTTTTTCGTTTTTTTTTTTTTTTCTTTTGAGACAGAGTCTTGCCGTGTCTCCCAGGCTGGCGTGCAGAGGCGCAATCTTGGCTTACTGCAGTCTTTGCCTCCTAGGTTCAAGCAATTCTGCTGCCTCAGCCTTCTGAGTAGCTGGAATTACAGGTGCCTGCCACCATACCAAGCTAATTTTTATATTTTTAGTAGAGACAGGGTTTCACTATGTTGGCCAGGCTGGTCTCGAATTCTTGACCTCAGGTAATCCATCTGCCTCAGCCTCCCAGAGAGCTGAGATTATTGGTGTGAGCCCTGGTACCTGGCCACTCTTACTCTTTCTTCTGCCTGGAATACTATTCTCTGGAATCTGCTTGGCTGACTGCTTCACCTCTTTCAAGTCTTTGCTTAAATCTCAGCATGTCAGCAGGCCCGCCCTGACCTCATTTACGCACCTGTACAGCACTCCTTCCCACCATAGGCTTGATGCCCCTGACTTTGCTGCACTCCTCCCACCCCATCATGCTGATTACATTCTCTATTCTCTACAGCTGATTTATTATTTTTATTGTCCTCCCTCTCCCTACTAGAATATAAGTTCCTCCATGGCAAGGAGGTTTATCTTTTTTTGTTCACTGACTTTTCCCCCCAGGAACTACCTGTTTCATTGTAGCACCCAGTAAATAAAGATAAAGTGTGAATAAAGTTGAAAAAAGTATAGAAATGTGTAAGTCTTTACTATTATAAATAAAGAATGGGGAAGGAAAAACTTTCCTTCATTTCTGTTCATTCCAATAAAATCCTTCATTCCCATTTGCTTTCTCCTGTTCATCATAGCCAGGCTCTGGCAGTATCATGGATATTTGCATTTCCCACTTCCATGCCAACTCACTGTAGACGGGCTTCAGTGTTCCCTCTTGCCCCCTACTTCATGGGTACTGCCCTTGTTCTGGTTTCCAGCCTTTATTGCCAAAACCAGGGGGTGCACTTCACGCTTTTGCAGTATTAAGTGTATTAATTCATTTTGTTTTTTCCTTCCTTGAACTTTTGGCTACTTCTGTTTGTGGGCTGGTTTCAGTCTTCTGAACCTGTGATTTTTCTAGCCACTCACATGGCTATTAAATTCATTCAACACAAATCTTTGTGTAACTTTATTTATTTATTTATTAGACAGAGTGTCTCCCTGTTGCCAAGGCTGGAGTGCAGTGCCGCGACCTCAACTCAGTGCAGCCTTCATCTCCCGGGTTCAAGTGATTCTCCTGCCTCAGCCTCCCAAGTAGCTGGGATTACAGTCATGTACCACCATACCCAGCTAATTTTTGTATTTTTAGTAGAGACAGAACTAAAATTTTGTATTTTAGTTTTCACCATGTTGGCCAGACTGGTCTCAAACTCCTGACCTCAAGTGATCCGTCTGCCTCGGCCTCCTAAAGTGCTGGGATTACAGACATGAGCCGCCATGCTTGGCCGATCATTGTGTAACATTTCAAAGCTTGCTGAGTTATTTGGTTTTATTTGTTTTTAGGAACTAGAACTTTGACTATATGACATATTTCCAATGTTAAATAGCAGAATAGGGTATTATAGGATGTTTTTATATATTTATAATTTATACCCGTTACTACTTCTAGGAAGGATTTGAGCAGTTTATCACAAATATATATATACAGTAAGGCTATTAAAATATAAATAAAGAAATAAATAACAAGAAGAAAAAGTAAATATATAGGTTGCCTAGGCTAATGTGGTTATTGTAATTTAATTTGGAAACATGGAATTCAATGCAAAAAGAGATAAATTGTACAATTTTCATTCTGGTAAATGAAAGCCTAATAGTTTGTTAAGAGAAACTTTTTTTCCCTAGTATTAAATTCTGAAGATGTTCTAAAAGGAAGTTGGTTTAAACATCCTGATACAAAGAGATACATACTAGGGCTGGGCACAGTGGCTCACATCGCTAATCCCAGCAGTTTAGAAGGCCGAGGTGAGAGGATTGTTTGCGCCCAATAGTTTGAGATCAGCCTTGGCAGTGAAGCAAGACCTCATCTCTGTTAAAAATAAAATTAGCTAGGTGTGGTGGCATGTGCCTGCAGTTCCAGCAACTCCAGAGGCTGAGCGAGGAGGATTGCTTGAGCCTGGGAGATTGAGGCTGCAGTGAACTGTGATTGTTCTACTGTACTCCAGCCTGGGCAACAGAGTGAGACTCTGTCTCGATAGATAGATAGATAGATAGATAGATAGATAGATACTAAATGTTTTCAACAGGTTTTTTTAAGTAAAAGGAAGAAATGTTCTTCAAATACCTTTAAAAAATAAAAATAAAAAAATAAACAGGGTAGTGATGCATGAGTGTAGCCCAGCTACTCCTGAGGCTGATGTGAAAGGATTGCTTGAGCCAAGGTGTTTGAGGCTGAGCTTCCATCACACCACCGCACTCCATCCTGGGGGGTGAAAAAGTGAGAACCTTTTTTTCTTTTTGAGATGGAGTTTCACTCTTGTCACCTAGGCTGTAGCACAGTGGCACCATCTTGGCTCACTGCAGCCTCCACGTCCCAGGTTCAAGTGATTCTCCTGCCTCAGCCTCCTGAGTAGCTGGGATGATAGATGCCTGCCACCAAGCCCAGCTAAGTTTTGTATTTTTAGTAGAGATGGGGTTTTACCATGTTGGCTAGGAGGTCTCGGGCTCCTGACCTTAGGTGATCCACCCATCTCAGCCTCCCAAAGTGCTGTGATTACAGGCATGAGCCACCCTGCCTGGCCAGATAGTAGTTAAAAGAAAAAGAAGGCGGTGGCACACGCCTGTAATCCCAGCACTTCGGGTGGCCAAGGTGGGTGGATCACAAGGTCAAGAGACAGAGTCTTTCTCTGTTGCCAGGCTAGAGGGCAGTGGTGTGATCTCAGCTCACTGCAACCCCCATCTCCTGGCTTCAAGCCATTCTCGTGTCTTAGCCTCCCAAGTAGCTGGGGCTACAGGGTGCACCAACATGCCCAGTTAATTTTTGTATTTTTAGTAGAGACAGGGTTTCACCATGTTGGCCAGGGTGGTGTTGATCTCTTGACCTCGTGATCCACCCGCCTGGGCCTCCCAAAGTGCTGGGATTACAGGCATGAGCCACTGCGCCCTGCCTGCTTTTCTAATACATGATTCATTTTGAACTTCCACAGCATGGCCCATGGTTAACTTTTATCCATAGCGTCAAAAATCAAGAATAGATAGAGACTGCGTGCACGCTTGCACACACACACCCTAATTCTTAAATTTTTGGGGGCCATTTAGTATCCATTGTCAGCAGCAGCACAAGGTTTGGTTCTAAAACCTGCGTGGTCTTCATGAAAAGTATTGGACTGAGAGATGCAAAAATGTGATATAAGAAGCACTTTTTCATAGAATCTCAAAAGGTGATCTCTAGCTGCAAACATTTATTTTTCAGTATCCATTTGTTCTTTTTTTTTTTTTTTTTTTTTTGAGATGGAGTTTCACTCTTGTTACCCAGGCTGGAGTGCAATGGCGCAATCTCGGCTCACCGCAACCTCCGCCTCCTGGGTTCAGGCAATTCTCCAGCCTCAACCTCTTGAGTAGCTGGGATTACAGGCACGCGCCACCATGCCCAGCTAATGTTTTGTATTTTTAGTAGAGACGGGGTTTCACCAGATTGACCAGGATGGTCTCGATCTCTTGACCTCGTGATCCACCCACCTCGGCCTCCTGAAGTGCTGGGATTACAGGCTTGAGGCACCGTGCCCGGCCATTTGTTCTTTAAATTAAAACTTATGCTTTAAAATGTAATTCAGGGGAAAAGATTATCTTTTGAATAGCTACTTGTTATAAATTTTGTATAACAAACTGTGCTAATATTGAATTTATGTAGACAGAGTCTCGATCTGTTGCCCAGGTTGGAGTGCAGTGATGCAATCTTGGCTCACTGCAACCTCTGCCTCCCGGGTTCAAGCCATTCTCATACCTCAGCCTCCCAAGTAACTGGGACTACAGATGGGTGCCACCACACCAGCTAATTCTAATATGGAATTTAAAAGACCAGATTTCTGTTTAATTCTAAAAAAAAGTACTGAATAAAAATATCAGTATATGAGAGGTGAGTGAACTGCTGACTGCAACATAGGGGCAGAATGAAATAAATGGAAAAGTGTGGAATCAGTAGAGCAATGTTAGGGAGCAGAGACAAAAGAGGATAAGCCTTTTTATTAAGGAATGAATTCATGCTTCTTGCTCCATGGTCTCATTTGACCTTGTCCTTGAAAGATGTGGACTTATAATAGGTTGAGAAGGGAGACTGGGCTTCTAGGAAACCATGTGTATAGTGTAGGAAGGTAGTGGCTAGTGGAGAAGAAGTCTTAGAGTTGGGGAAGGAAAGCTGAGACTGGGGAAGTAGGTTGGATTGTGGAGGCCCTTGAACTTTTAGGTTATGCTCTGAGGCTGTGGCAGCCAAGTGAAGGGTTTTGTTGTTGTTTTTATTTGACCTAGTCTCCCTCTGTTGCCAGGCTGAAATGCAGTGGCGTGATTTTGGCTCACTGCAACCTCTGCCTCCTGGGTTTGAGCAATTCTCTGCCTCAGCCTCTCCTGAGTAGTTGGGATTACAGGCACCTGCCACAATTCCTGGATAATTTTTGTATTTTTAGTAGAGATGAGGTTTCACCATCTTGGCCAGGCTGATCTTGAACTCCTGAGCTCGTGATCTACCTGTCTTGGCCTCCCAAAGTGCTGGGATTACAGTCCTGAGCCACTGTGCCTGGCCGTTTAAGTGAAGGTTTTTAAGGAGAAGAAATGACGTGAACTGATCATTTTTTAAGAAATATAATACTAACTGTTTTCTATAGAGAAGGGATTTTAGAAACACAAACCAACCAAAAAACTAGTATTATTTCATTCTTGTTTCTCACTTTGCTAAAAGATCAGTTTGAGTCTTTTCCTTAGAAGACCAAAGTGCCTTTGAGGGCTAGTGGGAATTCCACAGGTCAAAATTAAGCAATTGGACAAAAATTGAGAAAAATTCAAATGAATTAGACCTAAATATATTATTGTCTCTTTAATATTAGTGAATGCTTCTGGAATTTTTGCTCCATTCCGCTTTCCTAATGCTTCTATTTGTATGTCATAAGGAAAACCGGTCAGAGGAACAGTTTAGAACTCAGGCTGTGTAAGTGATTTAGAGTATGTATGGTTACTCTTCCTACCTGCCTGTCTGCTCTGGCTTTCAAAACTTGGAAGATGTATTTTTTTTTCTAATTATTATTATTATTATTATTATTTTTTGAGACAGAGTTTCGCTCTTGCTACCCAGGCTGGAGTGCAATGGCACGATCTCGGCTCACCGCAACCTCCGCCTTCCGGGTTCAGGCAATTCTCCTGTCTCAGCCTCCTGAGTAGCTGAGATTACAGGCACATACCACCACGCCCAGCTAATTTTTTGTATTTTTAGTAGAGAACAGGGTTTCACCTTGTTGACCAGAATGGTCTCAATCTCTTGACCTTGTGATCCACCCGCCTCGGCCTCCCAAAGTGCTGGGATTACAGGCTTGAGCTTTTTGCTAATTATTAAGAAGTGTTGTTTTCCTTTAACTTCTTAAAAATACTCTGTAGGCCGGGCACGGTGGCTCACGCGTGTAATATGACACTTTGGGAAGCTGAGTCAGGCAGATCACAAGGTCAGGAGATTGAGACCATCTTGGCTAACACGGTGAAACCCCATCTCTACTAAAAATACAAAAAAGCAGCCGGGAGTGGTGGCACACACTTGTAATCACAGCTACTCGGGAGTCTTAAGCAGGAGAATTTCTTGAACCCAGGAGGCTATGGTTGCAGTGAGCCAAAATTGCACCACTGCACTCCAGCTTGAGCGCCAGAGCAAGACTGGGTCTCAAAAAAAAAAAAAAAGAAAAACTTTGTAAAATTATTGTTTCTTGCTGGATTTTAAACTTGATTTCAGATTTACATAAGTAATTCTTTAAAGGAGCAGGGAGTTTTGAAGCTGTAAGTCTTTGATGGGTGTCTATTATAAAAGAGATAGTGTTTATAGTAGTAGAGAAGTAAGAGAATAACTTTCTGTAGTTGACGTAACTATAGCTTCCAATGACTGGATAAAATTTTCACTAAATTGTGAAGACAGTTGCAAGTTTTATCATGGGACAGTTAGATCACAAAAAATGTTTAGGTTTGGTTGTTTTGGGAAAGTAATTAAAATATGTATATATATATATATATATATATATATAGAGGTATCTCTCTATATATGTATTTTTAAATTACTCTCCCAAAAACATATATATATATATATATATATATATATATATAGATCTGTATAGATATCTAGATATCTATAGAGAGAGAAGCGAGATACCTGTATCGATCGATATAGATATATCTATAGAGATATCGATCAATATCTCGCTTCTAAAAAGGATAGCTATTATTAGGACACCACCATGTCCAGCTAATTTTTGTATTTTTTTGTAGAGATAGGGTTTTGCATGTTGCCTGGGCTGGTCTTGAACTCCTGGGTTCAAGCCATCTGCCTGCCTTGACCTCCCAAAGTGCCAGAATTATTAGCACATGTGAGCCAGAGTGTAGTGTGGTCATGGTTTTTTTGTTTTTTGTATTTTTTGAGATGGAGTCTTGTTCTGTTGCCCAGGCTGAAGTGCAGTGGGGTGATCTTGGCTCACTGTGACCTCTGCCTCCTGTGATCAGGTGATTCTCCTGCCTCAGCCTCCCAAGTAGCTGGTATTTACAGACCTGTGCCACGACACCTGGCTAATTTTTTGTATTTTTAGTAGAGACAGGGTTTCACCGTGTTAGCCAGGATGGTCTCAGAATCTTCTGACCTTGTGATCTGCCCGCCTCAGCCTCCCAAAGTGCTGGGATTACAAGCGTGAGTCACTGCACCCAGCCTGTTTTGTGTGTTTTATTTTTTTAATTTCAGAGATAGTCTCGGTTCTGTTGTCCAAGCTGGAGTACGTGATGGAATCATGGCCGATTGCAGCCTCAGCCTCCTGGGCTAAAGTGATCCTTCCACCTCAGCCTCTTGAGTACCTGGGTTTACTGGTGCATGCCACCACACCCAGCTAATTTAAACAAAAATTTTTTTGGTAGAAACAGTGTCTTAATACGTTGCCCAGGCTGATCTTGAACTTCTGGCCTCAAGCGATTCTTTCACCTCAGCTTCCCAAAGTGTTTGGATTATAGGCATGAGGTGCCATGCCTGGCCCCAATTTATGTTATTTATTTAATGCTATTTAAATGTTAGTCTGTTGACATACAGTAAATAGGAATTCAACCAAGAAAATTAACTGTTGTATTCAACACCCATCCTGTGTTGTAGCAGCTGTCCCCATCCTTTTTGTCCCCTGGGATTGGTTTTGTGGAATGTAGTTTTTCCACAGATGGGTCTTGGGAGATGGTCTCAGGATCAAACTACACCTCAGGTCATCAGGTATTAGTTAGGTTCTCATAAGGAGCATGCAACCTAGATCCCTCACATGCACAGTAAGGTTTGTACTTCTCTGAGAATCTGATGCCACCACTGATCTCACAGGAGAAGGAGCTCAGGCAGTAATGCTCACTTGCTCACCGCTCACCTCACCTGCCGTGTGGCCCAGTTTTTAACAGGCCACAGACCCGTACCACTCTGTGGTCCAGGAGTTGGGGACTCCTCTTGCAGGGGATTAGAAACTTGACTAAGGCCTGGTGTGTTGGGATGTACCTGTAGTCCCAGCCACTCAAGGCTGAGGCTGCAGTGATGTGAGATGGTTCCACTGCACTCTAGTCTGGGTAGACAGGGTGAGGCCTTGTCTCAAACAAACAAAAAATTAGCCGGGCATGTGGTGCATGCCTGTAGCTCCAGCTACTCGGGAAACTGAGGCAGGAAAATCACTTGAGCCTGGGAGTTTGAGGCTGAAGTGAGCCAAGATTCCCTTGACAGAGCAAGACTCTGAAAAAACAGCAACAAAAAGTAATTTATTCTGCCTTGGGTAAGGTCAATGATTTGAAAAGTGTTAAATGGAAAAGCAATTGTATTTGGTTTTGGGAGTGGGGAGAATCCATGAAGACTTTAGACAGGTAGCAAGTAAGAAGGTTCTGGAAGAATAAATTGGAATTTGGAAAGAACAAGATAAAGGACATAGTTAGGGAAGGGAACGTTGGAGCAAAAACACAGGGGCAGACAAACTTGGCATGCATTCTGGAAGCCCTGTGGTGGGTGGTTGTGAAGGAATGTGGCTGGAAGGCAGTGTTCATGTGAGCTTGTAAAAAATAGGTGGTTTATATTGCAGAACACTTTGAATGCCATTGTGGGGAGTTCAGTCATTGCTTGGTATATGGAAGGGGAACTCTGAGGATTTTGAAGTGGACAATGATAAAAATAGATCCGAACTTCAGGAAGGTGAATTTTGGCAATATTGTGTGGTACAGATAGGGCACATGAAAAGGGATAATGGGACTAGTTGGATAACTGTGGTAAAGATAATAAAAAATATTTTTTAAAAAGAAAATGGGGATATTGTATAGTATGGATAGGGTAGGAGGAAGAGAGAGAAAGCTGGTTAAGAAGACCTTGGATGATAAGTATTGAAAGCCTAAAATATAATGGTGGTGGTAGAAATGGAGAGATTTTATAGATTTAAGACCTGTAATTTAGTGACTGGTTAGATGGATAGACAAAGCAAGCTGTTAGCCTGTGTGGGAACAGCAGAATGGTGAGAACATTAAAAAGAAATAGAAAGGAAGCGGAAGAGCTAGTGTTTGGGGGAGAGGTGTTTTGGCTTTAGTTGTATGAGGTTGAATGAAATACTGGAAGGATATAGCTAGGTAGAGGAGTCAAGTAGTCTATAGAAAAATATATGTGTGGGGACATGAGGTATTAGAGATGTTAATGTTTTAGTTCATAGTTAAAGATACATAGTACTTTATATCTAAAGCCCACCAAGGAGGTTTCAACCTTTCTTGTCTTGTTTATGGCATTGAACACTTTGGTACGTCTTAGATAGAACACAAAAGAAAGTTTTGTTTTTTAAAATTTAAATATCAATGGTATTCAACAACTATCAACATTTTGGCAATCTTGTTCTGTCATTCCCTAACAAATTCCTTAATATCATCTAATACCCAGACTATCTTCAGACTACCCTGGTTATCTAAAAATTTTATTTTTAGGCCAGGCATGTTGATTCACACCTGTAATACCAGCACTCGGAGGCTGAGTGGCAGATTGCATGAGTGCAGCAGTTCGAGACCAGCCTGGGCAACATAGCGAAATCCTGCCCCTACTAAAAATATAAAAGTATAAAAAATTAGCCAGGCAGATGTGGTGGCATGTGCCTGTAATCCCAGCTACTGGCGGAGGTGGGAGAATCACCTGAGCCCAGAAGGTTGGGCTGCAGTAAGCTGAGATTGCGCCAGTGTGTTCCTCACCCTGGGCAACCAGAGTGAGAACCTGTCTCTAAAAAAAAAAGTACTTTACACATTTTCTTGATTGAAAACTCATTGTACTTGGTTGTAAATACGTACTTGGATAAATAGTGATAAAGTCTTTTTTATAACACTCTCTCCCCAATTATGCTATTTGAAGAAACTGGCTAATTTGTTTTGTAGATTGTTTCATATTCTATATTTGCCTTATTACCTCTTTGATGTCTTTGATGTGTCATCTGAGTTGCTTCTTTCCTTCTTTTATGTCTTCTAAACTGGTAGTCAGATCTAAAGCGTGGTTTTATTCAGTGCTTAGTTTTTAAAAACGTCTTTATTTTAAGGGGAGTAGGGCAAGAATACTTACTAAGCTGTATATTTATTTTGTTCGAGACGACCCTGGCCAATGTGGTGAAACCCCATCTCTACTAAAAACACAAAAATTATTCAGACATGGTGTCATGCACCTGTAATCCCAGCTGCTTGAGAGGCTGAGGCAGGAGAATTGCTTGAACCTTGGAGATTGAGGCTTCAGTGAGCAGAGAACATGCCACTACACTGCAGCCTGGGTGACAAGAGCGAAACTCTGTCTCAAAAAAAAAAAAAAAAAAAAAAGGGGGGGGTGTTGGGAAAAGGTAACATTCTAATTCTTTAATTTCTTCTACATTTATTAGCTAGAATTTTTCGTGAAGGACTTAACCCTCAGCTGGGCGCGGTGGTTCACGCCTGTAATCCTAGCCCTTTGAGGAGCAGAGGTGGGCGGATCACCCAAGGTCAGGAGTTTGAGACTAGCCTGGCCAACACGGTGAAACCCCATCTCTACTAAAAATACAGAAATTAGCTGGGTGTGGTGGTGGGCGCCTGTAACCCCAGCTACTTGGGAAGCTGAGGCAGGAGAATCACTTGAACCAAGGAGGTGGGGATTGCATTGAGCCAAGAGCACGCCACTGCACTCCAGCCTGGGTGACAGAGCAAGACTCTGTCTCAGAAAAAAAAAAAAACAACAAAAAAAAAACAAAAAAAAAAACTTACCCTCATTGACTATTTGTTTATACTAGAATATTTTATACAGGCTATACAGACTAGATGTATACTTAATTCTGTTTTATTTGCTGCTTTCAGAATAATGATTTTTTTCTTTATAACCAATCATCTATTAATGAAGTTTTTTAAAAAGGTATCATAAACTTGTGAATTTATAGATTTGATTTTAAAAAATCAATTTGCAGTCATTTTTTTTTTTTTTTTAACGTATTAACAAGAGAACATTCTTGTAATTGAAAGTGACATTGAAAAAGTCATGCTCTGCAGGGATGATCTTGCCACAGGGTTAAGCAGTGGTTCTTAGCTGGGTGTTTGTAACTTAATCTTTGAAAATTAAACCACACCAACAAATCCAAATCTGGGACCTGTCTGAAAACTGTTAAATACCAGACTAGGGGAGTCTAGACTCCTTTGTTTTTCAAAAGACCCTCCTGTCATTCTGTTTTGTACAACCCTGTTTAAGAACTACTGGATCAAAGACTAAAAGCTCAAAGAACATTCCAGCTACTGCAAGTAACCTAGGTATGTGATAGTAAGGACATGGATTAAGGTAATGTCAGTTGGAATGAGAGGAAGGGAGGGATAGAATAAAGCAACTTCATATCTTAAAAGTTTCCGTATGGTATTTTGTGAATAATGTTGGTAATAATACCAGGTTTCAAAGAGTAGTGACAGAGGTGACTCCAGGATTTATGGTATTGGGGCCTGGGAGAATGCTATTGATAGACCAGGTAAGATTGGCAGAGATTCCTAGTTTAGGGGAGAGAAGATAATGGGTTTTTGGACATGAGGAGAGTTGAGATGATGGCTGTATTTCAAAGGGAATTCTGGGAGGTTGCAGTGTGTTTTACGTCTTGCTCTTCCTGAATGCTTCATTCATTCTCTTGGCTTATTACTCAACTAATGGATATAAGTCATGCTACATTGCTTGGGAAAGTTAATAATGTTGAGGTTTCATTTGATACATGTGATCACAAAAATATTTGATATTTAAAGAATGATCAGTTTATTTTATTTTATTATTTATTTATTTATTTATTTGAGACAGAGTCTCACTCTGTTGCCAGGGTCCAGGTTGGAGTGCAGTGGTGTGATTTCCCCTCACTGCAACCTCTGCCTCCCAGATTCAAGCAATTCTCCTGCCTCAGCCTCCCTAGTAGTTGGGACTACAGGCCCGCACCACCACACCCAGCTAATTTTTCTATTTTAGTGGAGACGGGGTTTCACTATGTTGGCCAGGATGGTCTCGATCTCTTGACCTCGTGATCCACCCACCTTGGCCTCCCAAAACGTTGGGATTACAGGCGTGAGCCACTGTGCCTGGCGAACGATCAGTTTAATGTAAAATGGGAAACAGACTAGAAAAAACATTGTAGCAAATAGAAAAAGATTAATATTAAAAATGTAAACATTTGAAACAGAAACAAAAAAATCAGTAAATTAGGCAAAGGACTTAAACAGATCATTCTTACAACTGGGGGATATATTTCATTAATTCATTTCTTCAACATTTACTGAGCTCTTAACGTCAGGTATTGTTTGTTCTAAATGCTAGCAAACAAGACATGAGATCTCTGAACTTTCTGGTGGTAGAGTGAGAGACAGACAGTGTGAGAGTTGGGCAATGGACATGCTCTAAAAAACAAGAATTTCAAATAGCAGTGATGCTATTAATAAGGGGCCAGAAGTGGTGGCTAACACCTGTAATACCAGCACTTTGGGAGGCTGAGGCAAGCATTTGAGAATAGACCAGGCAACATAACAAGACCTTGTCTCTACAAATAAAATGAAGTATTAGTTGGGTGTGTTGGTGTGTGCTTGTAGTCATAGCTGTTTGGGAGACTGAGGTGGGAGGATTGCTTGAGTCCAGGAGGCAGAGGTTGCAGTGAACCATGATTGTGCCACTGTACTCCAGCCTGGACAGTAGGGCATTGAGGTAGAGAGTGACTTTGGTTTTTATTTCTTCTTTTCTTGGGAACACATTGGTTACAGTGTTGTGTAGTTGGAGGTTAGCATTCCTAATTATCTGGAAAAAATATTGGTTAGATTTAAGTTCTATTGTGGGTTCCTTATAATTGGATTTGTAAATACTTTTCTTTTTTAGATTTTTCTTTTGTTTGGTTATTCTTGAAAAAGTTTTTTATTGGATAGAGTGTAGAGTTTCTCCTGACAAGAAAAATGGGTGCTTTCTTTTTTTTGAGACAGAGTCTCACTCTATCGCCAAGGCTGGAATGCAGTGGCGTGAACTCGGCTCACTACAAACTCTGCCTCCTGGGTTCAAACGATTCTCCACTTCAGCCTCCCGAGTAGCTGAGATTATGGGCATGGTAGCACATGCCTGTAGTCCCAGCTACTCGGGAGGCTGAGGTAGAAGAATCACCTGGCGCTACTGCACTTCAGCCTCAGTGACAGAGTGAGACTCGATCTCAAAAAAAAAAAAAAGTTACTTATTTGGATTCTTGTCACACAATAGTGTTGACTTTGTTCTATGGGGAGGGAAACTATTCCTCTAAAAAATGTTCACATTTTTCCTATTACTTCATTTAGTAATGAAATGTAATGGATTTGACTCTGTCATGAGTCAGTGGCATATCTGAGGGATCTTTGAAGTTAAAGGAGATCACTACTAGTTAAAGGAATTGACTAGAAAGTTTCTTTTATTTTTTGCTATATAATTATGCAATATATACATCATGTAACTAAATGTTTGAAACGATAAATAATGTGTAGAGAGTTCAGTGCACTTTTTTTTTAGATGGCATCTTGCTCTGTTGACCAGGTGGAGTGCAGTGGTGGTATCTCTGCTCATTGCAGCCTCCGCTTTTCAGGTTCAAGCAATTCTCCTGCCTCAGCCTCCTGAGTAGCTGGGATCACAGGCTTGCACCACCATGCCTGGCTAATTTTTGTTTGTATTTTTAGTAGAGATGGGGTTTTACCATCTTGGCCAGGTTGGTCTCGAACTCCTGATCTCAAGTGATCCACCCAGCTCGGCTTTCCAAAGAGCTGGGATTATAGGCATGAGCCACTGTGCCTGGCTCAATGCACTTCTTTAAAGAAAAGTAGTAAGTGGTTTACAAATGGAAAGTTATCTGTTTAAGGAACTTCTTTAACAAATTTTGTGTTTTTCATATATTATTGAAGATCTATCCAGAAACACACACACACACACACACACACACACACACATACACACACATACACACACACACAGAGCGAGAGAGCACGAGCGAGAGTGAGAGAGCGAGAGAGGGAGAGGGAGAGAAAGAGAGATAGCTGTTACTTTGTAGTTATGTTTTTTATTAAGTAGGGACTTTTTAGGTATAAGAAAGAGATAATAGAAAAGGAAAACAACTTTTAGTCTTTAATTTTCTATTTAATAATTTACTGTTAGCAACATAAGATTTGTAGTGGGGGGGCTAGGCACAGTGGTGTGTGCCTGTAGTCTGAGCTACTTGGGAGACTGAGGCAGGGGGATCACTTGAACCCAGGAATTCAAGACCAGCCTGGGCAGCATAACAGGACACCATCTCTAAAAAAGATTTGCACAGGAGAAGAGGGATGAATAAATGGAAACAAAATAGAACTAAGATAGAGTTCTTTTTTTTTTTTTTTTTTGGACGGAGTTTCGCTCTTGTTACCCAGGCTGGAGTGCAATGGCGCAATTTCGGCTCACCGCAACCTCCGCCTCCTGCGTTCAGGCAATTCTCCTGCCTCAGCCTCCTGAGTAGCTGGGATTACAGGCACGCACCACCATGCCCAGCTAATTTTTTTTTTGTATTTTTAGTAGAGACAGGGTTTCACCATGTTGACCAGGATGGTCTTGATCTCTTGACCCTGTGATCCACCCGCCTCGGCCTCCCAAAGTGCTGGGATTACAGGCTTGAGTCACGCGCCTGGCCAGAGTTCTTATACTTAAATTAGCACATGCTTGCTTTAATTTTGACTACCTTGTATGGAATTTTTTTCTTTTTAAAGGAAACTTGGATATAACTTCAAAAGAAGATTTGGTTCTTTATTTCTGGACTGCGTACATATAACAAGGCCATTAAAATGTCGGGAGCCTCAGTGAAGGTGGCTGTCCGGGTAAGGCCCTTCAATTCTCGAGAGACCAGCAAGGAATCCAAATGCATCATTCAGATGCAAGGCAACTCGACCAGTGAGTACATATTGTTTTCTCTCAGCTGTGTATCTTATTTTCCTTTCCTCTTTACCCTGTCTTCATGCTTTGTTCAGAATAGATGAACATTTCTATGTTAACATTTTGAATTTTCCTATTCTGAATGATCCATTGAATGTTTTCCCCTCCGTGGTATTTATTGTAGTATATTTAAATATGGACTATTTTATTCTGTACAGTTGAGAAATCCTGAGTAACTGAACTAATTTAGCAAATGTTTATGCTTTTTAAGTTGAAATCTTAATAAAGGTGTGAACAGTGCTTTTTGCTAAGTCCTAATGTGAAATATACCTACTGAGGCTGCAAGAGTCATTGTTATTCTTTTCAGATTTTAAATAATACTTGAGTTTGCCAAGATGATCTTAGAACTTCTCAGTGGTTGAGTTGAACAATGGATTTAATATATAGTAAACTTATACATTATTACTAAAATTATCAGTAATTACTTCAGAGTTCCTTTATATAATTGCTTAGATGAAAAATGACTTAGGCTGTTTTCTTTTATGCTTGTACTACCAAATTACTTGATATGGATCTATAGGAAAATTATTGGTTAAAATAGAGGTAGGCTCTGCTGTCTTTAAATCTGTACTTTTGTGATAGAACAGAATCATCACCCTTTGAGGCACAGGTTACTGCTGAAGTACACATTCTAATCTCATTAGCTTGTGCTCCGTTTGCCAATATTCTGTGTAGAGGAGTCTACTGGTGGGAATGTTTGTTCCACAAAAATCTAGCTAGATATTGCAGCCCACATTTCAGGTAGTTCACATACAACTTTGAACATTCCATTGCTTATATGCTTCTCTGAACTTGACAAGGCTTGCAACAATCTTTTTTTTTTTTTTTTCAGGGTTAATTCACTTTATTTTTGTTGTATAAAAACCCTATGTTGTAGCTACAGCTGGAGCCTGGATCTTCTGCACAGAGACTTTGGTGTTAGTATTGACAAGATGGTCAGTGATTTCCTGATAGGGAGACTTGGTGAATACAGTCTCCTTCCACAGGTTGGGGATCACATAGCTGTAGATCTTAGAGATGGCATCAAAGGTGGCCTTGGCGAAGTTGCCCAAGATGGCAGTGTAGCCCCAGGCTGAGGTGTAGCAGTCATCGATAGCAGCCATCATGAGCAGCTTCTTGAGCACAGGTGCTGAGATGATGCCAGCTCCCCTGGGTACGGGGATGAGGTGCACCAGCACAGAGGTGCACTAGCACGGAGCTGCAGTGGCCTGTCACCTTGCAAGGGATGGTGTGGGGCTTGATGACCTTGTTCCCCCCAGTAGCTTCTGTGCACGGGAACCATGGAGAGCTTAGCCAGGATGATGGCCCCGCAATGGCAGTGGCCACCTCCTTGGAGCATTTAACACCCAGACCGACATGGCCATTGTAATCCCAGGTGGCAACAAACGCCTTGAACCTGGCACGCTGGCTGGCACGGGTCTGCTTCTGCACCAGTGTAAACTTCAAAACCTCATCCTTGAGAAAGGCCCCCAGGAAAAAGTCAGTGATCTCAGATTCCTTGATGGGCAGGGAGAAGAGGTAGCTCTCCAGGGACTTGATCTTCATGTTCTTTATCCGGCCCAGCTTGGTGACAGGCATCCATTCCTTATCCTCGGCGTTGCCTCTGTGAGCTCTGTGGTCTCAGCCCTGGCCCTGTCTACGGCCACGACCCTAGCTCTGGGTGCCACTGAAGCATCCTTGGAAGCCACCGCGTTCCCCATCTCAGCCCTGCCCCCCCCCCGCAACACTGGTGTTATCCACCATTTGGTGTTTTCTTGGAGAAGAAGTGCAACAATCCTTTCTTTTTTTTGTGGATGGACAAAGTCTCACTCTTTCGCCAGGCATGATCTTGGCTCACTGCAACCTCCGCCTCCTGGATTCAAGCAATTGTCCTGCCTCAGCCTCCCGAGTAGCTGGGATTACAGGCAGGCACCACCATGCCCATCTAATTTTTGTATTTTTAGTAGAGATGGGGTTTCACCATGTTGGCCAGGATGGTCACTATCTCCTGACCTCGTGATCCACGCTCCTTGGCCTCCCAAAGTGCTGAGATTACAGGCCTGAGCCACCATGCCTAGCTGCAACAATCTTTTTATTTATTTAATTTATTCTGTTTTTTTTTTTATTTTTTGAGACGGAGTTTCACTCTTGTTACCCAGGCTGGAATGCAATGGTGCGATCTCAGCTCACTGCAACCTCCGCCTCCTGGGTTCAGGCAATTCTTCTGCCTCAGCCTCCTGAGTAGCTGGGATTACAGTCATGCGCCACCGTGCCCAGCTAATTTTTTGTATTTTAAGTAGAGACGGGGTTTCACCATGTTGACCAGGATGGTCTTGCTCTCTTGACCTCGTGATCCACCCCCCTTGGCCTCCCAAAGTGCTGGGATTACAGGCTTGAGCCACCGCGCCCGGCCAACAATCTTTTTATTTAAAAAAAAAAAAAAAACATTTGAAGGCTGAGTGTGGTGGCTCATGCCAGTAATCCCAGCACTTTGGGAGGCCAGGGCAGGAGGATCACTTGAGTCCAGGAGTTGAGGCTGTAGTGAGCTGTGTTCGTGTCACTGCACTCCAGCCTGGGCAACAGAGCCAAGACCCTGTCTCAAAAAAAAGGTTGTTTTTTTTGTTTTGTTTTTGAGATTCCATATATATATTTAAAAAAACCAAAAAACTGAAAGTAGGTTAAACAGCTGTATCATTGTATTTCACTTTTCTATGTCAATAGTGCCAACAGTTCTGTGAATTATATCCTATGAAAAATTGTCAAAGAAAAAGAGATGCAGAAGTCAACATCGAATTGTATAGATTAAGCTGGTGAACTTTATGATATATAAATTGTATCTCAATAAAGTTCTTTTTTCTTTTTTCCTTTTCTGAGACAGTCTCACTCTGTCGCCCAGGCTGGGGTGCGTGGCATGATCTCAGGTCACTGCAACCTCCACATCCCCGGTTCAAGTGATTCTCCTGCCTCAGCCTTACAAGTAGCTGGGATTGCAGGTGTCCACCACAACACCTGGCTAATTTTTGTATTTTTAGTAGACACGGGGTTTCATTATGTTAGCCAGGCTGATCTCAAACTCCTCACCTCAGGTGATTCACCTGCCTTGGGCTCCCAAAGTGCTGGGATTATAGGCATGAGTGACTGTACCCAACAAAGCTGGTTTTAAGAAGTCATTATTGATCATTTGCTCCTTAAAGTTTGAGTTAGACTCATAATTGA
This sequence comes from Saimiri boliviensis, assembly GCF_048565385.1. Classification (NCBI taxonomy): domain Eukaryota; kingdom Metazoa; phylum Chordata; class Mammalia; order Primates; family Cebidae; genus Saimiri; species Saimiri boliviensis. The sequence continues at coordinate 9,164,031 of NC_133459.1, forward strand.
ACTAGACAGCATATTAGATAAATGTTTATGTTCTTAAATGTCATTTTTTAAAAACTATTTCATTCTTCGTTTGAATGGTTAAGCTTTATATAGTATATAACTAAACCCTTATTATTGAGCCTGTCATTTCTCTCTGTGAAAAACGTGTTTAATTATTATAACTTAGTTCGGAGGCATTTTGGCTGTTGATATTGGCTCTGAATATGCTAGTGTGTGTCACAAGTTCCTTTGAAAGGTGGACTTTAGGAAATCTTGGATCAAGAGCAAGAACCAATTCCAAAAAATACTATTAAGTAGGTTGGGCATGATGGCTTAGGCCTGTAGTTTCAGCACTTCGGAAGGCCGAGGTGGGCGGATCACTTGAAGTGTGGAGTTCGAGTTCAGCCTAGCCAACATGGTGAAACTCCGTCTGTAGTAAAAAATACAAAAAATAGGCATGGTTCACGCCCGTAATCCCAGCACTTTGGGAGGCCGAGGCGGGTGGAGCGCCTGAGGTCGGGAGTTTGAGACCAGACTGGCCAACATGGTGAAACCCCATTTCTACTAAAAATACAAAGATTAGCTGGGTGTGATGGCAGGCGCCTGTAATTGCAGCTGCTTGGGAAGCTGAGGCAGGAGGATTGCTTGAACCCAGGAGCTAGAGGTTGCAGGTGAGCTGAGATCCCGCCATTGCATTTCAGCCTGGGCAACAGAGCGAGATTCTGTCTCAAAAAAAAAAAAAAAAAAATTAGCTGGGTGTGGTAGCCCATGCCTGTAATCCCAGCTACTGAGGAGGCTGAGGTAGGAGAATTGCTGGAACCCAGGAGGCACAGGTTGCAGTGAGCTGATACTGTGCCACTGCACTGCAGCCTAGAGACAGAGTGAGACTGTCAAAAAAAAAAAGACTATTAAATACTTATGTTTGTGATAATCTTTCACATACTGAACGTCTCATTTATCCAGGAGAAACCTCTGTTGTCATGGGGATATATTCTCATTAATGATTGGGATTCTGTTGCTATTTTCTTTATAGGGTTGGAAATTTTACTAAAAACATTTAAGTAGAAATTGAGTATTAAAAGGCCATATTTTTGCTGGTCCCGGTGGCTCATGCTTGTAGTCCCAGCACTTTGGGAGGCTGAGGCGGGTGGATCACCTGTGGTCAGGAGTTAAGAGACCAGCCTGACCAACATGGTGAACCCCCACCCAACTAATTAGAAAAATTAGCCAGGTGTGGTTGCAGGTGCCTGTAATCCCAGCTACTCGGGAAGCTGAGGCAGGAGAATGGTTTAACCCAGGAGGTAGAGGTTGCAAGTGAGCCAGGGTCATGCCATTGTACTACAACCTGGCGACAGAATGAGACTCCCTCTCAAAAAAAAAAAAAAAAAGAAAAAGATTTCTAGTTGTACACCTTTTGAGAATAGGGCCATACAGTTTTAGAGTTTGTGGGAATGTAAGTTCTGTTCACCAATTTTTGCTTATATCCCACAAAAATCTCTCCAGAATTATTGAAAATATTGATACTTCTTTTGATAAAACATTTAAAAAGAGGCCAGGCATGGTGGCTCATGCCTGTAATCCAAGCACTTTGGAGGCCAAGGTGGGTGGATCACCTGAGGTCAGGAGTTCAAGACCAGCCTGACCAACATGGTGAAACCCTTTCTATTAAAAAAAAAATTTAGAAAAGATTAAAAAATAAAAATAAAAAAGAGAGCTTGCTTTTATTAAAAGTAATTAACAGTTTGGTTAGAATAGGCTTTATTATATTGCACTATGCTATAAAAACCAGTCTGTGGATCACACTAAGCACAATGCTGAATGCCTAGTGGCTTTTTCACCATGCTGTGTCCAAAATCTCTCTAGAGAATAGGCTGAGGGCTTTGCTCTGCCTGGACTGTCCTTTCCTTCCCTTCTGTCCATTTTGAAAGTTTGCTGTAATGTTAGGCTGTAGGGATCACAGAGTTGCACCATGGGACCCTGCCCTTAAGCAGTTTTTTTTTTTTTTTTGAGACAGTCTCCTTTTGTCATCTAGGCTGAAGTGCAGTGCCATGATCTCGGCTCACTGCAACCTCTGTCTCCTGGGTTCAAGTGATTCTCTTGCCTCAGCCTCTGAGGTAGCTGGGATAACAGGCACCTGTCAACATGCCTGGCTAAGTTTTATATTTTTAGTAGAGATGGGGTTTCACCATGTTGCCCAGGCTGTTCTCCCACCCCTGAGCTCAAGCAATCCTTGGCCTCCCAAAGTGCTGGGATTATAGGCGTGAGCTGCCGCGCCCAGCCAAAATAACTTCACTACATGATCAAAGTGGTAATTGCAATAACAAAGGATTATTACTTTATTTTTTGAAACAGGATCTCACTCTTGTCACCCAGGCTGGAATGCAGTGGCACCATGTTGGCTCACTGCAACTTCTGCCTCCTGGGCTCAAGCAATCCTCCTACCTCAGCCTCCTGAGTAGTTGGGACCACAGGTGTGCAGGACTATGCCCGACATGTTTTTGTATTTTTAGTAGAGATGGGGTCTCACGGTGTTGCCCAGGCTGTTCTCCCACTCCTGAGCTCAAGCAATCCTTGGCCTCCCAAAGTGCTAGGATTATGGGTATGAGCCACTGCACCCTGCCAAAAGAAAAAAAAAAAAAGACTATTAGCCAGGCTTGGTGGCTCATGCCTGTAATGCCTGCACTTTGGGAAGCCAAGGTGGTTGGATCACCTGAGGTCAGGAGTTTGAGACCAGGCTGGCCAACATGATGAAACCCCATCTCTGCTAAAAATACAAAAAATTAGCTGGCTGTGGTGAAATGTTCCTGTAATCCCAGATACTCAGGAGGCTGAGGCAGGAGAATTGCTTGAACCCAGAAGGTGGAGGTTGTAGTGAGCAGAGATCACGCCACTGCACTCCAGCCTGGGTAAAACAGCAAAACTCCATCTCAAAAAAAAAGTATAAATATGACTTTGGCAAAGAGCAAGGATAAGGATTTATTGATGATATGCCATTTAAGCTGGACCTTGAGGAGTGAGTAAGGTATATTTGGGGAAATTTTCAGAATTGTAGTTTATTAGAGCTTATTAGTGGCAGTGTTAGGACTAGATAATGGCACTCCTTACCCTCAGCTGACTATAACACATTGTTTCCCTGCATGTACAATTTCTGCAGGAGAAATTTGTGACTTTTAAATCAGTGTTACTCTGCTGAAACGAATATCCTCAGTAGGTTAATTGGACTTGCAAAAATTGGGGTTAGTTTTCTAGCAAAATACTTTGTCATGGCTCAGAATTGCAGTCAGTTTGGTTCCTTTGAAAGGTGTCTGTTCTTGGAAAGCAACTAATCAGATGAGAACTATCATATCTATTGTATGAGAAACTTTTTCCTGTAGAATTTTGGCATTTTCCGTTTTCTACTTCTGTTTTCTGTTTCTGTTTTCAGCCTTCTATGGCAATTTCTTAGTAATTTGACTAATATGTATGCCAAATAATTTTTAAGTGAGAGATTTTTTAAGAGAGGCATTTGTGTGAAAGATGCTATGTTTAGAAAGTATTATTGGCTCTTTTTAAAAACATCATTGGGCTTAGATTGGAAGAGGGCATGCATTTTGAACATAGTCTTGTTGGAAATGAATATGCTGTACACATGTGTTAGCTACATTAAAAAGGCTGCTTTGCTGGCAAGCTGGCCTGGACTGCTGCTCACAAGGATTATAACTGATTGCAGATGGAGTGCACTAGAATGTTTCTGCTATAAACTCTTTTATGAAAAAGTAGAAGAGTATGAAAAGTACTTTAGGGAATGTGCTAAATTTGAAAACTGAGAAGTAGCTATTTTATTTAAGCACTTTCTGGTCTTGGAGGAAGTATTTTCCATGGTACAAATAAATGTTACTGCCTTGACATTTTGGAATCCCAAGCGCATACAAATGGCTCTGTTCAATAATATCCCATCATATGCCAAGGTTCTCCTACTTTAGAAGCATTTCTTAATGTCTAATTACTTAGTAAAAAGGGAAATGAGCCAGAGTTAATGATCTAACCACTCACATTTATGGTTAGGTTATTTGTGTAAATCTGGAGACATTAAACCTGTATAAATGCACTACAAAACAGGAGGTAGATGAAATTAGTTTTCAATTATAATATGAGGTACACTCCGTCAAGTGACTGAACTGTGATATTTTGCTTTATTTTTACCCATAGATTGTCTCTTGCCCTTTGGTGAATCTCATTCATATATTTATCAACCTTCCTTTGCCAGGATTTTTTTTCCCTGGTGCCCAGTCTTGGTTGGAATAGAAGTAGCCCTGATTTTTTTTTTCCTGTTTAGTGCTCACATTATATGTCTTATAAGGCTTTTTCATTCACATGTACATTTCTAAACCAAATGCTATGCAGCGTAACTGATATAAAGAATGATTTCATGTCCACTATTGAAAATTTGGGCTGGGTGCGGTGGGTCAAGCCTGTAATCCCGGCACTTTGGGAAACTGAGACAGGTAGTTCAAGACCAGTCTGGCCAAGATGATAAAACCCCATCTCTACTAAAAATACGAAAAATATTAGCTGGGCATGGTGGCATGCACCTGTAATCCCAGCTACTTGAGATGCTGAAGCAGGACAATCACTTGAACCCAGGCGGCAGAGGTTGAAGTGAGCCGAGATAGCACCACTGCACTCCAGCCTGGGAGACAGAGCAAGACTTCATCTTAAAAAAAAAAAAAAAAGGAAAATTTGGGGCTGGGTGCAGTGACTCAATGCCTATAATCCCAGCACTTTGGAAGGCTGAGGCAGCAGGATTGCTTGAGTCCAGGAGTTTGAGACCTGTCTGGGCAACATGGTGAAACTCTGTCTCTACAAAAAATACAAAAAAGTTAGCTGGTGCACACCTGTAGTCCCAGCTACTAGGGAGGCTGAAGTGGGAGGATCACTTGAGCCCTGGAGGTCAAGGCTGCAGTGAGCCATGATTGTGCCACTGTGCTCTAGCTTGGGCAATAGAGTGAGACACTGTTTCAGGAAATAAGAAAGAAAATTTGGTGTGGAGGAAGGGCAAAATGTTGGAAAGGAAGAGTTTCCAGGTGTCCCCAAACTTTTTACACAGGGGGCCAGTTCACTGTTCCTCAGACCGTTGGAGGGCCGCCACATACTGTGCTTCTCTCACTGACCACCAATGAAAGAGGTGCCCCTTCCTGAAGTGTGGTGGGGGGCCGGATAAATGGCCTCAGGGGGCCGCATGCAGCCCGCGGGCCGTAGTTTGGGGACACCTGGTTTAGAAAGTAATGCATTTAGGCTTGGCATGGTGGCTCATGCCTGTAATCCCAGCACTTTGGGAGGCCAAGGCAGGCAGATCACCTCAGGTCAGGTTTTCGAGACCAGCCTGGGCAACATGGTAAAACCGCATCTGTACTAAAAATACAAAACTTAACTGGGTGTGGTGGTGGGCGTCTGTAATTCCAGCTACTGGGGAGGCTGAGGGAGGAGAATCCCATGAATCCGGGAGGCATAGATTTCAGTGAACCGAGATTATGCCATTGCACTCCATCCTGGGTGAGAAGAGCGAAACTCTCCAAAAAAATAAAAAGTGAGTAATGCATTTAGGCCAGGTGTGGTAACTCATGCTGGTAATCTTTGCACTTTGGGAGGCTGAGATGGACAGATTGCTTGAGCACAGGAGTATGAGAGCAGACTAGGCAATGTGGCGAAACCCTGTCTCTACCAAAAACAAAAAAATTAGCTGGTCATGGTGGCACGTGCCTATGGTTGCAGCTACTCGGGAGGCTGAGGTAGGAAGATTTCTTGAGCCTGGGAGGTGAAGGTTGCAGTGCGCCAGGCTTGTGTCAATGCACTCCAGCCTGGATGAGACAGACCCCATTAGAAAAAAAAAGAAAAAACCCAGAATAAACTAATGCGTTTAAGTTTATATACTTTTTCTAGTATAAATTACTATAACCACATGAAAATAAATGTAAATGCATATAAATTATGAACATTGTGAATAATAAGAAAGTGGGAAAGAAAAGTCATCTCTATTCTTACCTCCTTAACCGCAGTGTACCACTATGTTTTGATGGATCTTTTTGGTACTTTTTTTCTTTCAGGTTTTTAATTTTTTTATTTTTTTATTTTTTATTTTTTTTTGTTTTTGTTTTTTTTTGAGACGGAGTTTCGCTCTTGTTACCCAGGCTGGAGTGCAATGGCGCGATCTCGGCTCACCGCAACCTCCGCCTCCTGGGTTCAGGCAATTCTCCTGCCTCAGCCTCCTGAGTAGCTGGGATTATAGGCACGCACCACCATGCCCAGCTAATTTTTTGTATTTTTAGTAGAGACGGGGTTTCACCATGTTGACCATGGTTGGTCTCGATCTCTCGACCTCGTGATCCACCCGCCTCGGCCTCCCAAAGTGCTGGGATTACAGGCTTGAGCCACCGCGCCCGGCCGGTTTTTTTTTTTTTTTTTTTTTTTAAAAACTTATGCCTTTTGGGGTTTGTAACTTTTATTTATTTATTTTTATTTATTTATTTATTTATTTTTTTTTTTTGGAGACAGAGTGTCGCTCTTGTTACCCAGGCTGGAGTGCAATGGCACGATCTCGGCTCACCGCAACCTCCGCCTCCTGGGTTCAAGCAATTCTCCTGTCTCAGCCTCCTGAGTAGCTGGGACTACAGGCACGCGCCACCATGCCCAGCTAATTTTTTTGTATTTTTAGTAGAGACGGGGTTTCACCATGTTGACCAGGATGGTCTCGATCTCTCGACCTCGTGATCCACCCGCCTCGGCCTCCCAAAGTGCTGGGATTACAGGCTTGAGCCACCGCGCCCGGCCAATTTTTTTATTTTTTATGAGACAGGGTCTCACTCTGTCACCCATGCTGGAGTGCAGTGAAGCGATCCTGGCTCACTGTAACTTCACCCTCCCTGGCTCAAGCAGTGCTCCTACCTCAGACTCTCCAATAGCTGGGAACACAGTCGTGTGCCACCACACCTGGCTAATTTTTGTGTTTTTTGTAGAGAGTATTTCTGCAGAAAACCATGTTGCCCAAACTCTTGGGCTCAAGTGATCTGCTGGTCTTTCAGTTTTGATGAATACTGACAAAAGCAACATTATTTCTAACCTTACCACTGAGAGAGAATGATCATTAACATCTGGATCTATATTCCTCTAATCCTTTCCTTGTATTTTACACATGTCAAGTTTTTTTTTTTTGAGACGGAGTTTCGCTCTTGTTACCCAGGCTGGAGTGCAGTGGCACGATCTCGGCTCACCGCAACCTCCGCCTCCTGGGTTCAGGCAATTCTCCTGCCTCAGCCTCCTGAGTAGCTGGGATTACAGGTCATGCACCACCATGCCCAGCTAATTTTTTGTATTTTTAGTAGAGACGGGGTTTCACCATGTTGACCAGGATGGTCTCGATCTGTTGACCTCGTGATCCACCCGCCTCAGCCTCCCAAAGTGCTGGGATTACAGGCGTCAGCCACCACGTCTGGCCTATACATACTAAGATTTTTATGTAATTGGGTTATATGTACTGTTTTTTAGTTTGCTTTTTCTACTATTTTTTTATTCTGCTGCTGAACAAATTATTTCCTAATATTTTAATGTTGCTATTTTTCTATACAACTTTTGAAATTTTATAATATGGGTATATCACAATTAACTAGTTTTGTCGGTTTTTCGGAAGTATAATTAATGTTTTAATATTCAGGGCAAATGTTGAAACACAAGGGTGTCCCTAGGTATTGAAATTTGTATATATTTGAGATGGAGTCTTGCTCTGTTGCCCACGCTGGAGTTCAGTGGTGCGATCTTGGCCCACTGCAACCTCTACCTCCCAGGTTCAAGGTTCAAGCAATTCTCCTGCCTTAGCCTCCCAAGTAGCTGGGATTACAGGTGCATGCCATCATGCCTGGCTAATTTTGTAGGTTTAGTAGAGACGGGGTTTCACCATGTTGGCCAGTCTGGTCTCGAACTCCTAACCTCAAATAATCTGCCTACATTGGCCTCCCAAAGTGCTGGGATTATAGCAGTGAGCCACCATGCCTGGCCTGAACCATTTTTAAATTCCATAGTGATCTAGAACTGCCGTCTCAAATAGCAGTCTAGAACTGCCTCTCAAATAGCACTCAGAGTGCAGAACGGGGATTGCATAGAGTTGGATGGCTAGAAGATGTCATGGAAATTACCTTAAATATTGTTTTCTTCTTGTGTTATAGCTGTTACTTTTAATAATGTGAAAAATCAACATAAAGATGGATTGGATGGATTTGATTTAATAAGGGATAATTTATGGATAAAAAAATGTATTATTATTACTTTTTTTTTTTTTTTTTTTTTTTTTTTGGTAGAGACAGGGGTCTCACTTTGTTGCCCAAGCTGGTCTTGAATTCCTGGCCCCAATTAGTCGTTCTACCCTGGCCTCCTAAAATGCTATAGGTGTGAACCACTGCACCTGGCCCTCATTTCTTAAATACTCCTCAAGCACATGATTTCAGTAGCTACTTAATATTCTATTCTATTTATGAACCATATTTCATTTATATTCATCCTCTGTTATCAGACACTTGAGCCTTAGGTTCTTCACTTACTGAGTGGAAATGTTGCTAATGCCTTCCCAGCTTGCTATCTCAGGGTTGTGAGGATCAAATGAAATAATATATACTAGACAGCATACTATTTGAAAAATTATGTAAGTTGTTTTTGTGGTTTTGTGTGTGTGTGTGTGTGTGTGTGAGACAAGGCCTTGCCCTGTTACACAGACTGAAAGCAATGGGACAATCATGGCTCACTGCAGTCTCAACCTCCTGGGACCAAGTGATTTGCCCACCTTCCTCCCCTAGTAGCTGGGACTACAGGTGTGTGCCACCACACCTGGCTAGTTTTTAATTTCTTCATAGAGATGGGATCTCACTATATTGCCTAGGCTGTGTAGGCTGGTTTTGAATCCTGGGCTTAAGGGATCCTTCTGCCTTAGCCTCCCAAAGTGCTAGGATTAAATGCATGAGCCACCGTGCCAAGACTTTGGTTAGTTTTAGTGCCTAAATTTTCTGTGGGAATATACGTTTAAAGGCAGGAATAATTGAACCTATCCCTAAGTTGGAGGGAGTTTTTGCTACTGTATATTTGGATTTCTTTTTTTTAACCTTTTTTTTTTTTTTTTTTTAAAAAAAAGATGGAGTCTTGCTCTGTCGCCCATGCTGGAGTCCAGTGATGCAATCCCAGCTCACTGCAACCTCTGCCTCCTGGTTTCAAGCAATTCTCCTGCCTTAGCCTCCTGAGTAGCTGGGATTACAGGCACCTGCCACCATGCCTGGCTAATTTTTGTAGTTTTTAGTAGAGATGGAATTTCACCGTGTTGGTCAGGCTGGTATCGAACTTCTGACCTCAGGTGATCCACCTGCGTTGGCCTCCCAAAGTGCTGGTATTACAGGCATGAGCCACTGTGCCCGCCCTGAAGTTTCTTTTTATTGCATTATATAATTTAAGCTTCTTTATCTAAATAAATACTTTTCGCGTCACGATGGCTAAGAGAGACACTGGATAAAATCATCTTGGTGGAAATGTCCTCTTTCTTTGCTGCTTTTCATGTTGTTGTTGTCTTTGAGATTGTCTTAGTTAAAATCCAAAGTATACTTTGTGCCACCTTTATATGTGCATTTGTTGGTTTCTCATAGGAGAAAGCAACCATGCCCAGTTTTTTTTAAATGCCTTTTTTGCAACTCTCTAGAAGTGTTTTGGAGTTTGTTTTTAAAAGTCTAGCCAATATTGTGGTGCTGATTGCTTTTGGTAGTTGCCTAGTGAAGTGTGAAGTGGTATAATGGCAGCTAGCAAAATCTGGAATGCAGTTCACAAGACGGTGAAAGGAATGCTACTTCTGGTTCTATGTTAGACAAAGCAGGCATTCATAGTTCAGTTTTCGGTAGTACCTGTTTATCGAGGAATATTGTATAGGTGAAAGCTGTTTTTAATTGTGTTTGTTGTGTAGGGATAAAAGCCTTGAACATACATATAGATGATAAGAATAAGAAATATGCAGTTAGGTTTTTGAGAGCACCTATAGGAAAATAGGTTTTTGTTACTCAGCAAGCCTAGGTGTCAAAGCCACCACTCTTTAAGAGAGATTTTGCTCTCATCTTAGACTGAGATAAATAATCAAAACAGTGTGATGACTGTTAGGAAAGCACTGAGGAAGGGAATCTAAATACAGTCATGCATTGAGAAATGTGTCGGTAGGTGATTTTGTTGTTGTGCGAATAGCAGTGTGTACTTACACAAACCTACAGGGCGTAGCCTACTCCATACCTAGTTGCTGTGGTATAGTCTGCTGCTCCTAGGTTACAAACCTGAATAGCATGTTACTGTACTGAATACTGTAGGGAATTGTAACACAGTGGTGGTGAGTAGAGTATTTGTGTATCTAAACATATCTAACCATAGAAAGGGCATAAATATGATAGTAAAATTGTGATTTTTTTTTTTTTTTTTGAGACGGAGTTTCGCTCTTGTTACCCAGGCTAAATTGTGATATTGTTAATATAATCTTATGGGACCGCTCATATATGTGGACCTTGACGTATGCAGCCTGCTGATGGACAGTTCGGTATGCGATGCATGACTTGTAACTGAGAGAGGGATGGCAGGGAAAGGTAGATCATGTCTGAGAAGCCCTTTTGGTTTTGGCTTACCAGAAAACTGTAATGAAGAACACAATGAAGAAGTGATTTAACTATACTTGCTCTTTCCCCACCACATTGTTCTGGTCTGAGACTGAAGAGTTCCTTTAACTGAGTAAACTTGAGGAGGCAGAATGGGTAAAGGGAAAAACAAAAACCTTTACTTTTAAAATTGCGTTTTAGGCCAGGTGTGGTGGTGGCTCATGCCTGTAATCCCAGCACTTTGGGAGGCTGAGGAGGGCAGATCACTGAGGTCAGGAGTTTGAGACCAGACTGGGCAACATAGTGAAACCCCATCTCTACTAAAAATACAAAAAATTACCTGGACCTGGTGGCACATGTCTGTAATCCTAGCTACTTGGGAGGCTGAGGTGAGAGGAATGCTTGAATCTTGGAGGCCAAGGTTGCAGGGAGCCAAGCTCGTACCACTGTACTCTAGCCTGGGTGACAGAGCAAGACTCCATCTCAAAAAACAGTTGCCTAGGCTGGGCACGATGGCTCACGCCTGTAATCCCAGCACTTTGGGAAGCCAAGTCAGGTGGATCCCCTAAGGTCAGGAGTTCAAGACCAGGTTGGCCAACATGGTGAAACCCCATCTCTACTAAAACACTTAAAAAAAAAAAAGTGCATTTTAGTGGGGAAAAATGTACTGTAATTAGTAATTAACAACAGCAGACACTTAAGTTGTGCCAAGGACAATTAGGCAGATTTTATCTTACTGAATCCTTACAATAATTCTGTGGCAGGTACTCTTTCCCCATTTCACAGATGAAGGAATTGAGACAGAGGTATTGGCTGTCTTACCTGGGCTCACATATCTATGAATTGAGGGAAATAGAAAATGAACTTGGGCTGTCTGTCTCCAGAACCCTTACTGTTGGAGAACATATCACCTCTGAAAATACTTATTAAGTTTTACTATTCTGTGCAGTAATGCTGAATGTCTATGCTTAATTTGAATTTAACTGTTAGATTACAATTTGTTTTGAACCCCGTCTCTACTAAAAATACAAAAAAGGTAGCCAGGTGTGGTGGTGGGCGCCTGCTACTCAGGAGGCTAAGGCAGATAATTGCTTGAACCTGGGAGGTTGAGGTTGCAGTGAGCTGAAATTGCACCACTGCACTCCAGCCTGAGCGACAGAGTGAGACTTCATCTCAAAATAAATTAATTAATTAATTAAAATAAAAAATTAAAATTTATTTTGATTTATTTTCTTGATGGAGGGAAATCATGAGTAAAAAGCTCAGGGGAAGGGGCAGATAATTATCAATTTACATGTCTTTGGGCATCTTAGGTTGAGTGAGATCTAGGCCTTCTAAATCATCTCTCTTTAAAATCATTCAAAATTTGCTTAGGAAGAGCAGAATTGTTGAGAATTTATTCAATGTGTACTCTAAGTAGCATGTTTTATATCAGTGTGATCACACTGTGACACTGAAGAGTTGTAATTTGTTTTCCTATTTTGCTATCGTATATTTAATTTTTAATACTCTGGGATTGAGTAAACAGTGAACATATATAGTACATTTATGCCTGTTTTATAAAAATTAGGAATCTAAATTTGTTGTTGTAAATGATTTAAGGAACTTTATGATTGTAGATCTTTTGCTCAAATCTTCTTTATGGCACTAGGTTTTACTATATTTCCTATATTGTGAGGAGGGGAGGGAGTTGCCTATGGGTTTTGGGTTTATGGTTTTAAAATAAAAGCAGTGCATAAAATATTTTTATTGTGTGCCATTTTTCTTAATTGTTGCAGGAGGCTTTTAGAGCAGAAGATTGTGCTGAAGATGTCATTGGGATTTTTAACAAGCCCTGAACGTGCTTGGTTACTAAAGTTAATATAACGTCACAGTGTTGCCACACAGAAACGTTAATTATAGTTGCAGGCAATATCTTTAGTAGTTTGCCAACAACAGTTTAATTACTACATAGAGACTAAGACATTAGATAAATTTATTCTGGAGAATTAAAAGGCATTTAAATACTAATCTTGTTTTGACTGCCTTATTTTCTAGGGCTCAGTAATTAAAGTGTTATTTCTGCATCTTTATGCTAAAGTAGCAAAGTTGGGAATAAGGCAGGAAAAGGGTAAAATTGGGGAATTTAGTAGACTAAGTCTTGACTTAAGGCTTCTCCAAGAAAGAGAAGATAGTCATTTGTGGTTCCTCAGTAAACTAAGACCTTTGAAACATGTTGGGATAGTCATTTTGAAGGCATTTACGTTTTATCTTGGATAAAAGTCTTCAAATCAGGTTTTATGGAAATTATAGTGTCCTGCCCTTCTCCAACTCTCCTAAGGTAATTAGTGTTGGCTACATCATTAGGAATAAAAACCTTGAAGACAAAAGGGAAAAGGTGTGAAAGTTGTATGGAGAGGATAAAGGAACAATCAGTCATCTTTCCTTTGGACTTGGGAAAAGATAGATTTAGGTCTTAGGTGCTAAGGCTGCCTTTCAGATTTATGAAGGAGGGTTTAGGAAAACAGCGTTGAACCAGATGGGATTTGCATGGTAACCAAGAGGCAAGGTCCAGAGGTGAGAGTGAGCAGAGCAAGTTATTAGGGAAATCAGGAGATAGCCTGAACTCATTCCTCTAGAGAGTCCTGTAAGTGGTTATGATGATAATCATTCTAATAATAGTAGGGAACATACTGTGACCCCCTACTTCAGATATTTCATTTTCTTAACTCTTAGTGCCCTATACTCTTCTCATTGCCTTCTTTCCTCCCAGGTTGATTATTCTTTACCTCCTTAGGTTAAAAGTCCACCAGGATTTTGTCTTCAGATTCTCTCTCTCTCTCTCTCTCTCTCTCTCTCTCTCTCTCGAAGAGAGACCCCCTCGCTCCCAGGTGATTTCTTCTAGTTCTGGGGGCTTAAATGTCATTGAGATGATGATAACTCCCAGATTCACTTCTCTAGCCTGGACCTCTCTGTCGAAGTCTAGACTTCTCTACCCAGCTTCCAACTGAACTCTACTTGAAGGCCAAAGAAGCATCAAACTCAAAATGTCCTAAACAGAACTGTTGTTTTTTTTCCCTTCCTGACCACCCAAAGTGGCTCTTCCCTCATTCTTACCAATTCTTTTAGTTGCCCAGACCAAAAATATTGGAGTCATTCTTACCCTTTTTCTCATAGGCCACATAAAATCAATCAGTAAGTCTTGCCATCTTTGCCTTCACAGTATATCCTGAATCAATTACTTTTTGCCATTTCTACTCTAGTCCAGATCAGTACTGCGATAGCCTCCTGTCTCTCTGCTTTTGCCCTTGTTCCCATGCAGTATCCAGTCATATTTTAGAAATATAAATCAGGGCTGGGCATGGTGGCTCACACCTGTAATCCCAGCACTTTGGGAGGCAGGCAGATCATGAGGTCAAGAGTTCAAGACCAGCCTGGCCAACATGGTGAAACTCCGTCTCTACTAAAAATAAAAAAATTAGCTGGGCATGGTGGCACGTGCTTGTAGTCCCAGGTACTCGGGAAGTGAGGCAGGCAGATTGCTTGAACCTGGGAGGTGGAGATTGCAGTGAGCCAAGATCGTGCCACTGCACTCCAGCTTGCTGGGTGACAGAGTGAGACTCCATCTCAAAAATATATATATATATAAATCAGATCATGTCATCCCTCTGCTTAAAATTCTTCACTTGTTTTCTATCACTTTTATTTTAATTAGTTTTAATTTTATTTATTTATTTATTTATTTATTTTTTTTGAGACAGAGTCTTGCTCTGTCACCCAGGCTGGAGTGCAGTGGTGTGATCTCGACTCTCTTGTAGCCTCTGCCTCCCAGGTTCAAGTGATTCTTGTGCCTCAGCCTCCTGAGTAGCTGGGACTACAGGCATGTGCTACCACACCCAGCTAGTTTTTGTATTTTTAGTAGAGGCAGGGTTTTGCCATGTTGGCTGGGCTGGTATCTGAGCTCAAGCAATATGTCCGCCTAGGCCTCCCAAAGTGCTGGGATTATAGGTGTGAACTACTGTGCCCAGTCCTTACCACTTTTAGAATAAAACTAAAAATTCTTACTTTGACCACACAACCTCACAGAATTTGGTTTCTGGCTGGCTATCTTATTTCACATTTCGTCATCATTTGCCCACCTGGCTACACTGCTGATCTTGCTGTTCCTTAAACTTCATTCAGGTTACTGCTCAGTAACCTGAATCAAGGTGGCAGCTTGCTTGCTCTTATCTAAAATAGCCACTTCTACCACTTACTCTGTCATCTTTTATCTCCTAACCTGGCTTTATTTTTCTTTCCAACATTATGCTATTTCTATTAGTTAATTATCTGATTCCTACATTAGAATGTAAGCTCCATGTGAGCAGGGACTTGTTTTCGCTAGGTCTGTAGGTCTGGGCCATGATAGACATACAAGTATTTGTTAAAGAAAATAATATTTTGAATATTTACTTTATGGTAGGCCTTGAGCCAAAACAAGAGAATTAATGACAGTTCTGTATAGTTAGGCACCATTATTATGATGCTGCTGCCCATTTTACAGATAAGAAAACTAAAAATTAAGGCTTACAGAGTTTATTACATGCTTATAAATGGACCTAGGGTAACATTAGATACTTAGAGTAGGATCACTTTAAAGCCTCTAAAGCAGTGGTCCCCAACCTTTTTGGCACCAGGAACTGGTTTTGTGGAAGACAAGTTTTCCATAGATGGGGATGGGGGCAGATGGTTTTGGGATGAAACCATTCCATTTCAGATCATCAGGCATTAATTAGATTCCCATAAGGAGTGGGCCTCCTAGATCCCTCACATGTGCGGCACCCAATAGGATTCGTGCTGGTATGAGACTCTGATGCCACCACTGGTCTGACAGCTCGCTTGCCTGCTGCTCACGGCCTGCTGTATGGCCTGGTTTCTTAATAGGCCATGGACAGTGCCTGTCTGTGGCCCAGGGGTGTGGACCCCTGCTCTATGGTATTCTACTTCATGGGTAAATTTTTTTTTTTTTTTTTTTTTTAAAGATGGAGTCTTGCCCTGTTTCCCAGGCTGTAGTGCAGTGGTGCAATCTCGGCCCACTGCAGCCTCTGCCTCCCAGCTTCAAGAGATCCTCCTTCCTCAGCCTCTCAAGTAGCTGGGATTACAGGTATCTGTCACCATGCCCAACTGATTTTTCCATTTTTAATAGAGACGGGGTTTCACCATGTTGGCCAGGCTGGTCTTGAACTCCTGACCTTGTGATCTACCCACCTCAGCCTCCCAAAGTACTGGGATTACAGGCATGAGCCACTGTGCCTGGCCCTTCATAGGTAAAATCTGTTAAAATGTTTTCTAGAAATATTTTTTAGGTTAGCTTACCTTTTCTTTCTTTCTTTCTCTTTCTTTCTTTTTCTTTCTTTCTTTCTTTCTCTCTTTCTTTCTTTCTTTCTTTGTTTCTTTCTTTCTTTCTTTCTTTCTTTCCCTCCTTCCTTCCTTCCTTCCTTTCTTTCTCTTTCTCTTTCTTTTCCTTTCTTTTTTTCTTTCTCTCTTTCTTGCTTGCTTTCTTGCTTTCTTGCTTGCTTGCTTGCTTTTTGAGACAGGGTCTCGTTTTGCCCAGGCTGGATGGAGTGCAGTGGTGCGGTAGTGGTTCACTGTAGCTTCAACCTCTTGGGCGCAAGTGATCCTTCTTCCTCAGCTTCCTGAATAACTGGGACTACAGGTGCATGCTACCATGTTTGGCCAATTTTTTGTGTTTTTAGTAGAGATAAGATCTCACTATATTGCCCAGGCTGGCCTCAAATTCCTAGGCTCAAGTGATCCTCCTACCTCAGCCTCCCAAAGCTCTGGGATTACAAGTATGAGCGACTATGCTCAGCTGACATAATGCTTTTGATGTAGGAATGGACTCATCTCTCTTGCTGCCCCTGCAACACCAGATACTGGGACTCATGGATTTCGTACACAAAATGTAGTTGTTATGGGAGTCTTTATGTTACACAAATGGAAACCAAAGTTCCCAAATGTTCTACAGTGGTTGATGTGTTCTGTCATCTGGTCTCTGCAATTCAACTCATGCCCTCTTATTTTGGTTTAACGATCAAATGGAATATTACTATAACTACCGAATATCAAGAGTTTAAAACAAGTTAAAATACCTATTTAAGAAAAATTAACATATGTGTAAGTGTTTCATTTAATTCCGTAAACTAGGTATTGCCTCAATTTTAGAGGATATAAAAGTGCAGTAATACCCAAGGTCACAAAACATCTAAAATTTTTTTTTTCTTTTTTCTTTTAGACGGAGTCTTGCTCTGTTGCCCAGGCTGGGGTGCAGTGGCATGGTATCTCAGGTCACTGCAACCTCTGCCTTCGGGGTTCAAGCGATTCTCTTGCCTCAGCCTCCCAAGTAGTTGGGACTATAGGCACACACCACTACACCCAGCTAATTTTTGTAAATATAGTATTTTTAAATTGTTCTTTCATGTGTTTAGAATATTGGGCCAGGCATGGTAGCTCATGCCTGTAATTCAAGTACTTTGGGATCCCAGGAAGGAGGATTGCTTGAGCCAGGAGTTTGACACCAGCGTGGGCAACCTGGCAAAGCCCCGAGTCTCTTCAAAAAAATTTAAATATTGGCTCGGCATGGTAGCCCACACCTGTAGGCGTAGCTACTTGGGAGGCTGAGGAGGGAGGATCACTTGAGCCCAGGAATTCTAGGCTGTAGTTAGCCATGATTAAGCCACTGCACTTCAGCCTGGGTGACAGACCAAGACACTGTCTGGGGGGGAAAAAATTCATTTGTTGTTGATAGAGGCAGTTATTTATTCATTTTGTAACGGAGTGTCAGTCTTGTTGCCCAGACTGGAGTGCAATGGTGCAATCTTGGTTCACCGCAACCTCTGCCTCCCAGGTTCAGACGATTCTCCTGCCTCAGCCTCCCCATTAGCTGGGATTACAGGCGTGCACCACGACGCCCGGCCAATTTTTGTAATTTTAGTGGAGACGGGGTTTCTTCACGTTGGTCAGGTTGGCCTCAAACTCTGTACCTCAGGTGATTGGCCTGCCTCAGCCTCCCAAAGTGCTGGGATTACAGGCATGAGCCACTGTACCTGGCCAGAAGCAGTTATTTTAAAAGCAGCTTGGGGGTGGGTGCAGTGGCACACACCTGTAATCCTAGCATTTTGGGAGGCTAAGGCAGGTGGATCACCTGAGGTCAGGAGTGCAAGATCAGCCTGGCCAACATGACAAAACCTCATCTCTACTAAAATACAAAAATTTGTCTGGGCACGGTGGCTCACACCTTACATCCCAGCACTTTAGGAGGCTGAGGTGGGCGAATCACGAGGTCAGGAGTTCAAGACCAACCTGACCAATATGGTGAAACCCCGTCTTTACTAAAAATATAAAAATTAGCCAGATGTGGTGGTGAGCATCTGTAGTACCAGGTACTCAGGAGGCTGAGGCAGGAGAATCGCTTGAACCCAGGAGGCAGAGGTTGCAGTGAGCCGAAATTGCGCCACTGCACTCCATCCTGGGAAGGTGAGTGGGACTCCGTCTCAAAAAAAATAAAAAAATAAATAATAATAATAATAATAATAATAATAATTAGCTGGGTACGATGGCAGGTGCTTACAATCCCAGCTACTGAGGAAGCTGAGACGGGGGAATTGCTTGAACTTGGGAGACAGTGGTTACAGTTAGCCAAGATCACACTACTGCACTCCAGCCTGGGAAGGTGAGTGAGACTCTGTCTAAAAAAAAAAATAAATAAAAGCAGCTTGGTTTTGAAGATGTAAGTTAGGAAAATCTATTAGTTTCAGAAGCTTCAAAGGTCTGGGAGAAAGGGATATTGACAAAGAGGAAAAGGATTTTGTGTGAATTGAGGAAGTTAACTCATTAGTGTAGTTTTTCTTTATTTCTTTTTTTACTGAGGAAAAGAGAACAAAGGGATAAGATTGGAGTAGTCTTTCAGTCATTCTTTTTAGGATTGGTAGCTAAAAGGCTGAGTGAAATATGATTTAAAAGCTTTATTGGCCAGGCACAGTGGCTGACCCCTGTAATCCCAGCACTTTGGGATGCTGAGGCAGGTGGATCACCTTAAGTCAGGAGTTGAAGACCAGCCTGACCAACATGGTGAAACTCTGTCTCTACTAAAAATACAAAATTAGCTGGGTGTGGTGGCATTTGCCTGTAATCCTAGATACTTGGGAGGCTGAGGCAGGACAATTGCTTGAACCCAGGAGGTGGAGATTGCAGTGAGCCAAGATCCCACCATTGCACTCTAGCCTGGGCAATGAGCAAAACTCCCATCTCTCACACACACACAAAGCTTTATCATTTATTTTGTGGCCCTGTCTTATGGTTCAGAGGCCTAAAAGTTTTTTGAAAGCAAATTTTCTAGAGGCTAGAAGTGTTCATTATAGCCATGTTTTTGAGGGTGAGGATTACCTCAAAGGGCATGCCTTGTCTCATTGTTCTTATTGCTGAGCTACTGAAACCTAGAGTCTGACTCACACAGTATGACACTCATTTCCGTTTTCTTGGTAGAATTTGTGTGGTCATTCATGTTTTAGGAACTACAGTCCTCTTAGTTCCTCTTTATTTATCGAGATGAAGTCTGGCTCTGTTGCCAGGCTGGAGTGCAGTGGCACCATCTCAGCTCACTGCAAGTTCCAGCTCCCTGGTTCAAGCAATTCTTCTGCCACAGCCTCCTGAGTAGCTGGGATTACAGGCGCCCACCACCACACCCAGCTAATTTTTCTATTTTTAGTAGAGATGGGATTTCACAATGTTGGCCAGTATGGTCTCGATCTCCTGACCTTGTGATCTGCCCATCTCGGCCTTCTACAGTGCTGGGATTACAGGTCTGAGCCACCATGCCTGGCCCTCAATTCCCACTTGGCTCACTGCAGCTTGGACCTCCCTGGGCTCAGGTGATCTTACTGCCTAAGCCCCCTCAGTAGCTGGGAGTACCTGCATCACCATGTCTGGCTAACTTTTGTATTTTTGGAGAGATGGGATTTCGCCATGTTGCCCAGCTGGTCTCAAATTCCTGGACTCAAGGGATCTCTCCTGCCTGAGCTTCCCAAAGTGCTGGGATTATATGTGTGAGTCGCCATTGCCTGGCCATAAACAGAGTTTTTTATTTTTTATTTTTTTGAAACAGAGTTTTGCGGTTGTTGCCCAGGCTGAAGTGCAGTGATGCACTCTTGGCTCACTGCAACCTCCACCTCCTGGGTTCAAGCGATTCTTTTGTCTCAGCTTCCTGAGTAGCTGGGAGTATAGGTGTGCACCATCACGCCTGGCTAATTTTTTGTATTTTTAGCAGAGATGCGGTTTCACCATGCTGGCCAGGCTGGTCTCCAACTCCTGACCTCAGGTGATCCGCCCACCTTGGCTGGCCTCCCAAAGTGCTGGGATTACAGGCGTGAGCCACTGCTCCCTGCCCATAAAGAGAGTTTTAAACAATGCGTATAGTATGATTTTAGTGGGGTGGCCACTTACATGTACGTGTGCACATGTATCTCAATGAAAATGGCTTCCTACCTTTAGCCTTAGCAATGCTGCATGTAGGGAATAAGCATTTAAATGATGGTGTCTTGGCTAACAATGTGAACTCTGGAGCCAAACTCTCCAAAATTATATCCTGAATCTGGCACTAGCTAGGTCTGGAGCCATTAATTAGTTATTTAACCTCTCTTGATGATTTCTTTATCTGTAAAATGGGGGTAATGAAACATCTGCCTCATTGAGTGGTTGGGAGCATCAAATAGGTTAGTAGGTCTGGTGTGGTGGCTCATACCCGTAATCCCAGCACTTTGAGAAGCTGAGGCATGAGTATGGCTTGAGCCCAGGAGTTTGAGACCAGCCTGGGCAAATAGTGAGATCCCGTCGCTACGAAAAATAAAAAACAATTAGTTGGGTGTGGTGGTACAAGCCTGTGGTCCTATCTACACAGGAGGCTGAGGTGGGAGGATCACTTGAGCCTAGGAGGTTGAGTCTGTAGTGAGTTGTGATCATATCACTGTACTCCAGTCTGGACCGCAGAGTAAGATCCCGTCTCAGGGGGAAAAAGGGGATTAGTAGACAGAAAGTACTTATGGCTCAGAGTAAGTGTTCTGTGAATGTTGGCTGTTTTTAAATCTTGTATTTAATACCTCTTTGGTGAGAAGTACACTGCTTTGCTTGGATTACCATTTGTGTGTAGAGAGATGTTCTTACTAGAACCATGTCTCCTTGTCACATGATTATGTACAGTGTGAGCTTTATTAATACTCTGTCAGCATTTGAGGTTGGAACATAAGTGCATGGCTATACCCAGTGGAATCTAGAAAGAGAGAGAATCCTAAGAACCGTAGCAACTGTTGCTATTTGTGTACTGAGTAGCAGCTGTCCGAGACAGATTTATTTTTTAATCCTGATCTCACTGATAGCCTGGGATGTGGTCTTGCCTCAAAGGAGTGGATTGGTTTAGATGTCCAGTCTTTGAGGAGATTTCATGACCACATGCCATAAAGATTCATGTGAAATTTGAGGAGCTAAAGCTTTGTGTGTATGAGTGAGGGAGAAAGATTAAGTTTTAGCATTCATAGTCAGTCCCTGAAGTATGATGTGGCTGGATTAATGATGTGAGAAATCACTCTTAATGTGGGCAGTGAGACTTCATGCATTTCAGTCAAAAAAACAATTTTGCTGTAATGTGGTTCATTTCCAAATTTTGGCTGCAAACTATCCTAGGGAGGATAAAAAAACAATATTTACTGAGTGCCTACTTTATGCCAGGGTCTGTTCTGAATACTGGCAAACACGATTAATTACACTCTAAAATAAACTTAGTCTGTGATTCCACTGTATACTACATTACGTACATACACACACATACACATTTACAAACTTACCAACCGTAGATTTTAGAAATAATAGAGTTGATCCTGAGGGGAGGCAACTCCTGTAAAATTTTTTAAAAAATTTAAAAAAGGAAGGGACATTATTATTTGTTGTGAGGGCTTCATTACCAAATGCTTTTCTGAAGTAGAAAGTAGGATATTTAAAAAGAGCTTCTTTCAAATAGTGGTTGGATTCATTCAATAATTTTCTGATTTTCACTTCTTTTTTTTCTTGAGATGAAGTCTCACTCTGTTGCCCAGGCTAACTGCAAATTCTGCCTCCCGGGTTCAAGTGATTCTCGTGCCTCAGCCTCTAGAGTAGCTGGGATTACAGGCACGTACCACTATGCCTGGCTGACTTTTGTATTTTTAGTATAGACGGGGTTTAATCATGTTCACCAGGCTGGTCTCCAACTCCTGACCTCAAGTCATCCACCTGTCTTGGCATCCCAAGTGCTGGGTTTTATAGTATGGTGTGAGCCACTGCGCCCAGCTCCGTTTCCGAAGTGTTCCAATATTTCAATGCTTAACAGATGCCTTGCAACAGTAATATGGGCCAGGTGTGGTGGCTCATGCCTATAATCCCAGCACTTTGGGAGGCCGACAAGGGTGGATCAGCTGAGGTCAGGTGTTCGAGACCAGCCTGGCCAACATGGGAAACCCTGTCTCTACTAAAAATACAAAAATTATCTGGGCCTGGTGGTGGGTGCCTGTAATCCCAGCTACTCAGGAGACCGAGGCAGGAGAATTTCTTGAGCCTGGGAGGTGGAGGTTGCAGTGAGCTGAGATCGCACCACTGCACTCCAGCCTGGGGAATAGAGTGAGACTGTCTCCAGAAAGAATAGAAATAGTAATGTGGTTCATTTCCAAATTTTGGCTGCTAACTTAGGGAGGAGAGACGTTATCACAGAATATTTACTGAGCATCTGCTTTATATCAGGGTCTATTCTGAATACTGTTAACACAGTTAATACTGTTGGTCTGGTTTTTCAAGTTCCATGTATAAATTACCTCTTAAAACTGTGATTATTTTTTTCCCTTCCTCCCTTCCTCCCTCCCTCCCTTCTTCCCTTCCTCCCTCCTTTCCTTCCTTCCTTCCCTCCTTCCCTCCTTCCTTCCTTCCTTCCTACAGGATCTCAAAATAGGCTGGACTGCAATGGGTCTATAATAGCTAACTACAACTTGAAACTTGCAGACTCAAGCGATCCTCCCACCTCAGCTTCCTAAGTAGCTAGGATTGCAGGCGTGTGCCGCCAGGCTTGGATAGTTTTTTTTGCATTTTTTTGTAGAGACGGGGGTTCACCGTGTTGCCCAGGGTGATCTTGAACTCCTGACCTCAAGTGATCTGCCTGCCTCGGACTCCCAAAGTGCTGAGATGACAGGCATGAGCCACTGAGCCCAGCCCACTGATTTTCAATTGCCCTATCCAGATTTAGTGGTATGAATTTACTGATTGGGGCGTTTTGAACACACAGAATAACATGTTTAACTAAAGAACTTGTAATTGGGTGACTTATAAAATGAAACATTTTTATTTTCTAGGTATTATTAACCCAAAGAATCCCAAGGAAGCTCCAAAGTCCTTCAGCTTCGACTATTCCTACTGGTCTCATACCTCAGTGAGTACCCTCATTCCTCAGCACTGCCAGCTCCTGCCTCCTTTCCTGTTTCCTTGACAATTTGTCTTTTCTCTTAGCTGAGCAGGTCCAAGTTTTGTTTTTTAAGTGTTGTCTACCATAAGTTCATTCTTTGATATAGTAATGTAGCATTTTCATTCTTAGAAAGTATTTTGACTGATGAAAAGTTTATGCACACATACATATGTAAATATACATACAGAACATATTTTAGCTTACACCAAATTTATGCTGAACCTACACTAAATTTATACTGATTTTAGACATCCCTTGAGGATTTATTTATCAGTATCTTAGGATCCTCATTACCAACATTGTTGTCTATTGATCTTAGGAAATGCCAAATTATTATTATTATTATTTTGAGACGGAGTTTCATTCTGTTGCCCAGGTCAGAGTACAGTGGCACCATCTCTGCTCACTGCAACCTCTGCCTCCCAGGTTTAAGTGATTCTCCTGCCTCAGCCTCCCAAGTAGCTGGAATTACAGGTGCATGCCAGCATGCCTGGCTAAGTTTTGTATTTTTAGTAGAGACAGGGTTTCACCATGTTGGCCAGGCTGATCTCAAACTCGTGACCTCAAGTGATCCACCTGTGTCAGCCTCCCAAAGTGCTGGGATTACAGGCATGAGCCACCATGCCTGGCTAAAAATGTCAAATTAAAATTGCTTAGAGTACTGTTAATTTTAAGTGGAATTTTGAGGGAATGACCAGCAAGATTGGAATGACCACCATGAAATTGGTGATTTTTTTTTTTTTTTTTTTTTT
Organism: Saimiri boliviensis; assembly: GCF_048565385.1. NCBI lineage: Eukaryota > Metazoa > Chordata > Mammalia > Primates > Cebidae > Saimiri > Saimiri boliviensis. Next base: position 9,187,889 of record NC_133459.1, read on the forward strand.
GAGACCCAGTCTCGCTCTGTCACCCGGGCTGGAGTGCAGTGGGGCAATCTTGGCTCACTGCAACCTCTACTTCCTGGGTTTAAGCGATTCTCCTGCCTCAGCCTCCCGACCAGCTGGGACTACAGGCACCCAGCTAATTTTTCTGTTTTTAGTAGAGACGGGGTTTCACCATATTGGCCAGGCTGGTCTCGAACTCCTGACCTCTCCACCTGCCTCAGCCTCCCAAAATGCTGAGATTATAGGCATGAGTGACTGTGCCCGGCCAATTGTTTTTTTGTTTTTGTTTTTTTTGGAGACAGAGTCTCCATCACCAGGTGCCAGGCTGGAGTGCAGTGGCACGACCCTGGCTTACTGCAACCTCAGCCTCCTGGGTTCAAGCAATTCTCCTGCCTCAGCCTCCCGAGTAGCTGGGACTATAGGCGCACGCCACTGCGCCCAGCTAATTTTTTTCTATTTTTAGTAGAGACGGAGTTTCACCATGTTGGCCAGGATGGTCTCGATCTGTTGACCTCGTGATCCGCCCATCTCAGCCTCCCAAAGTGCTGGGATTATAGGCATGAGCCACCGCGCCTGGCCCCCAATTGTTTTTTTAATTGTAGTAAGGCAATGTGAGTTTTGAACATTTTAAAAGATGAAACCCTGTTTCTACTAAAAATACCAAAAAGGAAAAAATTAGTGGCTAGGTGCAGTGGTTCATGTTGTAATCCAGCACTTTGGGAGACTGAGGTGGGCAGATCACCTTAGGTCAGGAGTTTGAGACCAGCCTGGCCAACATGGTAAAACCCCATCTCTACTAAAAATAGAAAAATTAGCCAGGCATGGTGGTGGGCACCTGCAATCCCAGCTACTTAGGAAGCTGAAACAGGAGAATCACCTGAACCCCAGAGGCAGAGGTTGCAGTGAGTCAGGATTGTGCCGGTGAACACCAGCCTAGGTAACAAAGAGTGAAACTCCGTCTCAAAAAAAAAAAAAAGAAAAGAAAATTAACTGGGCGTGGTGGCAGGTGCCTGTAATCCCAGCTACTTGGGAGGCTGGGGCAGGAGAATTGCTTGAACCCAGGAGGTGGAGGTTGCAGTGAACCAAGGTTGCACCACTGTACTCCAGCCTGGGTGACAAAGCAAGATTCTATCTCAAAAATGAATGAATGAATGAAAGAGGTTGCAGATCCACACGGGAAACAAAAGATTACCAATGTCTAGGAAAATGGAGAGTAGGACCCTTCCTGGTATCCTTACTCAGTGTGGAACCCCAAATGTTCTTCTTGTTAGGGATTGTTCCTGGAGTTTACTTCTGCATGATTCATCTCTTTGTTAGGTGTTTTTGGTTTTGTTTTTCCTTTTTTTTTTTGACTGAGTCTCGCCCTGTTGCCCAGGATGGAGTACAGTGGCGCAATCTCGGCTCACTGCATCTCCACCTCCCTGGTTCAAGCGATTCTCCTGCCTCAGCTTCCTGAGTAGCTGGGATTATAGGCGTTGTGTCACCACGCCTGGCTAGTTTTTCTGTATTTTTAGTAGAGATGAGGTTTTGTCCTGTTGGCCAGGCTGGTCTCAAACTCCTGTCCTCAAGTCATCTATCTGCCTCAGCCTCCCAAAGTGATGGGATTACAGGCATGAGCCACCGTGCCCAGCCCTGGGGAATAGATGTTTTTTAACTATTGACAAAGCCTAATTGTCAAGGGAAGGGACTGAGAAGGAGAATGGAAATACTCTTCCCTGAAAGCAGTGTTTATTGAGAAATAGTTCTACTAGCTGGAGTGAGTTCAAAGAAGTATTTTATATGTGAACTTGACCCTTGGTCTTTTATTCTCATTTTCCACTTAAGAATATCTTGGCTTTGTGAATGAAAGAGTGATACTTTTAAGGTTATAGAAAATGAAATGAAATTATGCCAGATAATTTTATGTAGATATTTTTAAGTATGGCTGACCTGGATGACTCTAATAGTGCTTACGTTTGTGAGTGTGTGTGTGTGTGTGTGTGCGCGTGTGCATGTCCATGTATTTAATGAGAAAAGTAAATTTGTGTAGAGGGAGCTTAAAAAATGTGAAGTGAGTTTTAGATGACTGTTCTGATTCCAGACCCTTTTGTTTATTATGGAAGCTATCAAGTAAGTATAGGAAGAAATATCAATAAAAGGTCATTTATTTTTCCTTTCACTCTTTACAGCCTGAAGATCCCTGCTTTGCATCTCAAAACCGTGTGTACAATGACATTGGAAAGGAAATGCTCTTACATGCCTTCGAGGGATATAATGTTTGTATTTTTGCCTATGGGCAGACTGGTGCTGGAAAATCTTACACAATGATGGGTAAACAAGAAGAAAGCCAGGCTGGCATCATTCCACAGGTAAAAAACAAAACAACAGTCTTCTGCTCATTATTGCTGTTAGTCTTTAATTGCTTTAACAGTTATTTTTATTTGGTGAATGTTTATGTAGGGATTATTTTATGTCAGGCACAAAGGTGACTAACCCATTCTTTTCCCTGAGAGGAACTTACAGTTGAATGGGAAAGACCGACACGTACGCGTCTGTTGTTAAAGGTGGGAAAGTCAGTGTTTTGTAATGATTTTGCCATATATCCAAGGCGATATTATTGTATTGTTTGAAAAGTGGTACCAGCTTGTTAAAGCTCAGTTCTAAGTCCTAGGGACACCTGGGGAATATTGTTGATCTGATTTTTTCCCAAATTCTATGTATGGATCACCTCTCAAAAATGTGATTATTCTGGTGTTTTTTGTTTGTTTTTTTTTTTATAGCTTATTTGGAGATATTTTCATTTTATTTTCCTAATTTAATACTATTACTTTAGACATCAAACACTCTGAGATTCTCTTTCTTTTTTTAGAGCAGTTAGTATTATTGTATTTGATCTTTTATTGTTTGGGAGTGAAGAAGAGTTCTGACATAGATATTTATTTTTATTTTCATTATTTGTTTCACTTAGGATTTAACGGTGAAAGACATAAGTGTTTACAAATAACTTCGTTATTTACTTGTTTATTTGAGACAGGGTCTCACTCTGGTGACCAGGCTGGAGTGCAGTGGTGTGATCATGGCTCACTGAGGCCTTGACCTTCGAGGTTCAAGTGATCCTCCTGCCTCAGCCTCCAGAGTAGCTGGGACTATAGTCCTGTGCCACCATACCTAGATAATTTAAAAAATATTTTTGTAGAGACAGTCTTACAACATTTCCCAGACTGGTCTCAAACTCCTGGGCTCAAGTAATCTTGCTACCTTGACTTCCCAAAGTGCTGGGATTATAGGCATGAGCCACCACCTGGGACCTAAAAACTTAAAACAAAAAAAAAAGAAAAGAAAAGGAAAAAAAGATTAAATGAGAAGATTGCATTTAAAATTTTCCTTTTACAGTCATGCGTCTCTTAAGGATGGGGATACATTTTAAGAAATGCATCACTAGTCATTAGGTGCTTTTGTCGTTGTACAAACATCATAGAGTGTATTTACACAAACCCTGAAAGGTATAAACTACTCCACACCTAGACTACATTGTATAGCCTGTTGCTCCAAGGCTACAAACCTGTATAGCATGTTACTGTACTAAATACTATAGGCAGTTGTAATAGAATGTAAGTATTTTTGTACCTATACATATCTAAACAGAGAAAAGTACAGTAACAATATGATTAAAAAAAAAAAAAAAGACTTAAAATGGCACACCTGTGTAGGGCTCTTACCATGGAGTTGCAGGACTGGAAGTTGCTCTGGGTGAGCCAATGAGTGAGTGGTGAGTGAATGTGAAGGCCTAGGACATTGTAAGACATTGTAGACTTTATAAATGCTGCACACTTAGGCTACACTAAATTTACTTTTAAAAACAGTTTCCTTTCATTAATAAATTAACCTTAGTTAAATTATTATAACTTTTCTACTTTATAAGCTTTTAAATTGTTTAAACTTTCTGAGCCTTTTATGATAACTCTTAGTTTAAAACACAAACAGGCCCAACACGGTGACTCATGCTGGCAATCCCAGCACTTCAGGAGGCTGAGGCGGGGTGAATCACCTGAGGTCAGGAGTTCGAGACTAGCCTGACTAACATGGTGAAACCCTGTCTCTACTAAAAATACAAAAAATTAGCTGGGCATGGTGGCACATGCCTGTAATCCCAACTTAATTCGGGAGGCTGAGGCAGGATAATCAGTTGAACCTGGGAGATGGAGGTTGCAGTGAGTGGTGCCATTATACTTGAGCCTGGGCAACAAGAGTGAAACTCCGTCTCAGAAAAACAAAAATAAACACAAACACATTGTACAGCTCTACAAAAGTATTTTCTTTCTTGATAACCTCATTCTATAAGCTTTTTTGTATTTTTAAATTTTTTTCTTTTTTCCTCGAGACAGAGTCTTGCTTTGTCGCCCAGGCTGGAGTGTAGTGGTGCAGTCTCACAATCTCAGCTCACTGCAACCTCTGCCTCCTGGGTTCAATCAGTTCTTGTGCCTCAGCCTCCCAAGTATCTGGGACTACAGACACATACCACTACATCTTGCTAATTTTTGTATTTTTAGTAGAGATGGGTTTTGCAATGTTGGCTAGACAGGTTTTGAACTCTGGCCTCAAGTGATCTGCCTGCCTTTGCCTCCCAAAATGCTGACATTACAGGCATGACCAATTGTACCCGAGCAATTTTTTTTTTTTTTTTTTTTTTGAGATAGAGTTTTGTTCTTTCTGCCCAGGCTGGAGTCAGTGGCACGATCTTGGTTCACTGCAACCTCCGCCTCCCAGATTGAAGCGATTCTCTTGCCCTCAGCCTCCAGGGTAGCTGGGACTACAGGTGCGCATCACCACGTCCAGCTAATTTTTGTATTTTTAGTAGAAACAGGGTTTTGCCATTTTGGCCAAGATGTTCTGGATCTTCTGACCTTGTGATCTGCTTGCCTCAGCCTCTCAAAATGCAGGGATTACAGGTGTGAGCCACTGCACCCAACCACATTTTAAATTTTTTTAAAAAAATTGTAGGCCATGCACGGTGGCTCAGCCTGTAATCCCAGCGCTTTGGGAGGCTGAGGCAGGTAGAGCAAGAGGTCAAGAGATGGAGACCATCCTGGCCAACATGGTGAAACCCCATCTCTACAAAAAATACAAAAATTAGCTGGGCGTGGTGACACACGCCTGTAGTCCTAGCTACTCTGGAGGGTGAGGCAGGGGAATCACTTGAACCCGGGAGGCGGAGGTTGCATTGAGCTGAGATTGCGCCACTGCGCTCCAGCCTGGGTGACAGAGCGAGAACCCGGCTCTAAATATAAATAAATAAATAAATAAATAAATAAATCTTTTTTCTTTAAAACTAAGACACATATTTATTTATTTATTTTTTGAGATGGAGTCTTGATCTGTCACCCAGGCTGGAGTGCAGTGTCACAATCTTGACTCACTGCAACCTCCACCTCCGGAGTTCAAGCGATTCTCCTGCCTCAGCCTCCTGAGTAGCTGGGACTACAGGCATGTGCCACCATGTGCAGGGGTTTCACCATGTTGGCCAGGGTGGTCTCGATCTCTTGACCTCTTGATCTGCCCACCTCGGCCTCCCAAAGTGCTGGGATTACAGATGTGGACCACTGCACCCAGCCTAAGACACATGTTTATTAGTCTAGGCCTACACAGTATCAGGATCATCAAGCTATCACTAGGTGATAGGAATTTTTCAGCTTCCTTATAATCTTATGGGGACCACTATCCTGTATGCAATCCATTGTTGACTGAAACATGGTTATGCAGCATATGACTGACTTTATTCAAAGTATTAATCATATCTTGGTGTTTATGATATATATTTTGAGACAGAATGAGAAAGGACGTCTGGCTAATTCATTGAGCTTGTGTGGATAACTTAGTACTCCTCTCATTTGTTCTATTCATGCCTCTCTTATTCTGCTTCCCTAGTTATGTGAAGAACTATTTGAAAAAATAAATGACAACTGTAATGAAGAAATGTCTTACTCTGTAGAGGTGAGTACAGCCATGAGTTGACACCAGAGGCCCTTGTTTTACATTCCCTCAAGCATGACTTTTAAATGGCTCCGAATTATGACTGTGGTATGGATCACTTTAACTATTCCTTCAGTTTTGTTCTTTTAGGCTATTTTTGGGTTTTGGGTATAATGAATCATGTCATAATTTAATCTTTTTTTTTGCTGGTGGGTGGGCATTGGGGGACAGGGTCTCACTTGGTTGCTCAGGCCCTGGAGTACAGTGGCATGATTATAGCTCACTGCAGCCTTGACTTTCTGGGCCTAAGTGATCCTACCTCAGCCTCTCGTAGCGAGGACTATGGTGTGTGCCACCACCACCCCTGGATAATTGATTTTTTTTGGTAGAAACAGAGTTTCCCTGTGTTGCCCAAGTTGGTATTGAACTCTTGGGCTCAAGCAGTCTTCCTTCCTCTAACTCTGAAGGTACTGGGAGTACAGTGTGAGCCACTGAACCCAACCACAGTTAAGTCTTTGTTCATAAGTGTATGCATTTATTTTCTGTTATTATCTTTTGTATGTTTCTTGGTGTTTAAATAATACATTTGAATTGCCAGTTGCCTTTTTAGAAAGTAAGACTGTGTAACAGTTTTCAGTCATACCAGGAGAGTGCAAGCACCATTGTGCCTTTGCCAACATTTAGTATTTTCAATTTTTTATCTTTGGTAATTTGATAATATAAGTATTCTCTTATTTAAATTTGAATTTCTTTGATTATTAGTGTGGTTCACCATCTTGTAAATTATGGGTTGCCTTTACATTTTGGGTTCACGATGTTTTTCTGATTTATTTGTGGGAACTCTCCTCCTTTAATACTTTTTTTTTTTTTTATTTTTTTTCTTTAAAAAAGTGATGATACACAGGTTTCCAGCTCCTAGGTAATGGCATTTTTTTTTTTTTTTTTTTTTTTTTTTCTCAGACAGAGTCTTGCTCTGTCGCCAGGTGCCAGGCTGGAGTGCAGTGGCGCAATCTTGGCTCACTGCAGTCTCTCTCCTGGGTTCAAGCAATTCTCCTGCCTCAGCCTCCGGAGTAGCTGGGACTGTAGGTGCACGCCACCACGCCTCACTAATTTTTGTATTTTTTAGTAGAGACGGAGTTTCACCATGTTGGCCAGGATGGTCTCAATCTCTCAACCTTATGATCTGCCCACCTTGACCTCCCAAAGTGCTGGGATTACAGGTGTGAGCCACTGCACCCGGTCTAATATTGTTAATAATGGTTTTTGGCAGGCATAGGTTTTAAATATATATAATCAAATCTCCTCCCCTTCCTACTTTTTTAATTGCTAATAAAAACTTGGAAAGGGCCGGGTGTGGTGGCTCAAGCCTGTGGTCCCAGCACTTTGGGAGGCCGAGGCGGGTGGATCACGAAGTCAGGAGATCAAGACCATGCTGGTCAACATGGTGAAACCCTGTCTCTACTAAAAATACAAGAAAATCAGCTGGGCATGGTGGTGCGTGCCTGTAGTCCCAGCTACTCGGAAGGCTTAGGCGGGAGAATTGCCTGAACCCGGGAGGCGGAGGTTGCGGTGAGCCGAGATTGCGCCATTGCACTCCAGCCTGGGTAACGAGAGCGAGACTCCGTCTCAAAAACAAAACAAAACAAAACAAAAAAAACTTGGAAAGTAATTATCCGTCCTCTGTTTACCCTGGCTCTTTCATGAAGTCTATAGAATTACATTTATTTGATAAGCATTCCCTCTGTTTTGTATGTGCTTTAAGAAGCTGTTTTGAGGCCTGGCGTGGTGGCTCACGCTATAATCCCAGCTCTTTGGAAGGCAAGTGGATCATTTGAGGCCAGGAGTTTGAGACCAGACTGGCCAACATGGCAAAACCCTGTCTCTACTAAAAGTACAAAAAATTAGCTGGATGTCGGGGTGCACACCTGTAATCCCAGCTACTCGGGTGGCTGAGGCATGAGCAATTGCTTGAACCCAGGAGGCAGAGGTTGCAGTGAGCCAAGATCATGCCACTGCAACCCAGCCTGAGTGACAGAGCAAGAGTGTCTCAATAAAAAAAAAAAAGAAGCTGCTGTTTCTCTCTCTCTTCCTCTCTCTCTAACCACTCCCCATACCTTTTTTGGTATTTACTTTCATAGTAACTGAAATATTAAAGTGTTCTGTTACCTTGAGTCTGTTCTGAAAAAAATAGCTGCCTTTTAAGCAATCTCACGATTTTTTTTTTTTTTGTTATACTTTGTGATTCTCTGTAGGCTTACAGCATTTAATTCCTAGTTAATTGACTTAATTGCTTTGGGTTTTTTTCTTTACCTTTAAGATGTTGCATAAATGTATAAATTCTAAGGAATTCTGCCTTGTGAACTGCTGCTCTAGGCATATTTTGTGTTAAAATAAATTTTCTGAATAGCTTGTTTCATAGTTATTCTTTTTTGAATCAGGTGAATTTTTGAGCTTACAGGTAATAAAAGAGGATGCCCTTTTCTTTCATATTAGAGTTCCCAGGCTTACTTGGAGTGGAGCATAGATTCCTAGTTGACACTGGTTTTTTGCCACATTTGTGGGACCTCTCTACCTGCCTCTTCTGCTTCCTTCTCTGTTTACTTTGCTCCACCCATACGGGCTTTTTTGCTGTTTCAAGAACATACCAGAAACATTCCTGCTTCAAAGCCTCAACATTGACTTTTCCTCCTGCCTCTAATGTTCTTCACTTGGATGTCATTTTGACTAAGTTTTTCACATTCAAGTCTCCTTAAATCTCATTCTCTCAATGAGACTTACCTTGACCACTTTATTTAATACTGTACCTTGCCCTTCACCCCACATTCTGAGCTCTGTTGCCCTGTTCTAATTTCTTTTTTCTATTTTCAGCATGTTCTAACATGCTTTCTCAGTTACCTATTTTTTATGTTTGTTGTTGATATCAATGTCCCTTGCTAGAAGCATAAGCTCACTGGGGCAGGGTCCTTTGTCTGTTTCATTTAGTGATGGGTACCAATTGCCTAGAATAGTGCCTGTAAGAGAAGGGTGCTCAGTGAGTTGAATCTGCCAGGTGGCATCTGGCGTGGTTGGTGCATAAGTAAAAGAAATAAATGATGATGGCCACATGTACCCCAGAACTTTAAGTATAAGTTAAAAAAATTAAACAAAGGAATGATAATGATGCCTTTGGATGGATTCACATATCAGAGAATAAGGAATGGAGCACATGAACTTTTACCCAGATTCTTTGGGTTCTCTTTGTCTCACATTTGTGTGAAAAGGGACGAGTGTTCCAAAAGATGTAATATATTCCGGGGATTCAGGATTCTATGTACAAATTTAAGGACATAGCAGTGATTGAAGAGTCATCTCAGTTTCTAGGATGACTTGCTGTCAGAAGAATATTTGTTTTTCTGTTATTTTACTCTCAGATTAATTACTTTATCTTTCAAGGTTGCCTTTTTTTTTTTTTTTTTTTTTTTTTTTTTTTTTTTTTGAGACAGAGTCTTGTTCTGTTGCTCAGACTGGAGTGTAGTGGCTTGGTCTCAGCTCACTGCAACCTCCACTTCCCAGGTTCAATTGATTTCTCCTGCTACAGCCTCCCACATAGCTAGAGTTATAGGCGCCCACCACCATGCCTGGCTAATTTTTTGTAGTTTTAGTAGAGATGGGGTTTCACCATGTTGGCCAGGCTGGTCTCCAACTCCTGACCTTGTGATCTGCCTACCTCGGCCTCCCAAAGTGCTGGGATTACAGGCATGAGCCACCATGCCTGGCCTTTTTTTTTTTTTTTTTTTTTTTTGGACAAGGTCTTGCTCTGTTACCCAGGCTGCAGTACAGTGGTGCAAACAGGGCTCACTGCAGCCTTGACCTCCTGGGCTCAGTGATCTTCCTGCCTCAGCCTCCTGAGTAATCTGAGCCATGCATTATGGCACAGGCATGTGCCATAATGCATGGCTCCCAAAATACTGGGCTTACAGGCATGAGCAACTGCATCTGGCCAAGTTCTCAAAGTTTTTTTTTAAGACAGTCTCGCTCTGGCCAGGCGCAGTGGCTCACGCCTGTAATCCCAGGACTTTGGGAGGCCAAGGCGGGCAGATCACGAGGTCAAGAGATTGAGACCATCCTGGCCAACGTGGTGAAACCCCGTCTCTACTAAAAATACAAAAAAATTAACTGGGCGTGGTGGCACGCGCCTGTGGTCCCAGCTACTCAGGAGGCTGAGGCAGGAGAATTTCTTGAACCCGGGAGGCAGAGGTTGCAGTGGGCCAAGGTCACACCACTGCACTCCAGCCTGGCACCTGGTGACAGAGTGAGACTGTCTCAAAAAAAAAAGTCTTGCTCTACTGCCAGGCGCCAGGCTGGAGTGCAGTAGCACGATCTTGGCTCACTGCAACCTCTGCCTCCTGGGTTCAAGCAGTTCCCCTGTCTCAGCCTCCCGAGTAGCTGGATCTACAGGTGCGTGCCACCACACCTAGCTAATATTTGTATTTTAGTAGAGACAGGGTTTCACCATGTTGGCCAGGATGGTCTCGATCTCTTGACCTTATGATCCTCCTGCCTTGGCCTCCCAAAGTGCTGGGATTACAGATGTGAGTCACCACGCCCGGCCCAAGTTCTCAATTTTTTAAAACTGATTTTATTATTATTATTATTATTATTTTTTTTTTTTTTTTGAGACGGAGTTTCGCTCTTGTTACCCAGGCTGGAGTGCAATGGCGCGATCTCGGCTTACCGCAACCTCCGCCTCCTGGGTTCAGGCAATTCTCCTGCCTCAGCCTCCTGAGTAGCTGGGATTACAGGCACGCACCACCGTGCCCAGCTAATTTTTTGTATTTTTAGTAGAGACGGGGTTTCACCATGTTGACCAGGATGGTCTCAATCTCTCGACCTTGTGATCCACCCGCCTCGGCCTCCCAAAGTGCTGGGATTACAGGCTTGAGCCACCGCGCCTGGCCCACGATTTTATTATTTTATCTTATTATTTATTTATTTATTTTTAGAGGCAGGGTCTCACTGTCACCCAGGCTGGAGTGCCGTGGTGTGATCTTGGCTCACTGCATCTCTGACGTTCTGGGCTCAAGTGATCACTTTGGACCACTGGCACACACCACCACATCTGGCTAAGTTTTTGTATTTTTGGTAGAGATGGGGTTTTACCATGTTACCCAGGTTGGTCTGGAACTCCTGAGCTCAAGCAGTCTGCCCACCTTAGCCTCCCAAGGTGCTGGGATTCTAGGCGTGAGCCACCACAACCAGCCTTTAACTGACTTTAAAATACAAAATAAGGCTAGGTGCGGTGGCTCATGCCTATAATCCCTGCATTTCAGGAGGCCGAGATGGGAGGACTGCTTGAGCCCAGGAGTTCAAGAACAGCCCGGGCAATATGGTCAGACCCTGTCTCTACAAAAAAAAAAAAAAAAAAAAAAAAAAAAATTGAAAATAGCTAGGTATAGTGGCATGTGCTTGTAGTACCAGTTACTCCAGAGGCTGAGGCAGGATTGCTTAAGCCCAGGAAGGCAAGGCTGCATGAGCTGCATTTGAGCCACTGCACCCCAGCCTGGGTGACAGTTTAAGACTCAGTCTCAAAAAATATATAAAAATAAAAATAAAATACAGTATACAAATACAGTCAGAGACTGAATGAAAGAAAATGGTGATAGAAATGGAATTAAAGTTCCATTCCAGATACTCTGAAAACGTGTTTATAGATACTTAAAGTTTAAAAATGCAGGAGCTGTAGTGTATGCTTAAATAACTCCATGATAGAGAAGGATCTGTTTCCTGGGTAGCATCATAATGTGCCCTATTGTGGTGAATTTATCCCAGTTCAGAGCCTTGTTTGCTTAGAAGTCTGATTTTGTAGATACATCAAGAAAAGGACTATCCTTCAAAGTTAAAGACTCTTGAGTAAAGTTCATTTGACTGATGTGATAGAACCAAGTTGTTGGTTTGTTACTTTCCCATGAGAAGTAACTATTACTAAGGCCAGAATGTTGGCAAAACTAATATATTATCTTTCTGTGGACAGACCGCTGTTGGAACCCTGTTGGTTGTTTGATGTGCATGGAATTAGAAGGAGATAAGTTGCTTAGATACATGTTAAGAAATGATAGCCTAATGCATTCATCATCATGATGGGAATGGTCCTGCCAGTGGGACAAGAATTTATGAAGTGTATTGTCTGAGGCTCCTTTCTCCCCCACAAATCTGGGATAGGTCCTGCCACCACCAGCTTTCATGCTGATCTACCCCTTATCCCTTCTGGGGAATACATTGTCCAAGTTGGTAACAGTGTGGTCAGTTTTTTTTTTTTTTTTTTTTTTCCTCCTGAGATGGAGTCTTGCCCCGTCACCCAGGCTGGAGTGCAGTGGTGTGATCTCAGCTCACTGCAACCTCCACCTCCTGGGTTCAAGCAGTTCTCCTGCCTCAGCCTGCCAAGTAGCTGGGATTACAGGCGCGTGCCATGGCACACGCCACCACGCCCAGCTAATTTTTTGTATCTTTAGTAGAGACAGGGTTTCACCATGCTGGCCAGGCTGGTCTCAAAGTCCTGACCTTGTGATCCATCCATCTCAGCCTCCCAGAGTGCTGGGATTACAGGTGTAAGGCACTGCACCTGGCCGGTCAGGCTTAGAGTTAGCCTCACCCTTCTGTTTTGTCTTCTCAGCTCTGTAATACTGATGTTGTTACTTGGTTTTAATTCTAATAGAAGTCTTATTTCCAAGCTCTTAGAGTAACCTCAGTGCAAATCCCAGTTATTGACAACAGTATACATTTTTAAAAACATATTGATAACTGATAAATTGCTGCTAAAATATTTTTTAGCAGTCACTACTTTCCAGAGATAACCTGTTCACCTCTTCCTTACAGGGAAAGTCTGAAGGCTGGTTCTCACCTAGGCAGTGTGATTATCTGTGCATATCGTTAATAGAATAAAAGGGCCTAGAGTTACAGCTTTTCACTTTGTAAAGGTTGCTGATCTCTAATCTTAGAGTTTTTAATAAAAGTTAATTTTTTTTCTGTGTGTGATTACTTTTCCTTTCTTTTCCTTTCCTCTCTTTCCCTCCCTTCTCCTCTTTCTTCTTTCTTCTTTTTGACAGAGTGTCATTCTGTTGCCCAGGCTGAAGTGCAGTGACGATCTCGGCTCACTGCAACCTCCACCTCCTAGTTTCAGGAGATTCTCCTGCCTCAGCCTCCTGAGTAGCTGAGACTACAGGCACGTGCCGCCACACCTGGCTCCTTGTTGTATCTTTAGTAGAGACGGGGTTTCATCATGTTGGCCAGGCTGGTCTGGAACTCGTAGTTGTAGTGATCTCAAGTGATTTGCCGCCCATTGGCCTCCCAATGCGTGGGAGTGCTGGGATTACAGGCATGAGCCATTGCGCCTGGCCTCTGTATTTGATTTCTTTTTCTGTCTTCTAATTCACTTTACTAATTTGTTTATAGGTGAGCTACATGGAAATTTACTGTGAAAGAGTACGAGATTTGCTGAATCCAAAAAACAAGGGTAATTTGCGTGTGCGTGAACACCCACTTCTTGGGCCCTATGTGGAGGATCTGTCCAAGTTGGCAGTTACTTCCTACACAGACATTGCTGATCTCATGGATGCTGGGAACAAAGCCAGGTATGGTAGGAAATAGGAACAGGACTGAGGTCTTTTGCATGTTTTGAGGCCCTTTGTTCCCAGTTAAGGGTTTGAGGCCACATTCATACCTGTGAAAGTTGCTTTAATTGTGGAGTCCTCTGACCCTTTGGCTGTGCTGTAACAAGGGCTTCAGCATTTTAAGTACCTTTCTTCTCATCTAAGCAATGCATTGCTAAAACATGTTAGAGCTCTGGTTAAGTTTTACTGTTAGGTTTTGATCAAGTTGTGGTAAAATGTTAGTTATGTATATATGTGGCTATGGTGGTAATTGATTCTGGAATAAATGAATAGTAATAAAGAATAAAAATTAAATGCTTCATTGATTTCTAAAGGGATAGCTGGAGTATGAAAAATGATTCTGATGGGGTGCCTTTGGAATTGGAGAGTAACTTGATGGGCTCACAAATAAGGCAGTATTGAGAGCAATTGTGTAAGTGACAATCTTGCAATCTGTGAATAAGTTTAAGACTATTGCTTGTGATTGTAATGCTTATAACGTGGAGGCTGCTGTCCATTTCAACTCTCATCTAAGAATTCCATTGTCACGTGGTCACCTTTATGTTTATTTAGGACAGTGGCAGCTACAAACATGAATGAAACAAGTAGCCGTTCCCACGCTGTATTTACAATTGTTTTCACCCAGAAGAAACATGATAATGAGACCAACCTTTCCACTGAGAAGGTAGGAGAACTTCAGTCTTTAGGTTTGAGTTGTGAAGGATGGAGATTTTGAGAAGTCCCTTTTGTTGCCCTCTGCTTTTTGTGAAAGGTTGGGTGTGGGGGGTGCTCTTTCACTTAATGGAGGGTGTTTTATAGCCTCTGCTTATCATTTTTCTTCACCCTACACCAGTTTTCTGTATAGGTTCTTAAATGAAGATGCAAGATAGAGAATATAGTTAAGAAAAAAGCAATCCAGGACTTTGATTGTCAAAAACTACTTAATACAAGACAGTTAAGCAGTCTCACAGGAGAAAATTGTTTCTTTTCTTCTTCTTGACTGGAACCTTTTTATTATTACCTTATTAGCTACCTTTGGTATGCGTATTCTTTTTTATTTTTATTTTTTGAGCTATGATAATGTTATAGTGGGATTAAATGTTTAAGCAAGTGATATGTTTTATTCCTGGAAAATAACTCCACAGCAGTTCTGATGTTCTTCAAATACCTTTGCTTACTGATTTTTCATTTTCTATAGTGGTTAAATGTCACAGACTTTGCAGTTAGATTGCTTGCGTTGAATTCTGATTCTGCCACTTTTCAGCTATATTATCTTGGGCAAACTACTTAACTTCTTTGTTTCTCAGTTTCTGCATCCATAACAGCCTGATAGGATTGTTAAAAGGATTAAATGTTAATGTAGATTAAGTGCATACAATAATGTCTTTCACAGAGTAGCCACTCAATAATGTTAATTGTATTATTATTGTTTTTTTGAGATGGAGTCTCGCTCTGTATACCAGGCTAGAGTGCAGTGGCGCGACCTCACCTAACTGCAACCTCTGCCTCCCAGGCCCGGTTCAAGCAATTCTCCTGCCTCAGCCTCCCGAGTAGTTGGGATTACAGGCACACAGCACCATGCTCAGCTAATTTTTCTGTTTTTAACATGTTGGCCAGGCTGGTCTTGAACTCCTGACCTCATGATCCATCCGCCTTGGCCTCCCAAAGTGCTGGGATTACAGGCATGAGCCACCACACCCAGACTTTTATTATTGTTAATAATAAAAAATTGATGTCAAATACTACTTTGTCTATATTCCTAGGAAGGATGCAACTGGATTTTAAAATTTGAAGTTAGGTTTATTGTGTTGGCAATTATACAAGATCCTTTGCCTTATAAAATGAGTACTTTATATACCACTGTCACTAATTACTAGATCACCTTTTATTTGGTGACTTATTTCTAGCTGAAAATGAGTCTTAAAAATATACTCCTCTTGGGCACAGTGGCTCACACCTGTAATCGCAGCACTTTGGGAGGCTGAGGCAGGTGGATCACCTGAGGTCAGGAGTTCAAGACCAGCCTGGCCAAAATGGTGAAACCCTGTCTCACACAAATACAAAACATTAGCTGGATGTGTTGCTGTGCACCTGTAATCCTAGTTACTCTGGGATTATTCTGAGGCTGAGGCAGGAGAATTGCTTAAACCCAGGAGGTGGAAGTCAGAGTGAGCTGAGGTTGCGCCATTACACTTCAGACTGGGCAAAAAAAAAAAAAAAAAAAGGCCAGACACAGTGGCTCACGCCTGTAATCCCAGCATTTTGGGAGGCTCAGGCAGGTGGATCATGAGGTCAGGAGATAGAAACCATCCTGGCTAACATAGTGAAACACTGTCTCTAATAAAAATACAAAAAAATAGCTGGATGTGGTGGCACGTGCCTATAGTCCCAGCTCCTCAAGAGGCTGAGGCAGGAGAATCACCTGAACCCAGGAGGCAGAGGTTGCAGTGAACTGAGATTGCAACACTACATTCAGGCCTGGGCGACAGAGCAAGACTCTGTCTCAAAAAAAAAAGAAAAGAAAGAAAGAAAGAAAAAGAAATACTCCTTATATAGGTGATCAAATAACTTGCTTAGCCAGAGGTTATAATATTAATGCTATTTATTTGTTATTATTTATCTGAATGGCAGCAAAGAACATTGTATATGGAAGTGTTTTGCCCTTCTCTCATGATGTCGAATCTACAAAATTAATGTTAATCACATAATCATAGCTTTCCTGATAATCCCTTTTGCATACTTTTGTCTAAACTTTCCTGAAGCTTTATTTTTTTACAACTTTATTGAGGTATTATTGAAGTATACAGTAAAGTGCACATATGTAAAGCATAAAATTTCGTCAGTTTTGACATATTTGTATACCTTTGAAACTAGTGCCACAATCCAGAGAATATATATATTTTTTTATAGAGACGGGGTTTCGCCATGTTGGACAGGCTGGTTTTGAACTCCTGACCTCAAGTGATCCGCCCGCCTCGGCCTCCCAAAGTGCTGGGACTATAGGCATGAGCCACCACGCCCAACTGAGAATGTTTATTATTCTCAAAAGTTGCTTCATACTTCTTCTCTGGCTTTCTCTATTCCTCCTTCTATTGCAATCCCTAGGCAATTCAGGACGTGCCTTTTGTCACTATATATTAGTTTACATTTTCTAGAATTTTATGTAAATGGAATCATAGAGTATGTACTGATTTTTTGCCTGGAGTCTTACTTAGCACAGTGATTTTGAGATTCATTTATGCTCCTGTGTTTATCAGTAGTTCCTTTTCATTGCTGATGAGTATTGCGCTGTACATACACACCACAGTTTATTGCTTCAGCTGTTGATGGGCTTTTAAACTGTTTGCAGTTTTTGACAAAGCTGCTGTGAACATTTGCATACAAGTCTTTGTGTGGACATTTGTTTTTTTCTGTTGGTAAATACTTAGGAGTAGGATGATTGAGTCTTACTGTACCTTCTTAAGAAATGTCAAATTATTTTCCGAAGTGATTATGTACCATTTTATATTCCCACCAGCAGTATGTAAGAGTTCCAGTTGCTTAAAGCTTCATTTTTAGTATGCCATTTATTGAGTTGATGAGTTTTATATATTTTTACAACATACTCTAGTAAAATATGTCATGTTTATCCTAAAGATACTTTTCTTGAACTGCGATAATTGCTATGAATTTTGTGCATGCTGGTTTTTTTTTTTTTTTTTTTTTTTTTTGAGATGGAGTTTCGCTCTTGTTACCTAGGCTGGAGTGCAATGGCGCGATCTCAGCTCACCACAACCTCCGCCTCCTGGGTTCAGGCAATTCTCCTGCTTCAGCCTCCTGAGTAGCTGGGATTACAGGTCATGCACCACCATGCCTAGCTAATATTTTGTATTTTTAGTGGAGACGGGGTTTCACCATGTTGACCAGGATGGTCTCGATCTCTTGACCTCGTGATCCACCCGCCTCAGCCCCCCAAAGTGCTGGGATTACAGGCTTGAGCCACCGCGCCCGGCCTCTTTTTGTTTTTAATTAAAATTTTTTTTTGTAGAGACACAAGATTCTCCAGTGTTGCCAGGCTGGGGTACAGTAGACAGCTTTGAACTCCTGGGCTCAAAGAAGCTTCCCAAGTAGCTGGGACTCCAGCCGTGCGCCACTGCATCTTCTGTGCATGCTGTTTAAACTGACTCTGATATATGTTGTCTTCATCTTTTTGTGTCATATTTAAGAGCTCTAATATTTTTAATTTTCTCTATACCTTAATCCTTTAAAAAACATTCTGCCTCTAAATGTTTTCTACTTCTACCTTCCTTATTTTTGAATTGCCCCCATGTTATTTTTCTTTATCAGGTCAGTAAAATCAGCTTGGTGGATCTAGCAGGAAGTGAACGAGCTGATTCAACTGGTGCCAAAGGAACTCGATTAAAGGTATTTATTTGAGCAAGTAAATGGCCTGATCAATAAATGTTCTGTACCATGTGACAGCAAAGTGTGGCTAGTGGGCCAAATTCAGCCCACTAGCTATTTTTGTAAGTAAGGTGTTATTGAAACACAGCTACATACATTTGTTTATGTATTGTCTGTGGCTGCTTTTGCACTACAATGGTAGTGTTGTAACAGAGACCATATGGCTCAAAAAACCTAAAATAATTTGTGTTTGTCCTTTTATGGGAAAATTTTGCAGACTCCTGATCTGTAACTTCAATGGAAGGATGAGTTATCAAACTAAATAGTTAGGGAGAATGTCATAGAGTGAAAGTTGAATTGCATTTTGAGGAACAGGCAGCATTTGGCTAGGTGGAATTAAGAGATGGCCATGGGAAAAGGATATACAAGATTCAGATGTGAGAAGAACAGAAATTTCATGTTGATGAGTTGAGGGAAGAAGATTACACACATCTGTAAGCTTTTGGAGCACAAACATCTTGAAGATACTTTAGGACTGTGAGTTAGGCTTGTGGTCTCAGCATGTTATTATCAAGTGGAGAAAAGGACAGATTGAGGACTAAAGGTCGTTTTTAGAATTTGTAGTAATAAAGAGATATGCTAGCATATGGCAAATCATATTTTATGTTCTGTATTATATGGCAGTCGTAGAAATTCTTTCTAATTCTTTCATTTTTGGTATTTATTTTAGGAAGGAGCAAATATTAATAAGTCTCTTACAACTTTGGGCAAAGTTATTTCAGCCTTGGCCGAGGTGGTAAGTTTTATACTTCGTTCATTATAAAGGGAGTTGTGTCTATTCAGCAAATATACTTGATGATATTTTATTATTTTATTATCTATGAAGGCTGTCCTTCTGTGGCCCTTTTATGTGATCTTGCCTTTCTCCTTTAGAGCTTTTCAGATAAGATACTAGGTATAACACAGTTTGACTTTGTACTGAAAGTAAAAGAGATTAAGGAGAACAAAAGTAAATATAGATCTATAAAAACTAGAGCCAACACTTAACGTTTGACTCATTTTTTGAGCCTTATTTTATGTCTCTCACAAAAATCAAGTATATTTATTGTCTCTTCTTTTCCTGTGCAGTCTTTTCTGAGTAGGATGCAGTATCTTTTGGAGTATTTTGAACAGTTTGGCTTTGGAGAATGCAGTTGATTTGAGGGCCAGTAGTATTTTTTCCCCCAGTAGTTTTATTCTTTCCTGTTCCTTAACAATCGAACACTAAAGCAAAAACATTTTTTTAAATTAGGGGCTTAATTATCTACATTACTTAAATTAGTCACTGTGTGTTCTAGTTTAGTTTAATACCTCATTTTAATTGCTAAGAAGAATGAAATGCTTTCTTGCTTACCTTGGAGAAATTATAACCTCTGATATAAAATTTAAACAAATTATTATTTCTACTTGGAGGCTTATCCTGTGTTCTTGTTTTCTCTTTTAAATGCTTTCACCTGTAGGATAACTGCACTAGCAAGGTATGGTGGGGATTGGTAGAGATAAACTACCTGTAGAATTGACTTTTATGTTTTAAATCCTCATCAGGATGTATGGAAGCATAAGTAGGAATGGAGCCTTCAAAAATCTTCTCGTCATTTGTTTCTGGCTCTGAAATTTAGAGTGACTGTTTAGGGTGACCACAAATCATGAGATTTCACACCAGAATTAACTTATAGAACATGATCTGCTTTAGAGAAGGAATTAAGAATAAAGAAACAAGGCGGGGCACAGTGCTTATGCCTGTAATCCTAGCACTTTGGGAGGCCGAGGCAGGTGGATAATTTGAGTCAAAGTTTGAGAACAGCCTAGTCAACATGGTGAAACCCCATCTCTACTAAAAACACAAAAATTGGGCCAGACGCGGTGGCTCATGCCTGTAATCCCAGCACTTTGGGAGGCTGAGGTGAGTGGATCACGAGGTTGAGAGATCGAGACCATCCTGGCCAACATGGTGAAACCCCGTCTCTACTAAAAATACAAAATATTAGCTGGGCGTGGTGGCACATGCCTGTAATCCCAGCTACTTGGGTGGCTGAGGCAGGAGAATCGCTTGAACCCAGGAGGTGGAGGTTACGGTGAGCCAAGATTGTGCCATTGCACTCCAGCCTGGGCAACAAGCGCAAAACTCCGTCTCAAAAAAAAAAAAAAAAAAAAACACACACAAATTAGCTGGGCGTGGTGGCACGTGACTAGAGTGTCCCAGCTACTCAGGGTTTTTTTTTTAATTTTTATTTTTTAAAAGACAGAGTCTACTCTGTCGCCCAGGCTGGAGTACAGTGCTATAATCTCAGCTCACTGCATCCTCTGCCTCCCAGGTTCAAGCGATTCTCCTGCCTCAGCCTCCCAAGTAGCTGGGGCTACAGGTGCGCAGGACTACATGTGTGAGCCGCCGCATCCAGCCTACTCAGGGGTTTTAAACTGAGATATTAGGCCTCAAGGATTACATAGTGGAATGAAAGTCTGTTCCACTAATCTGAATGACTGAAAGGCTTAATTCTCCCTTGAGGTCTGTGCAATCTATAATTGAACCTGCTATTGGAAATGAGTTTCTGATTGGTGCATTGTGTGTCTGTGGGTGGGATGACATGATGTAGATATATTTGATAAGAAATGGAATTAAAATGTTTCTTGCCTACTGCCTTTCCTCCTCAAAAAAATAAACAGAGGCCAGCCACTCAGTAGTCTTTTTCTGAATAGAAAATGTACTGGTGCAAGTAGTAGGGTCATCCTTAGTTTAACATTGGATTATACCAAGACTGTAGGACTGGACTATAAAACTGGTGATTTGATGCCCTGGTTTGCCCCTTAGTAGCTTCTTTTTTTTTTTTTTTTTTTTTTGGAGAGTGAGTCTCATGCTGTTGCCTAGGCTGGGGTACAGTGGCACAATCTCAGATCACCGCAACCTCTACTTCCCGGGTTCAGGCGATTCTTCTGCCTCAGCCACCCAAGTAGCTGAGATTACAGGTGTCTGCCACCACCCCCAGCTAATTTTTTGTATTTTTAGTAGAGACAGGGTTTCATCATGTTGGCCAGGCTGGTCTCGAACTCCTGACCTCAGTGATCTTCCCACCTCAGTCTCTCAAAGTGTTGGGATTACAGGTGAGAGCCACTGCACCCAGCCTCCCCTTGGCAGCTTCTTAAAGTGTCACAACATGGTAGTTGACTAGCAGATATTTGAATAGCTGTTACTTGTAAAGCATTTGCATTAATTTTTACTTTTAGAGAATATAATTTTTTTTCATTTTAGCACTGCCTTTTTGTTGGTGCTTTTTGCTTTATCCTGTGGTGGTAATAAGAAGGATCATGAAGAAAGCTGTATAAGTAGACTTAGTAGAACATTTGTCTTGAAACTTTTATAGATTTCTAAATTTACAAATCATACCACTTTCTTAGACCTTTTTACTTTTAGTCTTTGCTTCAGTAATTGGATTATTTTTGGCATAATTTCCTTTCAAAAAGACCAAACGAGTATTATTTTACAAGAGTTAGTAGATTTGCAACAACCCACCCAATGACATTGTGATTGGCCAAGTAAATTCACTAATTAGATGATTTGATCCTACTCATTCAACCTGGAATGTACAGGATTCATATTTGCCCCTCTGCAAAAATAAAAATGGAGGACTGGGTATTAGATGATGTTAGGGAATTATTGTTTATTTTGGTAAGGTGTGATAATGGTACTTTCATGGGAAGAAAAAGAAAACCATATGGACAGGATATTAGGCAATAGTATTGTGTTGATGTTAAATTTTTTTAATTTGGTCATTGTTTTCTGTGTAAGAGAATGTTCTTATATGCTGAAGTGTTAAGGGATAAATGGAGATGAGGTCTGCAACTGACTTCAAAATGGGTCAGGGAAATAAAAAGTTGCAGAAAAGTGTTTGGAGGATAATTGAAAGATGATCGGCAGAGTATTGATAATGCTTGAAGCTGTGTATTGGGTATGGTAGCTCATTATACTGTTCTCTCAACTGTTGTGTAAGTTACACATTTTTCAAAATAAAATGTAAAATGAAAATATTACCTTATTCCATGATTCCATGAGTTTTTGGTATTGTGAAGAATTGAAACTGTAAAGGATAAACTTCCACAGTGATGGAGTTGTACTGTAATTTGATTTACTTGGGAATATTAAACTGATTGTGCCTTCTTGGGAATTTTTTTCCCTAACAAACGATGCTAAGACCATTCCTTTCTCTTTAATAGAGTAAAAAGAAGAAGAAAACAGATTTTATTCCCTACAGGGATTCTGTACTTACTTGGCTCCTTCGAGAAAATCTAGGTATGTTGACCACTAATGAAAAGTAGTTATCTTTTTAACTTTGATTCTCTTTTGTGGTTAATTGTCATGTGTTTTGGAGACAAATAATCTCTAGATATTCATGTTATTACTTGAGTGGTCCTTGTCTGCTTTTGTTTTTACTCCTAATTTCTGTTGGTTGGATTCCTTGCTTTTAAGCCAGGGTATACTCCCATATCTCATTTACTTCAGGGCATGAACTGTGCAGTAGTTGTCTTCCCAACTCTCCATACCCGCTTCAAATGACGGCTCAGTCTTTAAAGTTATTTCAAAACTCCATGCTCCTCTGAGATGCACAAAATCAGACATTGCAAACCCTTATTTCTCTTCATTGCTGATGTTTTCAGACTTTCAAATCACTGTTCTTCATTCACTTCTACTTTTTTTTGAGATGGCGTCTTGCTCTGTTGCCCAAGCTGGAGTGCAGTGGTACGATCTCGGCTCATTGCAACCTCTGTCTCCTGGGTTCAAGCAATTCTCCTGCCTCAGTCTCCCAAGTAGTTGGGATTACAGGCACACCACCATGCCTGGCTAACTTTTTTTGTACTTTTAATAGAGACAGAGGCCAGGCTGGTCTTGAACTCCTGACCTCAGATGATCCACCCACCTCGGCGCCCCAAAGTGCTGGGATTACAGGCATGAACCACCGTGCCTGGCCACAGTTCTCCTACTTAACAAGGAGGAAGGAGTGGTGGTCAGCTGTGTGAAATGTTGCTGATAGAAGAGGCTGAAAATGGATTGCTGGGGTTATCCCCATTGCTAGTGACTTTCAAATTGCTAAGGGCAGTTTTGATGGAATAGCTGAGATCTTGATTGGAGTGGGTGTAAGACAGAGTGGGAAGAAGGAACTAGATACAGTAGATTCAGACATCAAAATTTGAATATAAGTGTCTGGCATGGGGACATTTAAGAAATTTGACATTAGGCCAGGCGTGGTGGCTCACCCCTGTAATTCTAGCACTTTCAGAGGCTGAGGTGGGCAGATCACCTGAGGTCAAGAGTTCAAGAGCAACCTGGCCAACATGACAAAACCCCATCTCTACTGAGAATACAAAAATTAGCAGGGTGTGGTGGTGGACACCTAGAAAGAAAGAAAGGCGGGTGGGGTGAGAGAGAGAGAGAGAGAGAGATGGGGGAGATGGAGGGATTTGACATTACATTAAATCTTAGGATCTGAGATTGTACCATGAGATTTGACATATTCAGTAAAATTTTTCTTCTAAAATTAATGTGATTTGAGGTACTCATGATTAATCTTTTTAGGTGGCAATTCTCGTACTGCAATGGTTGCTGCTCTGAGCCCTGCAGATATCAACTACGATGAGACTTTGAGCACTCTAAGGTACTTTCTTTTGATCTCAGTAGCAACATACACCACATTGCCATCAGAAGTCATTTTGTGATACCGTGGATGTTCTTAATGCGGTCTGGGTAGTTATTTATGTAAATAATGATCCTTTACTCTCATAACAGGGAAAACTTAGGGTAAAAGTGATTTACATTACAATAGAATTTACGTCTGTGGTTTTCAGTTTCATTGGGAAAGGTATGAACTTTTAATTTATTTTTTAATCCCCCATGAATATCTAGATAAGACAGGAACTTTTTCATAGGAAAGATTTTTAAATTGCTCAAGTGGGATGTTTGGATAACTTTTAGATAATAGTGACATTTTCTTATAATATTCATTTCTATAAAAAGAAATGGCCTCCCTTCTTGTGGTGTTTGTCATAGAAATGCTGAAGTCGGCTGGGCGCAATAGCTCAGTCCTGTAATCCCACCACTTTGGGAGGCCAAGGTGGGTGGATCACTTGAGGTCAGGAGTTTGAGACCAGCCTGGCCAACTTGGTGAAACCCTGTCTCTACTAAAAATACAAAAATTAGCCAGTCGTGGTGGTGTGTGTCTGTAATTCCAGCTACTCAGGAGGCTGAAGCAGGAGAATTGCTTGAGCCCAGGAGACAGAGGTTGCAATGAGCCAAGATTGCACCACTGCACTCCAGCCTGGAGACAGAACGAGACTCCGTCTCAAATAAAATGAAAGAAAAAAAAAGAAATGCTTAAGTCATAATAAGTAATAAAATTATAGGATTATGTCGCAGTGTTAAAAATAACCAACATAGCCAGGTGCAGTGGTGTACACCTATAGTCCCAGCTACTTGGAAGGCTGAGGCGGGAGGATCACTTGAGCACATGAGTTTGAGGCCAGCCTAGGCAACATAGTGAGACTTTGTCTCTTAAAAAAAAAGAAAAAAAAAAAACAGTTAATAGAATGTTCATGACAAGTTTTTTTATTTGTTTGTTAGTTTTGGTTTTCGAGATGGAGTTTTGGTGTGTGGCCCAAGCTAGAGTGCAGTGGCAAGATTATAGCTCACTGCAGCCTCAGACACCTGGGCTCATGTGATCCTCCTACTTCAGCCTCCCAAGTAGCTAAAACTACAGACTCATGCCACTAGGCCTGGCTAATTTTTAAAAATTTATTGTAGAGATGGGAGGTCCTGTTACGTTACCCAGGATGGTTTCAAATTCCTGGCTTCAAGTGATCCTCCCCACTTGGCCTCCTAAAGTGCTGGGATTACAGGTGTGAGCTACCTTGTGAGGCCTATTTTTTACATATGATTAGGTTTCACTATTTTAGTCTGGAACTCTCTGCCCTTCTTCCAGGAAAGGCACTTGATATAGTGGAATGAACACTATATAGTCTCATAAATTGAGTTTAAGTCCTCTCGCTGTTACTTATTTTCATTGTGATCTTGGGCAGATCACTTAAATTCATCTGAACCTTTTTCTTCATCTTTAATAGGTACAATAAAGCTTTATACAAATGTATTCTTATCAAGACTCAAAAAATGTAAACACTCAGGATATTTGATTTAGAAATAATAGTATGTTACTTATGAGAAGTAGAACACATGAGAAATGACAAGAATGAACTTTTTTGATCTAGATATGCAGATCGTGCAAAACAAATTAAATGTAATGCTGTTATCAATGAGGACCCCAATGCCAAACTAGTTCGTGAATTAAAGGAGGAGGTGACACGGCTGAAGGACCTACTTCGTGCTCAGGGACTGGGAGATATTATTGATAGTAAGTGAATTAAGGATCATCACAAAATCTAATTCTTTCTTCTTCAAGGTTCTTACATTTAAAATAAACTTCAAGTTAAGGAACATGATGAAGCTAAATGGTAGTGAAAACGTTTTTGTTTTTCTTTTTCCTTAAAAAGCCCAGTGGAAATGATCTCTAGATTTCTTTATGTAGTGTGTACCCGGCTATCTATTTGAACTCATGAAATTAGTTTTACAATCATGAATATGTTACTAGTATTTTTGTTCGAATTCTCTTTTAGATCAGCAGTGAAGTTTATTTGGAATGTTAAACCTGTCACTGAGCAATTAATCACTTCATAGAAATGTTATTTGAGATTTTTGTTTTGTTTCATGGGTTACTCTGGATTAGTATAGTGGCAGTAATAGAAGAAATGCACATTGAGGTCTACCTTCAGATAAGATTCACCTTTGAACGGCCCCCTCCTCCTATAAAATGATGGAGTGCCCCCTGCTGCCTATGAACATATGAAGGGGAAAACTTCAATTCCTATGAAGTTCAAGAACTACCCTTCCAGAGAATATTGTTTTACGATGTATTAAAATTCATCTTAAAAAATCTTCGTGATGTGCCTGTACAATGGTTTATTCAGAAGTTCTCTTAAGTGAGAAAAATGGATCATTTATATAGGCTTAGAATATGGTAGAATATGGGTTGGTTTAGTAAAGCATTTTTTTTTTAGTGTAATATTAGTATTATATTCCTTGAAGTTCTAATAAGATTTTCAAGGCCTCTTCTAGTTTAGTTCTTACTGATTAGAACCTGAGTTGAGATGAATACCGTTGAAAATGATACCATATTCTGAGTATTAACTTTTTCATCTCCCCAAGTGCCAAAAACTGCTCTGTTCGCTCTCTGTGTCACTGCTGAACCTGAACTTTGACCCTTCTCATATTTTCCCTCCTGCTTACCTTCAGTTGATCCATTGATCGATGATTACTCTGGAAGTGGAAGCAAATGTGTGTATTTCACATATTGGTTATTTCCAGTACTCTGACTTGCTAATCTGCCTCTGCTGGATCAGCCTTAAAATGAGCTTTGCATGCCAGCAATCTTTACAGGGAAATCCCAGACAGAGCATCATGTAGAATCAGAAATGATCCTATTTTTGCCCTTCTTCCTTTAGCAAACTAATCTTTGCTGAATTTTAGTTTGTGGCTTGAGTGAAGTTGAAAGGCTTAAGAATCTCTTGCTTCATCTACTCCTCTGTTTTTCCCATTGTGATTAAATTAAATCCAAAATAACAGATGATGATAGCAACTGATACCTACTGATTGTTCATAATATGCCAGGCCCTATTCTGGGCACCTTGAATATATTATCTCTTTTATTTCTGTTAATGACTCTGAAAACATTTCTTTATGTTTATTTTACCAATAATCATTTTCAGTCAACAAAAAATATTTGTGATTGAAGAGCTCTGTAAATGTTGGACTAACACTCATGGGTGCTTGTGCTAAGTTGCTTTTCTCCATATCTTGGGCTTTGGATGATTAGGTAAACATTTTTTCCTCTTTTTTTTTTTTTTGAGGTGGTCTCTGTCACCTGCACTGGAGTGTTGTGGCACGATCATGGCTCACTGCAACCTGGAACTCTTGGGCTCAAGTGATCTTTTAACCCAGCCTCCTCAGTATCTGAGACTATAGTTGTGTGCTGCCACACCTGGCTTATTTTTTATTTTATTTTATGTTTATTTTGATTTTTTTGAGACCGTGTCTCGCTGGAGTGCAGTGGCACAGTCTTGGCTCACTGCAACCTCCACCTCCCAGGTTCAAGAAATTCTCCTGCCTCAGACTTCCGAGTAGCTGGGACTACAGGCGTGCGTGACCACACCCAGCTGATTTTTGTATTTTTTTAGTAGAGACAGGGTTTCACTGCATTGGCCAGGATGGTCTCAATCTCTTGACCTCATGATCCAACCACCTCGGCCTCCCAAAGTGCTGGGATTACAGGCATGAGCCACTGCACCCGGCCTATTTTTTAATTTTTAATTTGTAGAGATGAGGAGTGTCACCGTTTCCCAGGTAGAACTCCTGGCCTGGAACTCCTGGCCTCAAACAGTTCTCCTGCTTTGGCTTACCAAAGTGCTCACAGATGTGAGCCACCACACCCAGCCTTTCCTCTTTTCATAAGTCACAAATTAAAATAACTTAGGTATCTAAAATGGGTGCTTGAGTTGAAAACATTTTTAAAGGATCACATGAATCTCATTATTCCCTCCATATATCTCATAAGTTGGTAAGGAAATTATTTCGTACCCTTTTAAGGTAATTCATCAAGAAATTGTTATCTTAGAAGAAAAAATCTTGATTTAGGATTAATTTTTAGATTCATACTGAGTTACTTCTACAGTAAGGCATGTATTGAGGCTTAGCAGACATTCAGAAAATGCATAGGAGAAACCAAATATAGCCCTGGTTGTTATGAGGTTAGGGCTTGAAGGCACTCTAATGTCCTGTTACAGAAGTGACTCTTGGACTGCAGCAGCTCTGTCTGAGATTTCCAAAGCTCAGTGATACTGGTGTGGAAAAGGTGCCTTCTTGGTTTTGCTTTTGTGCTCAAGGTGTTGCTGCTGCCAGCTTGTTGCCTACCTCTCTTAGCAGCTGCAGCGTTTCCTGAAAGACCATGCATGACTAAGTTTTAATTCTGTATTGGTAAGAGAAAGCAGCCCTGGCTACTTCTCAATTTCCATTTTGAACCATTTTCCTTAATTCCTTTTAGGGCTTGCATGTGACCATTGGACCTAAACTCTGTCCATCCTGGTCCTTTCCCCCAGTGCCTAATTTTTTTTGCTCTAATCCCTATTCCCCTTTTAAAAGATGCTGCTTTGCTTGTTTCCCTATGTTCTATATTTGCAGATGGTGGTTTTCAAACTGTCTCGAGGCAACCACTGGCTTTCAGGGAGTTAAAAAATTGGCTTTAATTAAATAGTAGAGATGAGTAGGCCCAGAGAGAATTAATAGTATTTTTTCCAACTATGTGTATTGACTCATCTCCTTTAAGGAAACTTACTTAGTTTCGATATGAATTTTAATTTCTCAAATTTAAAAATGAGCTAATTTTAAAGTTGGATTGCACCAATACTTATGGTTTACCTTTGGTGTCTTTTTTTTTTTTTTTTTGAGACGGAGTTTCGCTCTTGTTACCCAGGCTGGAGTGCAATGGCGCGATCTCGGCTCACCACAACCTCCGCCTCCTGGGCTCAGGCAATTCTCCTGCCTCAGCCTCCTGAGTAGCTGGGATTACAGGCACGTGCCACCATGCCCAGCTAATTTTTTTTGCACTTTTAGTAGAGACGGGGTTTCACCATGTTGACCAGGATGGTCTCGATCTCTCGACCTCGTGATCCACCCGCCTCGGCCTCCCAAAGTGCTGGGATTACAGGCTTGAGCCACCGCGCCTGGCTACCTTTGGTGTCTTTTTGCGAAGGATGACTAATGAAAGAAAGTAAAAATGGCAAATTAATGAATTTTGTTGTTTGTGGCTTAATTTTTTTTTCTTTTACCAATACTGAGTTTAAAAGCAAAATTAACAGTTCTGTTAGAGAGTTAGTAAATAGAAGTATGTTCCCAAAACTTGCTTTTTATACTAGGGAGCAGGCTTACCAGTGACCCATGGTTGTACCGTTAGGCTAATTAAGTGCCTTACTTAAATTAGCAAAAAAAAATCAGCGTTATTTTTTGCTTGTTCTGATAGAAGAATGGAACCTACACTAAAATGCATTAATCTGCTAATTGTTCTTCCCTGTTGAGACAATCAGTTAGTCCTGAGTTTTTGTTTTTTTTTTTTTATAGCAAGTCCTGAGTTTTTAACCATGACTCAAAAAAATTCCTCTCATTTCTACAATTACCTCTTTTAAAATTTAAGACATATTTAAAAATCCTTTTAGCATACAAGGCAGGGCGCGGTGGCTCACGTCGGTAATCCCAGCACTGTGGGAGGCCGAGGTGGGCGGATCACCTGAGGTCAGGAGTTCCAAGACCAGCCTGGCCAACATGGAGAGACCCTATCTCTTAAAATAAATAAATAAATAGAAATGTTGCCATACAAAGCATACTACTAAATGCACACATTTTTAACTGTAACATTTTCTTGGCAATTTTTGCTGAATTACGTAAAACACTGAGCCAGACCAATATGGATTATTATTGATAAATAAATGATCATTGTTTTCCCCTTACTGTTACAAACTACTGGAAAAGTGTAAATCTGAAGACATTGTAGACTTGAAACACTAGAGAGACTAAATGGTAGTTTGGCTTTTTTAGGGAGAGTGCAGAAGCAGTATCCTTTGAGGCTCTAGTTTATCCCCCTACAAGATACAGTGTTAACCTACATTGGAATCTTTTTGTTTGTAAATGCAGAAATGATTCTGAGCCTCTAGGATACCAGTATTCAAGACAGACATGTTTTAGAACTGCCATCTAGAACAGTTGTAACCTGTGTTTGTATCATAGCGTGTCTTTGTCTTGGCGCTTTAATGCTGTCCTTTCTTACAATGATATTCCTTCCTGTCTTTTTTTCTCCCTCTGCTTCTTTCCCTTTTCTCTACTTTTTCTGCCTTCTGTTCTATCTCCCAGATCTGAAAGATTTTCAGAACAATAAGCATAGGTACTTGCTAGCCTCTGAGAATCAACGCCCTGGCCATTTTTCCACAGCATCCATGGGGTCTCTCACTTCATCCCCATCTTCCTGCTCACTCAGTAGTCAGGTGGGCTTGACGTCTGTGACCAGTATTCAAGAGAGGATCATGTCTACACCTGGAGGAGAGGAAGCTATTGAACGTCTAAAGGTAAGTAATAGTTCAGACTGAATATAAGGTATTCTGTATAGTAGTTCCACAAAGAAGAACCAGGAGTAAAAATCACTAAGATTTCGACTCAGCATATGGAGAACTCTTGACTCTTAGAGGTGTCCTGAAAATTGAATTTTCTACTTTGTAAGTTAATTTCTTTTCACTGGAGTGCTTGAGTCTGACATGGCCAAGCAGAGATGGGAGATGGTAGAGGTACATGGGTAGTACATAGGCTGGCCATGCAGAGTAACCAGATTTGAACATTAATTCTGGGGCAGTTTATCAAGTCACAGTGAAATTGTTTTGTTAGAGATTTATTTGGAAACATTTGGTTTCATTTGAAGATGGAATTCTGTATAGAGCCATGCTTCTGTTAATAAAGTTTGAACATTTGAGTAGCTGTTCCAGGTTTATTCAGATACATATTAAATTATATCATCTAGAAATTCACAGAAAACCTTGATACCTTATGATTACTGTACAGAAAGGTTATCTCCTCTGCTGGTACTCATGGGGTCACACGGCCATAGATTACTGGCCTGTGGCTCCCAGCTTTGCTGTTGGAGGTTTTTTGCAATCTGTTGCTGGCTCTGTCACATTCAATCTTGTATCTCTCTATGAATATGAAAGTCAAGAGCAGCAGAGCCTTTTAACTTGTAGCTGCTTCTCTTCCTCCTCAATTAATTCAGTGCACAGATAGTTGTCACTTGCAATGCTGAAAGCTGTGTGGGAACCCTACTACCCATCAGATGACTGTGACATGTGACATCATCATCTGCTTTGAAGCAAATATTTTTTCTTCCCTTGCTTGTCACCTCCAGGAAGTTAGTTTGATCCATACCTTTTTGCCATTGTGTTCAAGAGTGCTAGGGTAGGGGACAAAGGGAGGACAAGGAACACTTTTAGTCTGGGAAGTTGCAGTCATGCTGCTAGCCAGTGGTCCTCCTCACATTCACTCAATATTCCCCTTGAGTGCCACTCATGCAAGAATGATTGAGAACAGTGACACATTGATACATTTAACAGGTAAAAGGCTTCTGAAAAACTTGACAGTAAAGGTGAATTAAGCTTGATAACTGAAAATGTCAGATGCTTTCATTTTAATTTTCATGTGAGGCTGAAAAATATTTTATATGAAGAAAGAGGTTCTGCTTTTTCTTTCTTAGTCAGCCTACCTTTTCCCTTGACATTTTACTTACTTCAAAAGTACACTGTGGGTCGGGCATGATGGCTCACACCTGGAGACCGAGTACTTTGGGAGGCTGAGGCAGGGGGATCATTTTAGTCCAGGAGTTTAAGGCTGCAGTGAGCTATGATTGCACTGCTGCACTTTAGCCTCAGTGACAGAGTGAGACTATCTAAAAGAAAAAATGCCTTAGAAACAAAAATAAGGTTGGGTGTGGTAGCTCACGCCTGTAATCCGAGCACTTTGGGAGGCCAAGGTGGGTGGATCATCTGAGGTCAAGAGTTTGAGACCAGCCTGGCCAACATAGTGAAACCCCATTTCTACTAAAAATATAAAAATTAAGCCAGGTGCAGTGGCTTATACCTGTAATCTCACACTTTGGGAGGCTGAGGCGGAAAGATCACTTGAGTTCAGGAGTTCGAGATCAGCCTGGCCAACATGGTGTAACCCCATCTCTACTAAAAATATGAAAATTAGCCAGGCATGGTGGCGCACACCTGTAGTCCCACCTACTTGGAGGCTGAGGCACAAGAATTGCTTGAACCTGGGAGGTGGAGGGTGCAAGATGTGGAGATGGTGCCATTGCACTCCAGCCTCGGTGGCAGAGTGAGACTCTGTCTCAAAAAATAAATAAATAAAAATGAAAAAATTAGCCAAGCCTAGTGGCATACACCTATAGTCCCAGCCACTCGGGAGGTTGAAGTAGGAGAATTGCTTGAACCCGTGAGGCAGAGGTTACAGTGAGCTGAGATCACACCACTGCACTCCAGCCAGAGTGAGACTCCATCTCAAAAAACAAAACAAAACAAAACAAAAATAATATTCTTGTTTCTTCCTTTGGAACATGTAAGTGGAAAGTGAGTGAAGTTCTGTAATACCTAGCAAAGGGAGAGGGAGTGAGAAATCTTTCCATTAAATGTTGCAGGCTGCAGGGTAATTTTTACTGTTGGTAAAATTGACTTTGAAATTTTACTAAAGACCTTAGTGAAGAGGAGTGGTAAGGCTCCATTCACACATTTTCTCACACTATGTGTCAGTGACCATTTTGCTTTGTTAGGCTCTTTTCAGAGCCGGAGTGAGAAATAGGGAGCTCTATGGGAATGAGAAATAAAACTCCCACTCACTAAGTCCTTAATATAAAATGTTCTTTTTCTTTCGGGATTTTAAATCTATTTGTTTATTAAAGTCTTAGCGCATACGTATGAGATTACCCTTCCCTTGACATTTATCTTGCTCTAAAGGAGAAATCAAGGACATTTTTCTTGATGTAAAGGAGACGTTTCTACCTAACTGCCAGTGGACCAATTGAAAATAATGTCACATGTTAGGAGTCAAGACATTAACCAGACTCTTTTTTTTTTTTTTTTTTTTTTTGAGATGGAGTTTCGCTCTTGTTACCCAGGCTGGAGTGCAATGGCGCGATCTCGGCTCACCGCAACCTCCGCCTCCTGGGTTCAGGCAATTCTCCTGTCTCAGCCTCCTGAGTAGCTGGGATTACAGGCACGTGCCACCATGCCCAGCTAATTTTTTTGGTATTTTTACTAGAGACGGGGTTTCACCATGTTGACCAGGATGGTCTCGATCTCTCGACCTCGTGATCCACCGGCCTCGGCCTCCCAAAGTGCTGGGATTACAGACGTGAGCCACCGCGCCTGGCCAACCAGACTCTTTAAGAATCAGGTTATCCAGTGTCCTCCAAATCATTTCTAGGGAATGAGACTGTCATTATTCAGGGAACTGTTCCTTCAACTTCCCTATGTCCCACTAAAGCAAAACAAAACAAAACTATATTACTTCAATCAGAAAACAAATTTCTGTTTTAATTCTTCCTTACACCAAAATAAACTAACTCTTTTATCTTCCTTCTGAAGAAAACAGCTTTCTTAGGGTTTCGTATTGTCTTGAGTTTTCAATGCAGTGTTGTAGTTCACTGAAGCATAAGCGCCTTAGTTCTGCTCTTATTTTGTGAATGGTGAGAATTCCTTTTGGGCCGACCTGCATTTTAATGCTGCAGGCAGATAGCATCTTTCATTCACAGCACCAGGGGCAGTGGTTATACAATAGAAATGCTTGAGAATATCTAGGAACTGGGTTCCTAAGGCATGGTGCTGCAGGAGAAAAATATTATAATGAAAAACAGCAACAGAGGGGGTTAAATCATTTCCTAACATTTTATTTCCCTTTGTTTCTTTTTGACTTTAAAAAAGGTCAGTTGATTGGATACTCTTTTCATACACGATGCCCCTGTGGCTTTTTTCACTCAATAGCCTTTTTCCATATATTAGGTACTTAGGTCACATCGTTGTAAATACTTCTTTTTTTTTTCTTTTCTTTTGAGTCAGAGTCTTGCTCTGTCACCCAGCCTGGAGTGTATTGTAGTGGTGGGATCTCCACTCACTGCAGCCTCCAACTCTCGGGTTCAAGTGATACTTCTGCATCAGCCTCCCAGGTAGCTGGGATTACAGATGTGTACCACTACACCTGGCTACTTTTTGTATTTTTAGTAGAGACTGGGTTTCGCCATGTTGGCCAGGCTGATCTTGAACTCCTGACCACAGGTGATCCACCCTCCTCAGCCTCCCAAAGTGCTGGGATTACAGGGTGAGCCACCCCACCCAGCCCATTATAAATATCTTAATCTCTCTATAAACCTCCCTGGCTTCTGTCATAGAGAGACAAGTGATGTGTGATTGCCTCAGTTTGATGTTGCAACTCAAACTGAAATTTGAGTTGAAATCAATCGTTTATTTGGTTTCCTTTCTAATAAAGTTTTATTTTTGAGATGGAATCTGGCTCTGTCGCCCAGGCTGGAGTGCAGTGGCATGATCTTGGCTCACTGCAACCTGTGCCTCCTACCACGCCTGGCTAGTTTTTATATTTTTAGTAGAGACAGGGGTTCGCCATGTTGGCCAGGCTAGTCTCAAACTTCTGACCTCAGGTGCCTTGGCCTCCCAAAGTGCTGGGATTACAGGTGTGAGCCACCATACCCAGTCTTCCTGTCTAATAAGGTTTTAAACATGCAGCTGTAGCCACAGCTTTGGTGTTTATTAGTCTGGTGTCACAGTCAGTACTGTGAGTGCCATTGCTTAGGCTTAGCCTATAAATACCCACAAATATCCATTACAGAAGCAGGCAAGGGCAGATGCTGTGCTAAGCAGCCCAAGGGCCACACTTGGAACCCACTTAAGAAGCATGCTGTGTTCAGTGCAGTAAAACCTTGGCAATTCAATGGCTTCAACAAATGTTCTGTGTAGTAAGTGTTTTTCACAGAAATATTTCTGGCTTGTCCTGGTGATTTCTCTGCTATCTTAACTGAGTCATCAAGAAGAGATTAAATTGTTTAGCTGTGTGAACATAGTTTATTAACCAGTGTTGTACAGATAGCTAGAGATGCCGACAAACATGATTTGAGACTAAAGTGAATGACACCTGAGCCCAGCATTCTTAAGAGCTAAAGAAGAGTTCCTGGTGTCCCTCTGTTTTTTGGAATTTTTTTTCCAAGAAAGGAAGGAGGATTAAAGATTTATCTCCTAAAACCCTCGTTTCTGAACCATGAACCCACATTTCAAGTTTATCTTACATTAGGCTCCTAGAGTGGGATATGGGAAGCCCTGGACACCAGCATGCCTGCCTGCCACCAGAATGAGTTGATGCTCCTGAGTTGAATGCTGTCCTGCATTTGGCTTCCCTATTTTATTTATACTAATTTTGTTACTCAGGCTGGAACAGACTATCTTTCACTTATTCTTAATTTAGGGTGAGCTGTTTCATATAATATTTACTTGAAAGCCTATCGATCCTGCTTTATTTGAAGAAAGAACAGTGAGTCAGCAAATAGCTCTAGACTGGCTCAGTGAGTGGTATGGCCTCACTTAGCTTCTGTGGTCTGCTTTATTCTTTTGAGATGGAGTCTTTCCCTGTCACCCAGGCTGGAATGCAGTGGCGCCATCTTGGCAACCTCCGCCTCCCAGGCTCAATCGATTCTCCTGCCTCAGCCTCCCAAGTAGCTGGGACTACAGGCACATGCCACTGAGCCCGGCTCATTTTTGTATTTTTAGTAGAAACGGGTTTTGCCATGTTAGCCAGCTGGTCTTGAACTCCTGTCTCTGATCCAGTTTTATCTCTAGAATGGTTCCAGAATAAATGATTTCACAGGCTTTTTTCAGCCCTGAAGTTGTACTAATGTGACTCACAGTTATTTTCTGTAAGTTTTCCTCAAAGTTTTTAAAAACAGCTTTCTAGCAACCTAAAAATTACAGCTGGAAACTGCAATAAAAATAAAAGTTGTACCTTACTCATTACATTTCTTTTCTACAAAGACGTCATGTTCTGATTTACCCTTAAGGTGGTAAGGAAATTAGATAAGTCATATTAGAGTTGGCTGCAAAATGCTAAGAGGATTCCTGGACAGTAATTTTGCTTTCTTAGAGTGAGTTCTACAGTTGCTCCAAAATAGGATAGCTTTCATATGGCCAGATAATCCTCTGCTCTGAAATAATCTTTTTCTGAAAGTAGTCAACTAGGAGTGGTTATTTTAAAAATATCCCATATGTCAGTTTGTATTCTATAACCAACAATGATTCGTGGGCCACACCATAATAAGTACTAGTCAGGATACTTTGGTTAGATTGGATGCATCCCATTGTCCTGTTTGTTGAAGGTTTTCACTTTGAGAAGATTGTATAGATTTCTACCCAGCTACCTTTATTTAATAGGCCTTAAATTTATGTAGGTTATATCGTCAGCAAGGAAAAAAACAGTCATATGTAAAAGCATTTTTTTTTTATTTTAAAAGAGGGACTCACTCTCCCTCAAGCTGGAGTGTAGTGGTGCAGTCAAAGCTCACTTATGCAGAAGCATTTAGCACCACTCTTAGTGGTTGTTCAATAACATTTGTGGCGCTTTATAGATAAACTGTTGAAAACTTGGTCCTTGGCCTTTTCACTCCTTGTGGAATTGTGTGGATTTGTCTTGCTTTCTGGCCCTCTAGCATGACACTGGTTCTCCACTTGGGGAGCGGCACATGCGCTGCATGGTAATCATTTCTACTGAGGACTGTGTAGAGATGCTATTCAGGTAGCTGTGTTAGCCTTTTAGCCTGTGCGTGTTCTGAAGGCTAATGAGAGTCATTTTAGGTGGTTTTTGTCACCCTCCCACCCCCAACTGCAGACTTGTTCTAGCTTCTCCCACTTTGTAACTCTTTTCTGAAAAACTACCTCCTACATGGCTGCCTTGATGTAAACCTTACTGATGCCCAGGTTCCTTCTTTTATCTGTTTTGTTCTTTGCCTAACTTTGCTGGTTGTTGTTGTTCTTCATCTTTCTTTTTTATTTTTTTTTTAATTTTAAATCATGCTGTCCTATTTGTTTCACCAAACTCGTATACTAGTTTGCTTTTGCAGCTGCTACCTTGAGTCTTTACTCTTGCCTTTTTAATGAGTTCCCTTGCCTTTGGTATGTTTTTTATTTTGAGGTGACATCCAATCACATAATAGTCTGGAAGTCCAAGAGATCCAGAAAGTCAAACGCCAGACAACTTAGGGTTTATTGTATTACTCACAGTCCCTTTCTGTGTAGATATTTTGAGATCCTAGAGGCTTCCTTAGTGACCTGTTATATGAGTCATACATTGAACTCTTTGATGAACTATAACATTTTCCTTGTTAATCACTGCTAGCATCATTACAGCCATTTAATTATCATCATCTGACTTTCTAACTTCGTCTCTATGACTGGCATTTTCACCTGCTTTTGCATGTGCTTATCCCTGTTTTTGGTACTCCTTTTCCTTCCATTTTTTAACTAGTTAATTCCTACTTGTCCTTCATTTCTCTGTCTGGGCCTCACTCACCTTGATTCACCCATGTTATAGAGACCTATGAATACTCTAATTCTAGCTCTTGGTACACTGTTCCTTTTTTTTTTTTTTTGAGACGGAGTTTCGCTCTTGTTACCCAGGCTGGAGTGCAATGGCGTGATCTTGGCTCACCGCAACCTCCGCCTCCTGGGTTCAAGCAATTCTCCTGCCTCAGCCTCCTGAGTAGCTGGGATTACAGGCACTCGCCACCATGCCCAGCTAATTTTTTGTATTTTTAGTAGAAACGGGGTTTCACCATGTTGACCAGGATGGTCTCGATCTCTTGACCTCGTGATCCACCCACCTCGGCCTCCCAAAGTGCTGAGATTACAGGCTTGAGCCACTGCGCCCGGCCCTTTTATTTTTTATTTTTTTGGAGACAGAGTCTTGCTCTGTTACCCAGGCTGGAGTGCAGTGGTGCAATCTCGGCTCACTGCAGCCTCCGCCTCCCAGGTTCAAGCAATTCTTCTGCCTCAGCCTCCTGAGTAGCTAGGACTACAGGTGCCCGTCATCACGGCCGGCTAATTTTGTGTATTTTTAGTAGAAACAGGGTTTCACCATATTGGCCAGGCTGGTCTCGAACTCCTGACTCTGTGATCCAACCCCCTCAGCCTCCCAAAGTGGTGGGATTACAGGCATGAGCTACCACGCCCAGCCAGTACACTGTTCTCTTATCTCCTACTGTAGCCATACTCAATCCTCAGACACTACTCTAGCAACACAATTCTTTTTTTTTTTTTTTTTGAGACGGAGTTTCCCTCTTGTTACCCAGGCTGGAGTGCAATGGCGCGATCTCGGCTCACCACAACCTCCGCCTCCTGGGTTCAAGCAATTCTCCTGCCTCAGCCTCCTGAGTAGCTGGGATTACAGGCACACGTCACCATGCCCAGCTAATTTTTGTATTTTTAGTAGAGACAGGATTTCACCGTGTTGACCAGGATGGTCTCGATCTCTTGACCTCGTGATCTACCCACTTCGGCCTCCCAAAGTGCTGGGATTACAGGCGTGAGGGACCGCGCCCGGCCCAACACAATTTTTCTTAGAAAACTCCAGGTACTTTCCTATTCCACATGCTCACATGGCAGCTTCTGCTCTTCTTTGGTCTCTGCTCACGTGTCACTGAGTCAGTGAGGCCTGTCCTGACAACCTCATTTCAAATTGCTTCCTCACCTACCCTTCCCTGTCCGTTCTTTCCCTTTGTTGCTTTAGTTTTCTCCAGAGCACTTGCCACTATTTGACATACTGTATACTTACTGATTGAAATGGATTATCATGGCTGGGCACGGTGGCTCATGCCTATAATCCCAGCACTTTGGGAGGTCGAGGCAGGTGGATCGCCTGAAATCAGGAGTTCAAGGCCAGCCTAACCAATAATGGTGAAGCCCCATCTTTACTAAAAAGACAAAAACTTGCGGGTCGTAGTGGTGCGCACCTGCAGTCCCAGCTACTCAGGAGGCTGAGCAGAAGAATTGCTTGAACCTGGGAGGTGGAAGTTGCAATGAGCCAGGATCGTGCCACTGCACTCCAGCCTGGGCAACAGAATGAGAATCCGTCTCAAATAAAATATAAAATAAAATAAATCAGTCTCCTTACTACGATGTAAATCTTATGAAGTAAGAGATTTTGTTCTCTGCCATATCCATAGGTGCCTTGAACAAGGGTTGATATGTAATGGGGTTATATATAATTATTGAATGAATAAATCTTCAGTTACTTGTTTCTCTCCCCAGTATATACTAACCTCCTTGAGAACAGGAAACATGTTTTGGTTCTTATTTTATTTATTTCTTATTATCTTTTAAATTTTACTTTATGTCGAGGATACATGTGCAGAATGTACAGGTTTGTTACATAGGTATATGTGCCATGGTGGTTTGATGCACCTATCAACTCATCATCTAGGTTTTAAGCCCCGTATACATTAGGTTCTTACATTTATGTAAGTGTAAACAATCAGCAAGTGATTGGTAAATTGTCACGTCAGTGGCTGTGTGCCCTCAGATGAGATTTATTAATAAATCTTTCTGTTTTTACTGTTGTGTTGTGTTCAGGAGATTATCATGTTATGGCAAAATTGTAGTGAAACAAAAGCAGTAAATACCTTTGGGGACTTTATTCTTTTATAGAAGCAATTGTTAGAAAAAGTATCTTGCATTTTGGAATGTTAATATTATCCTTCCTTCTCTAACACACATACATACAGACAGACTCACTATTAAGGTGTTTGTTTGGTTTTTTTTTGAGACAGAGTCTTGCTCTGTCACCCAGGCGGGAGTGTAGTGGTGTGATCTTGGCTCACTGCAACCTCTGCCACCTGGTTCAAGAAATTCTTCTGCTGCAGCTTCCCAAGTAGCTGGCACTACAGGCACC